>NC_041384.1:612454609-612463830 GCF_002162155.2 Triticum dicoccoides | reverse complement strand
CGGGCGGCGGGGCCCGGCGCGGCGGCGGCCGGTGCGGTGGCGGCGACGGCGCCGGTCGCCGGAGGTCGGGGAGGCGGCGGCGCCCGAGAGGAGGGAGAGGCGCGGGGGCGCGGGCTCGCGGGGGCCCCTCCTGGGCCTCCCGGGCCGGGACGGCGGCGATGTGGGCCTCGCCCACGTGGCGGCTGGCGAGCGGGCGGCTGCGGCGGCGGACGCTGTCCGGCCGGGGCGGACACGTCCGTCGGTGGAGATCTCAGTTTTTTTTAAAACTAGGGTTTCGGACGGGGGAAGAAGAGATCCGAATGGAGGGGGTATAAATAGGCATAAGTGGAGCTAGGAGAGTCCAAATGAGGTGCGGTTTTCGCCCACACGATCGTGATCGAACGCTCTAGGACAGGGAGCAGAGTTTGGTGGGTTTTGGGCCAAATTTGGGGGGTGTTGGGCTGCAACACACACGAGGCCTTTTCGGTCCCTCGGTTAACCGTTGGAGTATCAAACGAAGTCCAAATGATACGAAACTTGACAGGCGGTCTACCGGTAGTAAACCAAGGCCGCTTGACAAGTCTCGGTCCAATCCGGAAATGTTTAATCCCCACACAAGAAAGAAAGCTAGAAATGGCCACCGGAGGAGAACGAAGCGCCGGAATGCAAAACGGACAACGGGGAAAAAGCTCGAATGCATGAGATGAACATGTATGCAAATGCAATGCACGAGATGACATGGTATGAGATGCATGAAAACGAAAACAACACACGGAGACAAAGACCCGAAACCGAGAAATAAATATAACTTGACACCGGAAACGGCAAGAGTTGGAGTACAAATGGGGAAAGTTACATCTGGGGCGTTACATCTGGATACCCATGTTGGCTCCCACATGCTCCTCGATGATCTCATCGGATGAACCACGATGTCGAGGATTCAAGCAACCCCACATATAATTCCCTTCGTCAATCGGTATGTTACTTGCCCGAGATCCGATCATCGGTATCCCAATACCTTGTTCAATCTCATTACTGGCAAGTCACTTTACTCGTACCGCAATGCATGATCCCGTGACCAGACACTTGGTCACTTTGAGCTCATTATGATGATGCATTACCCAAGTGGGCCTAGTGATACCTCTCCGTCATACGGAGTGACAAATCCCAGTCTTGATTCGTGTCAACCCAACAGACACTTTCGGAGATACCCGTAGTATACCTTTATAGTCACCCAGTTACGTTGTGACGTTTGGCATACCCAAAGCACTCCTACGGTATCCGGGAGTTACACGATCTCATGGTCTAAGGAAAAGATACTTGACATTGGAAAACTCTAGCAAACGAACTATACGATCTTGTGCTATGTTTAGGATTGGGTCTTGTCCATCACATCATTCTCCTAATGATGTGATCTCGTTATCAATGACATCCAATGTCCATAGTCAGGAAACCATGACTATCTGTTGATCAACGAGCTAGTCAACTAGAGGCTTACTAGGGACATGTTGGTGTCTATTATTCACACATGTATTACGATTTCTGGATAACACAATTATAGCATGAATAAAGGCAATTATCATGAATAAGGAAATATAATAATAATGCTTTTATTATTGCCTCTAGGGCATATTTCCAACATACTCAACCGCCATAAGAATAGCGAGGCATTCTTTCTCGTAAGTAGAGAGGCCACAATTCTAGGGACCCAAAGTTTTGCTCATGTAAGCAATCAGGTGCCTACCTTTATGTAACATTGCCCCTACGCCATAATCACGAGCATCAGTGTCGATCATGAAAGGTTTTGTGAAGTTTGGTAATTGAAGAACATGAGTTGTCAAACTCTTATGTAGTAGATGAAAGGTAGTATGTGTCTCTGATGTCCACAGGAATGGCTGGTTTTTCTTGAGCAGATTGAAAAGAGGGCGTGCAATGATACCAAAGTTTTTGATGAATTTCATGTAGTATCTTGCCAAACCAAGAAAACTACGAACCTCTTTGGCTGATGTTGGTGTAGGCCACTGCTGAATTGTGTGAATTTTGCCTGGGTCTGTGGCTACTCCCTCGGCACTGATCATATGTCCTAAATTTGTCTCTGTCCAAACAAGCATTTGGACTACTTAACTTTCCAATGATTTGCACGCAGGAGCTGCAAAACTTGAGTGAGATGTTGGATGGGATCGCAGAAGGTTTTACTGAAGACCAAAATATCGTCAAAGAACACCACCACACAGACTCTCATAACTAGCTTCAGAGTTGTTTGCATTGCATCTAGGAAACTTGCAGGGCCTGCATGTAGGTACTGGCGGCATGACTCTATATTCCCAGTGCCCTGAATGTGTCTGGAATGTTGTTTTGTACTCTTTGACATCGGCTAAATGAATCTGATGATAGCCAACACGTAGGTCAAGTTTGGAGAACCACTGTGATCCTTGTAGTTCATTAAGCAGTTCATCGATGAGTGGAACAGATACCTACTGATAATTGTCATTGAATTCAGACATCTGTAGTCCACATAAGGTGCCAAGTGTCGTCCTTCTTTTTTACTAGGAGAGCTGGAGATGAAAAAGCACTAAAGCTCCTCTAAATAATACCTGCAACCACAATTCCTAAAATTGACGCTCGATGAAGGATGAAGGGCCTTCAAAGGATGGATAATGTGAGGATGATTGATCAATTTATTCAGCTTTGGGAGATGCTCCAATCTGTGACTCTCTCTGATGAGCCTGATTCTATCTCCTGGAAGATGAATAAGGATGGGATTTACACTGCAAAATCTGCATATGTTTGTCAGTTCTTTGGCCACATTGATGCGCCCTCTCCACACGCGGTTTGGAAGGTTAAAGATGAGCCCAAGGTATGATTTTACTTGTGGTTCCTGTTACAGAAACGGAACTGGACTTCCGATTGGTTGATGGTGAGGGGATGGCCTCATTCGGCACAATGCGTGCTGTGTGACCAAGAACCTGAGACGGCCGCGCACATTACCCTGATGTGTCCTTATGCTCGGGAGGTCTGGTTCTCTTTCCATCATTCTGACGGAGCCGCTACGGAGGCTGGCTCAACGAACATCACTATCAAAGGTTGGTGGTGACAGGTATGGGTGCTACACAAGAGACCCGAGTTGGCTCCTGAGATTACCACGGTGGTTTATATTGCCTGGAACCTATGGAAAGAAAGAAATAGAAGAACTTTTGAGGGTAAGAGATGTTCTCCCGAGACTGTTGCTGCTTTATCTAGAGAGGAGATGAGTCTGTACAGAGAGGCTTTTAGATAGTGTTTGCCTCCTCCCCTCCTTTCTTCTTCCTTTTCTTTTTTGTTGAATCTGAGCGGCCAGTCTCTGTATGAGACACTGGGATCTTTGATCCTTTGCTTCCTTCTTATATGAAAAGGCAGAACCACTGCCATTGCCCATCAAAAAACTTGACGCTCGATTTTAGTCTTGAGTTCCGGCTTGTATTATAACCCACAAGTATAGGGGGTCGCAACAGTTTTCGAGGGTAGAGTATTCAACCCAAATTTATTGATTCGACACAAGGGGAGCCAAAGAATATTCTCAAGTAATAGCAGCTGAGTTGTCAATTCAACCACACCTGGAAACTTAATATCTGCAGTAAGGTATTTAGTAGCAAATTAATATGATAGTAGTGGTAACGGTGGCAAAAGTAACGGTAGCAGTTTTGGTTTTATAGTGATTGCAACAATAGCAACAAAAAAGTAAATAAGCGAAGAACAATATATGCAAAAGCTCGTAGGCAATGGATCATTGATGGATAATTATGTCGGATGCGACCAATCATGCAACAGTTATAACATAGGGTGACACAGAACTAGCTCCAGTTCATCAATGTAATGTAGGCATGTATTTCAAATATAGTCATACATGCTTATGGAAAAGAACTTGCATGGCATATTTTGTCCTACCCTCCAGTGGCAGCGGGGTCCTACTGGAAACTAAGGGATATTAAGGCCTCCTTTTAATAGAGTACCGGACCAAAGCATTAACACATAGTGAATACATGAACTCCTCAAACTACGGTCATCACCGGTAAGTATCCCGATTATTGTCACTTCGGGGTTAACAGATTATAACACATAGTAGGTGACTATAGACTTGCAAGATAGGATCAAGAACTCACATATATTCATGAAAACATAATAGGTTCAGATGTGAAATCATGGCACTCGGGCCCTAGTGACAAGCATTAAGCATAGCAAATTCATAGCAACATCAATCTCAGAACATAATGGATACTAGGGATCAAACCCTAACAAAACTAACTCGATTACATGATAAATCTCATCCAACCCATCACCGTCTAGCAAGCCTATGATGGAATTACTCATGCACGGCGGTGAGCATCATGAAATTGGTGATGGAGGAAGGTTGATGATGATGATGGCGACGGATTTCCCTCTTCGGAGCCCCGAACGGACTCCAGATCAGCCCTCCCGAGAGAGTTTAGGGCTTAGCGGCGGCTCCGTAACGTAAAACATGATGAATCCTTCTCTCTGATTTTTTTCTCCTCGAACGTGAATATATGGAGTCGGGATGGACGTTGGTGGAGCATCAGGGGGCCCATGAGGCAGGGGGCGTGCCCAGGGGGGTAGGCGCGCCCCCACCCTCGTGGACAGGGTGTGGCCCCCCTGACGTTGATTCTTTCGCCAGTATTTTTTATATATTCCAAAAATAATCACCGTTGATTTTTAGGTCATTCCGAGAACTTCTATTTTTGCACAAAAATAACACCATGGCAATTCTGCTGAAAACAACATCAGTCCGGGTTAGTTCCATTCAAATCATGCAAGTTAGAGTCCAAAACAAGGGAAAAAGTGTTTGGAAAAGTAGATATGACGAAGACGTATCAACTCCCCCAAGCTTAAACCTTTGCTTGTCCTCAAGCAATTTAGTTGATAAACTGAAAGTGATAAAGAAAAACTTTTACAAACTCTGTTTGCTCTTGTTGTTGCAAATATGTAAAGCCAACATTCAAGTTTTCAGCAAAGATTATGAACTAACCATATTCACAATAACATTTAGGTCTCATGTTTACTCATATCAATGACATGATCTGTTGGGGAACGTACTAATTTCAAAAAAATTCCTACGCACACGCAAGATCATGGTGATGCATAGCAACGAGAGGGGAGAGTGTTGTCTACGTACCCTCGTAGACCGTTCGTGGAAGCGTTATATGAACGCGGTTGATGTAGTTGTACGTTTTCACGATCCGACCGATCCAAGTACCGAAAGCACGGAACCTCCGAGTTCTGCACATGTTCGGCTCGGTGACGTCCTCGCCTTCTCGATCCAGCAAGAGGGGCGAAGTAGTAGATGAGTTCTAGCAGCACGACGGCGTGGTGATGGTGTTGGTGAAGAACAATCTCCGCAGGGCTTCGCCTAAGCACTACGAAAACTAGGACGGAGGATAAACTAGAGGGGACGGGGTTGCCGGCACACGGCTTGGTGTTTCTTGATCTGTCTTGGGTGCTAGCCCTACCCCTCTATTTATATGTTGAGCCTTGGGGTCAAAACTTGGAGTAAAAGCCTCCACAAAGTCGGTTTCACCCGAAAGGCAAGAGTCCTCAGACTCCAGGGCCAGACGCCAGGGTTCCCGGCATTTGGACCCAGACGCTAGGGACCCTGGCGTCTGGCCCCTGGACTTTGCAAAACTTCCTTTTGCTCTTTCCAAAAACCTTGTGGGCTTTCCCCTTTGGCCCAAATAAAGTGTTCTCATACCCAAATATTTCGGGAAACATTCGGAACCCCTTCCGGTGAATTCTGGAACCCTTCAGGTGACCAAACACTATTGTCCAATATATCAAACTTTATCTCCAAACCATTCCGGAGTTCCTCATCATGTCCGTGATCTCATCCCGGACTCCGAACAACATTCGGTCACCAACATACATAACTCATATAGTACTATATCGTCAACGAACGTTTAAGTGTGCGGACCCTACGGGTTCGAGAACTATGTAGACATGACCGAGACACCTCTCAGGTCAATAACCAATAGCGGGACCTGGATGCCTATATTGGCTCCTACATATTCTACAAAGATTTTTATCGGTCAGACCGCATAACAACATACGTTGTTCCCTTTGTCATTGGTATGTTACTTGCCCGAGATTTGATCGTCGGTATCTCAATACCTAGTTCAATCTCATTACCGGCAAGTCTTTTTACTCGTTCCGTAATACATCATTCCGTGACTAACTCATTAGTTGCAATGCTTGCAAGGCTTTAAGTGATGTGCATTACCGAGTGGGCCCAGAGATACCTCTCCGACAATCGGAGTGACAAATCCTAATCTCGAAATACGCCAACCCAACAAGTACCTTCGGAGACACATGTAGAGCACCTTTATAATCACCCAGTTATGTTGTGACGTTTGGTAGCACACAAAGTGTTCCTCCGGTAAACGGGAGTTGCATAATCTCATAGTCATAGGAACATGTATAAGTCATGAATAAAGCAATAGCAACAAACTAAACGATCAAGTGCTAAGCTAACGGAAAGGGTCAAGTCAATCACATCATTCTCCTAATGATGTGATCCCGTTAATCAAATGACAACTCATGTCTATGGTTAGGAAACATAACCATGTTTGATCAACGAGCTAGTCAAGTAGAGGCATACTAGTGACACTCTGTTTGTCTATGTATTCACACATGCATTATGTTTCCGGTTAATACAATTATAGCATGAATAATAAACATTTATCATGATATAAGGAAATAAATAATAACTTTATTATTGCCTCTAGGGCATATTTCCTCCAGTCTCCCACTTGCACTAGAGTCAATAATCTAGTTCACATCGCCATGTGATTTAATACCAATAGTTCACATCAACATGTGATTAACACCCATAGTTCACATCGACATGTGACCAACACCCAAAGGGTTTACTAGAGTCAATAATCTAGTTCACATCGCTATGTGATTAACACCCAAAGAGTACTAAGGTGTGATCATGTTTTGCTTGTGAAAGAAGTTTAGTCAACGGGTCTGCCACATTCAGATCCGTAATTATTTTGCAAATTTCTATGTCAACAATGCTCTGCACGGAGCTACTCTAGCTAATTGCTCCCACTTTCAATATGTATCCAGATTGAGATTTAGAGTCATCTGGATCAGTGTCAAAATTTGCATCGACATAACCCTTTACGATGAACCTTTTTGTCACCTCCATAATCGAGAAACATATCCTTATTCCACTAAGGATAATTTTGACCGCTGTCCAGTGATCTACTCCTAGATCACTATTGTACTCCCTTGCCAGAAACAGTGTAGGGTATATAATAGATCTGGTACACAGCATGGCATATTTTATAGAACCTATGGCCAAGGCATAGGAAATGACTTTCATTCTCTTTCTATCTTCTGCCGTGGTCGGGCTTTGAGTCTTACTCAGTTTCACACCTTGTAACACATGCAATAACTCTTTCTTTGACTGTTCCATTTTGAACTACTCCAAAATCTTTGTCAAGGTATGTACTCATTGAAAAACTTATCAAGCATCTTGATCTATCTCTATAGATCTTGATGCTCAATATGTAAGCAGCTTCACCGAGGTCTTTCTTTGAAAAACTACTTTCAAACACTCCTTTATGCTTTGCAGAATAATTCTACATTATCTTCGATCAACAATATGTCATTCACATATACTTATCAGAAATGATGTAGTGCTCCCACTCACTTTCTTGTAAATACAGGCTTCTCCGCAAGTCTCTATAAAACTATATGCTTTGATCAACTTATCAAAGCGTATATTCCAACTCCGAGATGCTTGCACCAGTCCATAGATGGATCGTTGGAGCTCGCATATTTTGTTAGCACCTTTAGGATTGACAAAACCTTCTGGTTGCATCATATACAACTCTTCTTTAATATATCCATTAAGGAATGCAGTTTTGTTTATCCATTTGCCAGATTTCATAAAATGTGGCAATTGCTAACATGATTCGTACAGACTTTAAGCATAGATACGAGTGAGAAACTCTCATCATAGTCAACACCTTGAACTTGTCGAAAACCTTTTGCGACAATTCTAGCTTTGTAGATAGTAACACTACTATCAACGTCCGTCTTCCTCTTGAAGATCCATTTAATCTTAATGGCTCGCTGATCTTTGGGCAAGTCAATCAAAGT
Source organism: Triticum dicoccoides (assembly GCF_002162155.2). NCBI lineage: Eukaryota > Viridiplantae > Streptophyta > Magnoliopsida > Poales > Poaceae > Triticum > Triticum dicoccoides. The sequence continues at coordinate 612,455,694 of NC_041384.1, read as the reverse complement.
CCATACTTTGTTCTTATACATGGATCTTGTAACGCTCTCGATGCGGCTATATCTCCAATGTGTCGAAGCACGACTTAGAGGCATAACCTCATTGAAAGCAATGTCGCAAGTGAGGTAATCTTCACACAACCCATGTAATACATAAGGGAAAGAGAAACATAGTTGGCTTACACTCGCCACTTCACACAAATACATGAATAACACATTACATTCATACAGATACACTCAAGGTCTGACTACGGAACCAAAATAAAAGAAGACTACCCCAAATGCTACACAGATCCCCGATCGTCCCAACCGGGCTCCACTACTGATCAACTGGAAACGAAACAACACTACGAACAAGGTCTTCATCGGGCTCCTCCTTGAGCTCGGTTGCATCACCTGCACGATATCATCGACACCTGCAAACTGGTTTTGGAAGTATCTGTGAGTCACGGGGACTCAACAATCTCACACCCTCGCGATCAAGACTATTTAAGCTTATAAGTAGGGAAAAGGTATGAGGTGGAGCTGCAGCAAGCGACTAGCATATTTGGTGGCTAACATACGCAAATGAGAGCGAGAAGAGAAGGCAAAGCACGGTCGAGAAACTATGATCAAGAGGTGATCCTAGAACAACCTACGTCAAACATAACTCCAACACCGTGTTCACTTCCCGGACTCCGCCGGAAAGAGACCATCACGGCTACACACGCTGTTGATGCATTTTAATTAAGTTAAACTTCATGTTTTCTACAAGCGGACATTAACAAATTCCCATCTGCCCATAACCGCGGGCATGGCTTTCGAAAGTTCAAAACCCTGCAGGGGTGTCCCAACTTAGCCCATCACAAGCTCTCACGGTCAACGAAGGACATTAAGACAATCCGATTAGACTCGGCATCCCGGTTACAAGACATCCTCGACAATGGTAAAACAAGTCCAGCAAGACCGCGCGATGCGCCGACATCCCGATAGGAGCTGCACATATCTCGTTCTCAGGGCAACACCGGATGAACACTACGTACAGCTAAAACCAGCCCTCAAGTTTCCCCGAGGTGGTGCCGCAAGTGGCTTTGTTTCGGACCAACACTTAGACAAGC
>NC_041384.1:612342588-612454178 GCF_002162155.2 Triticum dicoccoides | reverse complement strand
AAAATAAAGATGACCCTTGGGCTGGCCTAACCCAAGGGAAAAGAGGCTAGGTGGCGAATGGTAAAACTAAGGTTGGGCCTTGCTGGAGGAGTTTTATTCAAGGCGAACTGTCAAGGGGTTCCCATTATAACCCAACCGTGTAAGGAACGCAAAATCCGGGAACATAACACCGATATGACTAAAACTAGGGCGGCAAGAGTGGAACAAAACACCAGGCATAAGGCCGAGCCTTCCACCCTTTACCAAGTATATAGGTACATTAATTAAATAAGAGATATTGTGATATCCCAACAAAATATTGTGATATCCCAACAAAATATCCATGTTCCAACAAGGAACAAACTCCAAACTTCACCTGCAACTAACAACGCTATAAGAGGGGCTGAGCAAAGCGGTAACATAGCCAAACAACGGTTTGCTAGGACAAGGTGGGTTAGAGGCTTGGCTTAACAATATGGGAGGCATGATAAGCAAGTGGTAGGTGTCGCGGCATAGGCATAGAAAAAGAGCGAGCAACTAGCAAGCAATGATAGAAGTGATTTCGAGGGTATGGTCATCTTGCCTGCAAAGTTCTCCGAGAAGACGAAAAGCTTGATCCTCGTAAACATACTCAATGGGCTCCTCGAACACGAACTCGTCTCCCGGCTCTACCCAAAGCAAGAACACAAGCAAAGGGAGACACAATCAACCACGAGCAATGCTCAAACAATATGATGCAAACATGGTATGATATGCGAGATGCGGTATGTGATGCATATGCATGATTTGTAAAGAAATGAATGAACGTGGCCTCAACCTGGAAATCCAAGAGTGCCACTGGAAAGAGGAGATGATTTCGGTCGAAAACGATATAAAGATCACCGGAATCGGATGCATGGTTTGGAAATGGCAAGCAAAACAAATATGGCACCGGTCTGCGATTAACAGTATGAGGCCATCTAAATGCATCAAGATAAATAAGCTACTACACCCAAACATAGCAACAAAATACATGGTAGGGATCCACTCAAGATGCTTGACAAAAGATGAATACTGAGCTACGGCTAATTCAATCAATAGCAGGTTCAAACAAGCATGGCAAAAGTGCAAAAGATAACAGGTTTCAGACTTAGTGAAATTAACATGTCAGGAATGTATCATCAGGAAGCAATCTTTAGAGCATGAAAACTACATGCTACAGGAACATATCATGGCAAATCAAGGCATGGCATGAAGCTACTCAAAGCATACAACAAAAATCCCTTAGTGACCATGAGCCTAAATGGATCAGAAAATACAATTGCAAGCATGTAACATAGCAAATAATGAAAACAGATTCAGACTTAGTGAAAACTGGAGCATTCAAAACAGACATCAAGTAGGCATGTTTACGAGCTTGATGCGCTCACCACAAGGCATTGCATGACAAACTAAGCATACACCCAGAAAGTAGACATGGCATAGAAGTTAGGCATGGCAAGAACAACAACATAGCATGCATGGATCAACAACAACAAGCTCAGCAAAATTGCTAAACATGTTAACAATCTGCCAGGAACATTTTATAACAAAAGTAGAACTCGATTGACTCAAGCTAGGGTGCTCCATAATTGCAAACAAAGACATGGATGGATAGAGCACCACAATATCTACAAAACATCCTTGATCATGCTCAAAAGATGCACAGATCACTAGGAAACAACATGAACATATGGCATAAAAACAATAACAAGACAAGGACTTAGTGAAATTCTAAGTCCCTGAAATCAACAACATTGAGTAAGCTACTTTGCATGATTGTGCTAGTCGCCAAAAAGATCACAAAAATACATGGCATACACCCCTGTAAAGATGGCATGGCATACATCAAAACACATGTAGAGCTCAGGATCATAGCATGCACGCATTAGTCATGGCAAAAATGACAAAAGTGCATTTGCTGAAACAGATCTGGAACTATCATCACATAGCCCTCTTCCAACAGTATTTAGGGCATCAAGATGAGCTCAAATGAAAATGATGCAATGAGATGAAATGATTTTCTCATCGAGACGAACATTTCGATATGCTACACGCACAAATTGGAGCAACGGGTGATGAGTTATGGCATGATGAACATGAGAACATGAATCTAAAATCTCAGGACTTGGCCGTTTTCGAGAAAAAACAGGAGGAGCGCTATATATTATAACGTGCCCTGGGCGGGGTTTAGGTGGTGCCTCACCATGGGCTTGGCCCAAGATGGTGGTGGATCGGGCCGGCGGGGATCTGGGCCGAGAGCAGCAGGCCGGGCCCATGAGGCGCTACGCTGGAGGAGGCCCACGCGGTGGTCGTCCTCCTCTCGATCCCACCTGGATCGGGGAGACCAGAGAAGCGGCGGCGCCCGTTCGACGGCGGGGCAGCGGCCTGAGCAGGCAAGGAAGGGTGGAGGAGGCCGGGGAAGACCGGGAACGAGCGGATCCGGGCACGGGGACCCCGGATCTGGCCGCGGTGGTCGACGGCTGCGCTCCTAGAGGTGGGATCCGGTGCGGTGGAGCTCGGGGTCTCCCATGGCAGCGCACCTCTGTTGACACCTGATTTTGGCAAGATACAGAGTGAAAGGGTTTTCAGCATGAGAAAGTTTCACGTCGTCAAGTGGAACAACTTTGATGTTTAGGCTATCGCCATTCGACCTCATCTCAGTGGCCGAAGTTGTACTCCGAGTGACAAAATTTAGTGTTCTGAGTGCTTTTCGGCCGATTAAGCCCTCAATATGACCTCAATGAAGGAGTGCTCTAAAGGGATTGTCTTCATCCCGTCGAGACGATCAATTTTCATATATAAATCATCTTAATCCGAGTTTATATGCAAAATTTATAGTCAATACGGTCTGGACAGGCCAGAGACCAAAATATTACGCTTGACACCAGACACATGTTGATGAGTGTCTGATACAATGCGTGAGAAATTCGGCCCTCAAGATGGCCTTGAATTGAAAAACCTTCAACACGGAAAAGTTTTCTCTCATTGAGCTGATTGATTTTCATATATAATTCGTCTCAATCCGAGGTCGTATGAGGCCTGGAGAGACAAATCAAGATCAGGCTATGTTTTCAGTCGGAAAATCCGAGTGAAAAGTTTACCATCCGAATGGAAGTTTACGGTCGAGTGAAAATTTACCGGTCGAGTGAAAGTTTGCTGACCGGATGAACTTATTATTATCCAAGTGGAAATATAGTCATCCGAGTGGAAATATGGTCATCCGAGTGAAATTGTCCTCCAGGTAAAAATATTCCGAGTGAAAAGATTTCTATCGGGACGAAAACTTGCCGATCGAATAAAACAATGCCTTCCGAGCGGAAATATAGTCATCCGAGTGGAAATATTGCCTTCTGAGTGAAAATATGGTCATCCGATTGAAAATTGTATTCCGAGTGAAAGATTCTAAACATCCGAGTGAAAAAGTCCAGTCGGACGATCCAAGTGAATGACTCTAATCCGAGTGGATGAGCTCGAATCTGAGTGAAACTGAACATATACCTGAAAGTTTATCAAGATGACCTCGGATGAAGAAGTGTTCAATACAGAAGTTGTGCGTATCATCAAGATGGTAAACTTTGATTTTTGAGTCATCATCATCAGAGATAGTATATAGCCTACAAATTCACTACGGGACTCGGATAATCCAGTCTACTGCAAGACCGAGTCCGACTAGAAGATAAAGATGACCTCGAAAAGTATTCAAGATGGCCATATTTGAAAAAGTGATCAACATGAGAGTTGTTCATATCGTCGAGGCGCACAAGTTTGATATTTGGGCCGTCTTTATCAGAGATCCTATGCAAGCCCGGCGGCCCGCGCAAGAAGGAAGACAGAGTTTGGGCCAGATTCAGACTGAATCCGAGTTGGAATAGAATTAGGACTCTAGGACGTGAATTGATGTAATTTTTCTTATAAGGAAAGCCTAGATGAATCCTTTACTTGTACGGGAAGTCCAGCCGCCTCTTATATATGTTGGGGGTGACGGCCGATTGAGCAACACACAATCGAACAAATCAATATACTACTTCTTCATCTATGTTTTATCTCTCCACCATTTTCTATCTCGTTCTTCGTTGTTCTTCGTGTTTGAGAGCTGTGAATTCCGAGGCTCTAGGGGCGAGCGAATCGACCTAGGGCAGCCCATAGCCGCCGCACTTCCTGACAGGGTCCCTCCCGGGGGATTGGGGTTTTTGGGTCTGCAAAAGCGCCTGCCGACTGTCTTGCGTATCGCGCTATCGGTCGGGTCTCCTTTGATGTGAGATGCGGTGCATCACCCCCGGCATCAAGGGTACACGTGACGTGTTCGTGTGTGAACATACTTTTTGGCGACTCCGCTGGGGAGCGAAGATCAATCATCATCATCCACCATGTCCGATCTTCCCAAACCATCTGAGGTAGACGCTGATAACATCATTAAGCCAAGTCTTGATGAGATATCGGCCGATCATCGCCAAGTCTATGAGGAGTACAAGAAGGCGCGCGAGGAGAAGGACCTACAGGAGTTCCTTGCAAAATTCAAGAAAGATCGCCAATGCAACATCACTTCGATTGAAGAAATCAATTTCCCTCCTCTTCAAGCCGAGTAGGTTAAACCCTCTATAAGTACTGCCTTTTCTCCTGAGCAGTGGGCTGAGATTGAAAGTCGTATTGCTGATGGTAACAATCTAGTCTATCAAACTTTCATAGAAAATACTAATGCTCAGAAGAATATGTCTCAATCGTCTAGTGGTAATGATGGTGTAGCTGCTAGTGTGCAAAACCCTAATATGGCTTTACCTATTGCATTGGCGCCTCCCGTGCCGATGGCTTATTATCCTACCCAAACAAATCAGATTGTGACTGCACCCATCAACCCTATTATGAGCATGCCAGGTTCGGTGGCAACGCCGAACCAAACCCTACCTACAGCTACAACCACTCGACCACTACCAAATTATGGGTCGACATACATGCCACAATTCCTACCTACAGCTAGTAACCCTATTCCTCCTATGCCACTACCACAAGCTTCATCGTCCACTATGGATGATGGTCTAGCTAATCTTAGAGAGGAGATGGCTAAGATGCTTCGAGAGAATTTTGGAGTTGAGTTACCTCGGAATCGTATATACCAAAAGCCGTACCCCGAGTACTTTGATGCCATCCAGTGCCCTCCAGGATATAAAATTCCAGATTTTGTTAAATTTAATGGAGAAGGCACAAAAACCACATGGGAGCATGTTAGTCAATATTTAGCACAATTGGGTGAGGCAGGCTCATTGAATGAATTGAAAGTGCGTTTATTTCCTTTATCATTAACTGGTACCACATTTTCATGGTTTTCTTCTTTACCACATGGTTCCATTCGGGTTTGGTCGTAGCTAGAGCAGAAATTTCATGATCACTTTTATAGCGGCGACAATGAACTCAAGTTGTCACATCTAACATCGGTTAAACAGAAGCATGATGAATCGGTCTCCGATTACGTCAAGAGATTCAGAGAAACAAAAAACCGGTGTTTTAGTTTGGTGATAACCGAGAGAGACTTGGCAGACCTAGTGCTGAGTGGTTTGGGAACTCCCATTAGAGAAAAGCTAGAAGGTCATGAATTCTTAAATATTAACCAAGTCTTACAAAGGGCTTTGGCTCAGGAAAGCCAAAGCAAAGATCTCAAGGAAGTGCATAGATACAAAGCTGATCGTCCAAAGATGAATATGGTGGAATATGATAGTGATCACTCAGACGATGAGGGTGATGTTTTTGCTACTGAATTTGTTTGGCCATCTAAGGCCAAACCCTTTACTTGCAATGATCTGAAACCGATTCATAAGAATCGTGATAAATAAATGAAATTTACTTTTAACATTGCTAAGTGTGATAGAATATTTGATGCTTTGCTGCAGGCTAAGATTATTAGAATATCTCATATTTTACCGCCGTTTGAAGAGCTAAAACGGCGTGCTTATTGCAAGTATCATAATTCTTTTTCTCATGCTACTAATGATTGCAATGTTTTTCGACGACAGATACAATCGGCCATTAATGACGGACGATTTAACTTTTCTGAGATGCAAGTTGATAAACAACCTTTTCCAATGAATACCATGGGTTTGGAGGGGAAGAAACTACTCATTCGGCCGGAGGTAGCCGAATCTGCTAATAAAGCTAATGTCATTGTTGGTGAGCCCAGGAAAGACAAGGAGGACAGCAAGGTCTTGGGGAGACAAGTTGTGCTTGATAAGCAACCCGATGGCAAGGAAGTAATCAAAATCACCATCAAGAACCCTACACTCGGGGGGCAACCGCAAGTGCAAGAAAATACTCGTGTTAAATTTGTCAAGCCCAAGAGTCCAGAAGTTGGCAATTGGAAGAAGAATGAAGCTAAAGTGCAGCGTAAGCGGATCAAGCCAACTTTTGATATGTTGCTGTCCAAGTATGCTAACCACTCGGCCGGTTCTAGTTTCAATCGACTGACTCATCTGAAACGACCAAGGCCACCATCAACTGATATGTTCAGTCGGTATACAAAACCAAGTGGACCAAGGGCACAATTTCCAGAAGAGTATACGCAATCTGTTTGGGATCGACTTGACTACTCATATAATGGCCGACTCAACATCGGTGACTATCAGTCGGCTGGTCAAAATATGCGACCGAGTGGAAATTATCCGAGTGTAAGAATGCACCCAGGTGGAAGTCATCCGAGTGAATTCCATCCGAGTGGATTCCATCCGAGTAAAAAGGTGCGCCCGAGTGGAAATTTCATGCATCTGGAAAGTCGAAAAGAATGGCGTGTTAAATCACCAAGTGTTGCAGCAATTGAATCGGCAAAAGGCAAGGAGAAAATGGATGCCGACTCACTTATCTTGGGCACCGAAACATTCGCCATACGACAGCCGATTGTGCATAGCAATCCGACTGAGCCGATACTTGCTATCGCGCCAAAGCACTCGGCCAATGACCATGAAGCAAGCACCAGCCAGGTAAAAATGAGAGATCCTAAATACACTCAGCCAAAGTGGTGTCCTCCAGGGCTAACAAAGACACAAAAGAGGAAACTACAGAGGTTAAGGAGTCAAGAGATGGCAGGAAAGGAGGCCGAGAAACAAAGGGATAAGTTGTTCAATGACACTCGACCCATGGTTTCAGCAAAACAAGTGTGGAGGCCTAAACAAATACAAGATACAATAGCTTCTACATCTATCACAGCAACACCTACATCACCAAAGGAGGACGATGCAACAGATATCACATCGTCTGCGACAATTCTTACTTCTCCTTCACTCGGACAAATTTCAGAATCCGTGGATGCACTCGAGGAGGAGGCTGATATGGTGGACTATGAATCTACGCCGGTTCATGAAGGTATGGATCAATATGGTGTACTACTTACCTGCTGAGTTTCGTGCTGTAGATGAAGAAGGGGAGGTGGCTCAGCTGGATTTTGGCCCTAAAAACGCAATATTCGAGAAGCCAAAAGAACCAGTAATGCATCTTAAACCATTATATTTCAGAGGTCATATCAATGGGTCGCCGCTCACTCGGATGCTTGTTGATGGTGGTGCTGTGGTAAATCTTATGCCCTATTCGGTCTTCAAGAGATTGGGTTTGCCTGATGAAGAATTGATCAAGACCAATATGGTGCTCAATGGATTTGAAGGCAAAGAGAAAACTGAAGCCAAAGGTGTGATGTATGTGGAGCTTACAGTCGGAAGCAAAACTTTGGCTACTGCATTCTTTGTCGCTGAGGTGCAAGGTAACTACAACGTCATACTAGGCCGCGATTGGGTTCATGCAAACCAGTGCGTGCCATCCACTATGCACCAGTTTTTGATTCAGTGGGTTGATGATGAAGTGGAAGTTATTCACGCGGATAACTCAGCCTGTGTTGCTTTGGCCGATGCATCGGTGGATTGGCAACATCCCAATGCTACTTGCTTGACGGGACGTGACTTATCAGAATTTGATTTTCTCAGCGCAACCAAGAATGGTTTTGTGCCCGTCTCTTTGAAGCCGAGTGAATGCAATCGTCTCCAAGGTATGATATGTTTAAATGGATCCTAATTCTGAGTGGTTACAAAAACGTCTTGTAAAGTATCGGTCCAATGAGAACGATATGTATGAGTCTATAGAGGAGTTGGATGACATGGATAAACTTGGACAAGGTTTTACATCAGTCGATCCGTTAGAAGAGGTAGATATTGGAGATGGTTCAGTCACTCGACCGACATTTATAAACAGAAATTTGAAAGCCAATTGTAAGGCTAAGTTAATCGAGCTATTGAAAGAATATGTTTGTTGATTTGCATGGGAATATCATGAGATGCCAGGATTAAGCCGAGAGCTAGTGGAACATCGGTTGCCTATAAAGGTCGGTTTTAGACCTTATAAACAGTTGGCCAGAAAATTTAATCCGAAAACATATGACCGGATCAAGGAAGAGATCGGTCGACTGCTTGATGCTAATTTCATTCGACCTTGCAGGTATGCCGAGTGGATTTCTAACATTGTCCCAATGGAGAAGAAAGGGTCCGGTAAGTTGAGGGTGTGCATTGACTTCAGAGATTTGAATAGGGCTACACCCAAAGATGAGTATCCTATGCCAATAGCCGATATGCTTATTAATGATGCTTCTGGACATAAGGTTATTAGCTTTCTAGATGGTAATGCCGGATACAACCAAATTTTTATGGCCGAAGAGGACATGTACAAGACATCTTTTCGATGCCCTGGTTTCCTTGGTTTATTCGAGTGGACAGTGATGACATTCGGATTAAAAAATGCTGGTGCCACATATCAAAGGGCTATGAATTTGATTTTTCATGATTTACTCGGTGTCATACTTGAAGTTTATATTGATGATATTGTTGTCAAATCGGATGCTTTTGAATCTCACTTGGCCAATTTGCGTTTAGCTTTTGAAAGAATGAAAAAGTATGGACTGAAAATGAATCCTTTGAAGTGTGCTTTCGGCGTGTCAGCTGGCAAGTTTTTGGGTTTCATTATTCATGAAGATGGTATAGAGATTGATCCCAAAAAGATAGAGGCTATACAGAAAGTGGAGGCTCCAACATGCAAGAGAGATATGCAAAAGTTCCTTGGCAAGGTCAATTATTTGAGAAGGTTCATAGCTAATCTATCAGGGAAAGTTGATGCATTTACTCCTATCCTTCGGTTAAAGAATGATGCTGATTTCACTTGGGGGGCAAAACAGAAAGAAGCATTTGATATGATCAAGAATTATTTGTGCACTCCTCCGGTGATGAGAGCACCCAAGCATAGGGAACCCTTCAGACTTTACATTGCAGCAGAGGAAGGAGTTATTGGTGCTGTTCTAACTCAAGAGACCGAAGGAAAAGAGCATGCCATCACTTATTTGAGCCGCCTCTTATTGGACGCAGAGACAAGGTATACATTTATTGAGAAATTATGTCTATGCTTATATTATGCTTGCACAAAACTGAGACATTATTTAGTGACCAGTGTTTGTGTAGTAGCTTGTCAAACCGATGTCATTAAATACATGTTGCATAGGCCAATTCTTAGTGGTAGAATTGGCAAGTGGGCTTATGCTTTGATTGAATATGATTTGGCTTATGAATCTCTAAAATCCATGAAAGTCCAAATTGTTGCTAATTTCATTGTTGAACATCGGGTTAATAACAAGCATGATGTTGATATGAACCTTGTTTCATTAGTACCATGGAGATTATACTTTGATGGTTCAGTTTGTAGCAATGGCCAAGGTGTTGGTATTGTTTATATATCTCCTCATGGTGCTGTTTTTGAAGCCTCATGCCGCTTAGAATATTTTTGCACAAACAATCAAGCCGAATATGAAGCATTGTTATTCGTCCTAGAGATGTTACTTGCTATAGGTGCTACACATATTGAGGCTTATGGTGATTCGTTACTAGTGGTGCAGCAAATATCCAAAGTCTTTCAGTGTTTGGACGAATCACTTAATGTTTATCTTGATAGATGTCTAGATATAATTTATACTTTGGATTGCTTTAGCATTGCTCATATATCTAGACATGACAATTGGAAAGCAAATGAATTGGCACAACATGCATCCGGATATCATGTTGATCATGGCATGTTTCATATCTCTCAAAGACCGATGTCTTGTCTTGCCAATATGGGAGAGGCCGAACCTGAACCCACTGATTCGGCCATTAACAAAAAGTTTAGTGCAGGTGACAATCCTGACTGGAGGAAGCCCATTGTTGATTACTTGTGCAATCGGAGTGAAAGGGTGGACAGGGTTGTTCGGCGTATGGCTTTCAAGTATACAATAATAGATGATGGTCTTTACCGCCGAACCGTCGATGATGTTCTTCTAAAGTGTTTGGACGAGGACCAGGCAAGAGTTTCTATGGGAGAAGTACATGAAGGTATTTGTGGCACTCACCAGTCGGCTCCCAAGATGAAATGGTTATTGCGACGTGCTGGGTTTTATTGGCCGACTATGATTAATGATTGCTTCAGATATTATAAGGGGTGTGAAGCTTGTCAAAAGTTTGGTGATATTCAATTGGCTCCTGCTGCTATGTTACATCCTATTATCAAACCGTGGCCTTTCAGAGATTGGGGTTTAGATTTCATTGGACAAATCCATCCGTCTTCCTCAAAAGGGCATCGGTTCGTATTGGTGGCAACTGATTATTTCACTAAATGGTCTGAAGCAGTACCTCTCAAGAACATGACGCATACGGAGGTAATTCAATTCATAACTGAGCACATTATTCATAGATTCGGTATTCCTCAAACGTTAACTACAGATCAAGGTTCATCTTTCATGTCACACCAAGTCAGAGAGTTTGCCGAATCTTATAACATAAAGTTGCTCAATTCCTCTCCATATTATGCCCAAGCTAATGGACAAGCTGAGTCTAGCAATAAAATTTTAATCAAGCTCATCAAGAAGAAGATTGAGGATAATCCAAGGAGATGGCATGACTTGTTGTTTGAGGCATTATGGGCACATAGAATCTCAAGGCATGGTGCTACGAAAGTGACTCCATATGAGCTAGTATATGGTCAGGAGGCTATTTTACCGGTGGAAGTAAATTTGAATGCTTTGAGAATAGCCAAACAAAATGATTTATCGGCAATAGACTTCTACAACTTGATGATGGACAACATTGATGAGGTTGCTGATAAACGTTTGGCTGCTTTGAATGCCATAGAGAGAGATAAGTTGAGGGTGGCAAGGGCTTACAATAAGAAAGTCAAGTTGAAGAATTTTCAAGTTGGTGATCTCGTTTGGAAAGTGATTCTGCTGATTGGTTCAAGAGATAGAAAATTCGGGAAGTGGTCTCCAAGTTGGGAAGGTCCTTTTAGAATTACAAGAGTTGTTCCCGGAAATTCATATTTGGTGGAATCAATACAAGGGGCATTGTTACCTCGAGCTCTCAATGGCAAATATTTGAAGAAGTACCACCCGAGTGTGTGGCAGGAAGCCTAAGTGGGCAATGGCCGATATACGATTATCGCCCTTGGCACAAACATGGCCGATACATAATTATCGCCCTGAGAAAAATAAATGGCCGATGGAGTGTTGACATCGTCCATAGAATGAACACCATGCATATTATTTTTCAGCGTGCAAGCTTTGCCGAAAAACAGGGGGGCATGTGTTGACACCTGATTTTGGCAAGATACAGAGTGAAAGGGTTTTCAGCATGAGAAACTTTCACGTCGTCAAGTGGAACAACTTTGATGTTTAGGCTATCGCCATTCGACCTCATCTCAGTGGCCGAAGTTGTACTCCGAGTGACAAAATTTAGTGTTCTGAGTGCTTTTTGGCCGATTATGCCCTCAATATGACCTCAGATGAAGGAGTGCTCTAAAGGGATTGTCTTCATCTCGTCGAGACGATTGATTTTCATATATAAATCATCTTAATCCAAGTTTATATGCAAAAGTTATAGTCAATACGGTCTGGACAGGACAGAGACCAAAATATTACGCTTGACACCAGACACATGTTGGTGAGTGTCTGATACAATGCGTGAGCAATTCGGCCCTCAAGATGGCCTTGAATTGAAAAACCTTCAACACGGAAAAGTTTCCTCTTGTTGAGCCGATCAATTTTCATATATAATTTGTCTCAATCCGAGGTCGTATGAGGCCTGGAGAGACAAATCAAGATCAGGCTATGTTTTCAGTCGGAAAATCCGAGTGAAAAGTTTACCATCCGAATGAAAGTTTATGGTCGAGTGAAAATTTACCGGTCGAGTGAAAGTTTGCTGACCGGATGAACTTATTATTATCCAAGTGGAAATATAGTCATCCGAGTGGAAATATGGTCATCCGAGTGAAATTGTCCTCCAGGTAAAAATATTCCGAGTGAAAAGATTGCTATCGGGACGAAAACTTGCCGATCGAATAAAATAATGCCTTCCGAGTGGAAATATAGTCATCCGAGTGGAAATATTGCCTTTCGAGTGAAAATATGGTCATTCGAGTGAAAATTGTATTCCGAGTGAAAGATTCTAAACATCCGAGTGAAAAAGTCCAGTCGGACGATCCAAGTGAATGACTCTAATCCGAGTGGATGAGCTCGAATCCGAGTGAAACTGAACATATACCTGAAAGTTTATCAAGATGACCTCGGATGAAGAAGTGTTCAATACAGAAGTTGTGCGTATCATCAAGATGGTAAACTTTGATTTCTGAGTCATCGTCATCAGAGATAGTATATAGCCTACAAATTCACTACGAGACTCGGATAATCCAGTCTACTGCAAGACCGAGTCCGACTGGAAGATAAAGATGACCTCGAAAAGTATTCAAGATGGCCTTATTTGAAAAAGTGATCAACATGAGAGTTGTTCGTATTGTCGAGGCGCACAAGTTTGATATTTGGGCCGTCTTGATCGGAGATCCTATGCAAGCCCGGCGGCCCGCGCAAGAAGGAAGACAGAGTTTGGGCCAGATTCAGACTGGATCCGAGTTGGAATAGAATTAGGACTCTAGGACGTGAATTGATGTAATTTTCTTGCAAGGAAAGCCTAGATGAATCCTTTACTTGTACGGGAAGTCCAGCCGCCTCTTATGTATGTTGGGGGTGACGGCCGATTGAGCAACACACAATCGAACAAATCAATATACTACTTTTTCATCTACGTTTTATCTCTCCACCGTTTTCTATCTCGTTCTTCGTTGTTCTTCGTGTTTGAGAGCTGCGAATTCCGAGGCTCTAGGGGCGAGCGAATCGACCTAGGGCAGCCCATAGCCGCCGCACTCCCTGACGGGGTCCCTCCCGGGGGTGTGGGGTTTTCAGGTCTGCAAAAGCGCCTGTCGACTGTCTTGCGTATCGCGCTGTCGGTCGGGTCTCCTTCGACGTGAGCTGCGGTGCATCACCCCCGGCGTCGAGGGTACACGTGACGTGTTCGTGTGTCAACAACCTCGACGAGGTCCGGCAGGGAGCAAGTCGGGGCGGCGGGGAGCCGGCACAGGAGGCGCGGTGCGGCGGCGCCGGCGAGAGGAGCAGCAATGCGAGGCAGTCGGGCGGTGGCGCGCTGCGAGATCCGGCGATGTGGAGCGGATGCCGAGGAAAACTCCGGTGGTGGAGCTCACCGGCGATGATAGGGACGAGCGGCGGGGAAACTCCAGCGAGACGGGCGCGGGCGGCGGCACGCTCGGGCCCAGATGGGCTTGGGCGGACTGGAGATGGATCTGGCGGGCCCGCACGGTGGAAGGTTGTGTCTGGCACTATTGGGGCATGGAAAACGAGGCGGATTAGGGTTAGGGTATTCTCTCTCTTAGATTTGGATGGGGGAATGATTATTTATACGCAGAAGGAGTTTGGAGTGTCCAAATGAGGTGCGGTTTTCGGCCACGCGATCGTGATCGAACGACCGAGATGATGGAGGAGGTTTGGATGGGTTTTGGGCCACTTTGGAAGGGTGTTGGGCTGCAACACACACGAGGCCTTTACGGTCCCTCGGTTAACCGATGGAGTATCAAACGAAGTCCAAATGGCACGAAACTTGACAGGCGGTCTACCGGTAGTAAAACAAGGCCGCATGGAAAGTCTCAGTCCAATCTGAGAATGTTAAACACCCGCACACGAAAAGAGGCAAAAGAAGACACCGGAGGACATAGGAGCGCCGGAATGTAAAACGGGCAACGGGGAAAAAGCTCGGATGCATGAGACGAACATGTATGCAAATGCGATGCACATGATGACATGATATGAAATGCATGACACGCAAGCAAATGACAAGGCAACAATAGCGAATAACTGGAGGACACCTGGCGCAACGGTCTCGGGACGTCACAACACTCCACCACTACTAGAGGATCTCATCCCGAGATCTAGAATGGCACCGGAGGGAAAACAGAAGAGAAAGAGAAGAGGTAAAACTAAGTTGCTTCTTTGAAAAACAAGTGAACCCAAAGAACCTTGCAAGGTTGAGCAAATTTGAAAGAAAGAATACAACGAAGATGAGCAAAGTTGAAAACCTCCGTTAGGACAGAGGAAAAGAAAGAACCGATTCGGGTAGCACTTCGGTTGAAAACAGATGAAATACTTGATAAAATGAAAGAGCTTGATCAAAGGGACACAACACTCCGGTTAAATGGATAACCCAAGAAAATAACACGATCCTAAAAAAACCAGAAGATGGGTTGAAGAGAGCAACATCACAATGCCTCCGGAACAAAAGAATAGAAGATAGATAATTGAAATAGGAGAATGGAGAAGAAAATGCCAACTTCTGTCACAAAAGAGCTTGAAAAGGCATACTTAGGAGAAGGGTCGAACAGAGTAGTTGAAAAAAAACAACGAAAAGAGTAAGCCTGTTGTGGGCTTATGGAAAACATCTCAAAACTGAGTTGAAATTCTGCCACTGACAGAAATGATAGATTGGATTGATATCAACAAGGAGACGAGAAAGCTTATATCACCGAGAGGATAAATGAAGAACCTGGATCATTTATAAGCACCATAGATAGAAACAATCCTTAGGTAAGGCTTTAGGTGAAACATGACACAAGATAACTCCAATGAAGAGATTGATGGATTTAAAATACCTCATTCTTAACAACGTGTGAATCATGAAACATGAACTCAAATAATCAAGAATGACATAATACCACCTCCAATGGTACGGTAGAAAGAATTGTACTCCAGATTGCAAAATGAAGAATGATTGAGCTCCTCTGAAAAGAATCTTGATGAACACTTCAAGAAGGAATTAAATCCTTTATGAACCAACATGTAGAACCTCCATGAAGAACTCCGGCAACAGAAGAGTGATCACACGAAAAGAAGGATGAAAAGAATAAGGTTGAAGCCTTGCAATGATTATATGAAGCTTTGCGACGAGATAAAGTGGAGACTTGGAACTCCAGAAAAGAAAAGATAAAGCATCTCGAACTGAGAATGTGATATGATGAACCACTCCGGAAAAAGAAATTGAATAAACTCGATGAAACAAGAATAAGAATTACATTATGCTTATCCTTCACTAATTCAAATTGATGACAAGCAATGGAATTGGCATACTACTTATTCTCGTAGAAAGGATTTAAGATAGATATAGCGCAAACTTGAGAAGGTCTTCAACGAACCACCGGTATGATTGGAACGATGAATGAATTGATAAGATAACAGTGGAAGAGAATCCTGGAAGAACCACCGTAAGAATTGAACAACGAATGAAGTAAAAGGATGAATCACTGGTAAGAATTAGCAAATGAACAAAGATACATTAGAGAGTTAAGATACATGAGAACAAAGAGATCACGAACTGAGAAGAGGATATTTGAAAGAAGCACCGGTAGGTTGGAGAATGATAACTCAAAGCTGAGAATGAATAAACCTGAATTGATGGACTCCAGATAGGTGAAAGGAATTCTCACAATCAAAACAATTATGAGAGGATGGCCTTGAACTAGAACCACGAATCTCTGAGAGAACGGATAAGATATGGAGGTAAAACTCTTCTTCAGTCTTCAAATGCAGAGAATGATGATGAGAAACACCACCATGAATTGTTGAGATACTCCAGGATGAAAATTAGAAATGTTGAACCAACGATGAAAAGAATTTGAAAGATCTTGGAGAAAGACATTTGACTGATGATAATTCATTCTTACGTCAAACTTGGAAAAGAATTTGAGAAGCTCCGGTAAAATAAGAAGAGTCAGGTAAGGTCCTGGGAAAAGACCTATGGGTTAGGGCACACTCAAAAGAAACACCGTTGATGATTTAAAAGATAGATTGCGCTGGTTGAAATCAATGGCTTGAATAAGGTAACATCCTCGCAAAAGCTTGAACGAATTTAGGATGGAAACTAGAATCTTCTGAGATATCTTCAACACTCCGGAACAAATGAATAGTGAGAAGTGAATGATAAAGAGGTGCACCGACATGAGAAAACATTTAAAACGAGGAAAGGATATGATCAACGAAACTTGAATTGAATCCACCAGAGAAAAAAGAACGAATAATGATGAACTTGTAGAGCATCTTCATGAGAATCACCAGATAAGAACATTGAAGGAAAAGAATGGAGAGACTACACATCAATAAGATGGATACTCGATTAAGCAATCTGAGTCCTTGAAGAAAAAGGGTGGGTGGGCGGGAAAACAAAAACAACTTGGGACGAATGAAACGAACACCGTTGAGAAATCTGAGATTGAATCTTACGAATGTTGAGAAAAAACGGATCCACTTGAAGAGAAAACACACCGGTTGAAAAGGATTGACGTGACAATCTCGATTATCATGAAGGATTAGTATCCACATAGGAATATGAGAACACTACTTAGGAAAAGGCATGGAATCAATACTTGACTTCGAAGCAACTCGAATACCACAACTCAAAACAAAACAAAAGGATTGGCTTGCAAAATAAGCCGGAACAAACATATGATAGAGATTTCGTCCGAAGTTTTCGTGGTGGGGCCTACACGGGCTCGATTGTACAACACCATCATGTACAAGGCAGTGCACATGACATACGAAGCGTCCCCGAGTCAGCATAGCCAAGGACTCTTTAAGACACAATGAGACCACTGTAAAACCAACCGTGGATAGGCGGACCACTAGACGTCGAACCCCAATTTCATATCATACATCTGTCGGAAAGATATCCTAAGAGCTACTTGAATACCCACTTATAAACTCCCAAACCTTTCCGGTTATGCAATCAGGTGTTGGGGATACAGGGGAAGCATAATATCTCACCCAAAACTAGCAAATCCTACATCCAGCTGTATCCATCCTTCAACACATAACCGAGAAACCTTCGGAAATCGTTTACCTCAACCTTCAAAAAGCATTCGTTATACGAGTTATGGCAATACTCCCGAACTCCCGCCCCAGTACTGGGTGGCGTCGAGGTTATCTCACAAACAACTGCATAAAAGAGATTTTCAATGTCGGCAAAACTCAGGTATTCCAGAATTGCAACGATAAAATTGTGACGATGACACCTCGGAGCTCAACTCCCCGGGACACTGCCACAACCCCTAAATGTCAGGAGGCACCAAGAACAATGTTCTTGTCACAAAACCATCGGAACGATTCCAAGATACCCGCGTGATCCTAAATTTTTTAGTGAAATTTGAGAAGAGAAGAGTCAAAACTCTACGTCAGGGTGCCTCACCAGAGTGACGAAGGGACTGAGGAGTAAAAAGAATCCTACTCTCTGATATATAATCCTATAAGACTCAAAACATTTTTCTAGACTCAACAACGCCAGCGATTCGATCAAGCAGGGGGCTCCTAAGGTCGGGGAAGGCTCTGATTACCAACTTGTAACGCTCTCGATGCGGCTATATCTCCCACGTGTCGAAGCACGACTTAGAGGCATAACCGCATTGAAAGCAATGTCGCAAGTGAGGTAATCTTCACACAACCCATGTAATACATAAGGGAAAGAGAAACATAGTTGGCTTACACTCGCCACTTCACACAAATACATGAATAACACATTACATTCATCCAGATACACTCAAGGTCCGACTACGGAACCAAAATAAAAGAAGACTACCCCAAATGCTACACAGATCGCCGATCGTCCCAACTGGGCTCCACTACTGATCAACTGGAAACGAAACAACACTACGAACAAGGTCTTCATCAGGCTCCTCCTTGAGCTCGGTTGCATCACCTGCACGATATCATCGACACCTGCAAACTGGTTTTGGAAGTATCTGTGAGTCACGGGGACTCAGCAATCTCACACCCTCGCGATCAAGACTATTTAAGCTTATAGGTAGGGAAAAGGTATGAGGTGGAGCTGCAGCAAGCGACTAGCACATTTGGTGGCTATCATACGCAAATGAGAGCGAGAAGAGAAGGCAAAGCACGATCGAGAGACTATGATCAAGAAGTGATCCTAGAACAACCTACGTCAAACATAACTCCAACACCGTGTTCACTTCCCGGACTCCGTCGGAAAGAGATCATCACGGCTACACACGCTGTTGATGCATTTTAATTAAGTTAAACTTCAGGTCTTCTACAACTGGACATTAACAAATTCACATCTTCCCATAACCGCGGGCGCGGCTTTCGAAAGTTCAAAACCCTGCAGGGGTGTCCCAACTTAGCCCATCACAAGCTCTCACGGTCAACGAAGGACATTCCTTCTCCCAAGACAATCCGATCAGACTCAGCATCCCGGTTACAAGACATCCTCGACAATGGTAAAACAAGTCCAGCAAGACCGCCCGATGCACTGACATCCTGATAGGAGCTGCACATATCTCGTTCTCAGGGCAACACCGGATGAACACTACGTACAGCTAAAACCAGCCTTCAAGTTTCCCCGAGGTGGCGCCGCAAGTGGCTCTGTTTCGGACCAACACTTAGACAAGCACTGGCCCGGGGGGGTTAAAATAAAGATGACCCTTGGGCTGGCCTAACCCATGGGAAAAGAGGCTAGGTGGCGAATGGTAAAACCAAGGTTGGGCCTTGCTGGAGGAGTTTTATTCAAGGCGAACTGTCACGGGGTTCCCATTATAACCCAACCGTGTAAGGAACGTAAAATCCGGGAACATGACACCGATATGACGGATACTAGGGCGGCAAGAGTGGAACAAAACACCAGGAATAAGGCCGAGCCTTCCACCCTTTACCAAGTATATAGGTGCATTAATTAAATAAGAGATATTGTGATATCCCAACAAAATATCCATGTTCCAACAAGGAACAAACTCCAAACTTCACCTGCAACTAACAACGCTATAAGAGGGGCTGAGCAAAGCGGTAACATAGCCAAACAACGATTTGCTAGGACAAGGTGGGTTAGAGGATTGGCTTAACAATATGGGAGGCATGATAAGCAAGTGGTAGGTATCACAACATAGGCATAGCAAAAGAGCGAGCAACTAGCAAGCAAAGATAGAAGTGATTTCGAGGGTATGGTCATCTTGCCTGCAAAGTTCTCCGAGAAGACGAAAAGCTTGATCCTCGTAAACGTACTCAACGGGCTCCTCGAACACGAACTTGTCTCTCGGCTCTACCCAAAGCAAGAACACAAGCAAAGGGAGACACAATCAACCACGGGCAATGCTCAAACAACATGATGCAAACATGGTATGATATGCGGGATGCGGTATGTGATGCATATGCATGATTTGGAAAGGAATGAATGAACCTGGCCTCAACATGGAAATCCAAGAGTGCCACTGGAAAGAGGAGATGATTTCGGTCGAAAACGATATAAAGATCGCCGGAATCGGATGCACGGTTTGGAAATGGCAAGCAAAACAAATATGGCACCGGTCTGCGATTAACAGCATGAGGCAATCTAAATGCATCAAGATAAATAAGCTACTATACCCAAACATAGCAACAAAATACATGGCAGGGATCCACTCAAGATGCTTGACAAAATATGAACACTGAGCTACGGCTAATTCAATCAATGGCAGGTTCAAACAAGCATGGCTAAAGTGCAAAAGATAACAAGTTTTAGACTTAGAGAAATTAACATGTCAGGAATGTATCATCAGGAAGCAGTCTTTAGAGCATGAAAACTACATGCTACAGGAACATATCATGGCAAAGCAAGGCATGGCATGAAGCTACTCAAAGCATACAACAAAAATCCCTTAGTGACCATGAGCCAAAAGGGATCAGAAAATACAATTGCAAGCATGTGAACATAGCAATTAACGAAAACAGATTCAGATTTAGTGAAAAATGGAGCATGCAAAATAGACATCAAGTAGGCATGTTTACGAGCTCGATACGCTCACCACAAGGCATTGCATGACAAACTAAGCATACACCCAGAAAGTAGACATGGCATAGAAGCTAGGCATGGCAAGAACAACAACATAGCATGCATGGATCAACAACAACAAGCTCGGCAAAATTGCTAAACATGTTAACAATCTGCCAGGAACATTTTATAACAAAAGTAGAGCTCGATTGACTCAAGATAGGGTGCTCCATAATTGCAAACAAAGACATGGATGGATAGAGCACCACAATATCTACAAAACATCCTTAATGATCATCCTCAAAAGATGCACGGATCACTAGGAAACAACATGAACATATGGCATAAAAACAATAACAGGACAAGGACTTAGTGAAATTCTAAGTCCCTGAAATCAGCTTCATTGAGTAAGCTACTTTGCATGCTTGTGCTAGTTGCCACAAAGATCACAAAAATACATGACATACACCCCTGTAAAGATGGCATGGCATACATCAAAACACATGTAGAGCTCAGGATCATAGAATGCACGCATTAATCATGGCAAAAATGTCAAAAGTGCATTTGCTGAAACAGATCTGAAACTATCATCACATAGCCCTCTTCCAACAGCATTTAGGGCATCAAGATGAGCTGAAATGAAAATGATGCAATGAGATGAAATGATTTGCTCGTCGAGACGAACATTTTGATATGCTACACGCACGAATCGGAGCAACGGGTGATGAGTTATGGCATGATGAACATGAGCACATGATTCTGAAATCTCAGGACTTAGCCATTTTTGAAAAAAAACAGGAGGAATGCTATATATTATAACGTGCCCTGGGCGGGGTTTAGGTGGTGCCTCACCATGGGCTTGGCCCAAGACGGTGGTGGATCGGGCCGGCGGGGATCTGGGCCGGGAGCAGCAGGCCGGGCCCATGAGGCGTTGCGCTGGAGGAGGCCCATGCGATGGTCGTCCTCCTCCCGATCTCGCCTGGATCGGGGAGACCGGAGCAGCGGCGCCGCCCGTTCGACGGCGGGGCAGCGGCCTGAGCGGGCAAGGAAGGGCGGAGGAGGCCGGGGAAGACCGAGAACAAGCGGATCCGGGCACAGGGACCCCGGATCTGGCCGCGGTGGTCGACGACTGCGCTTCTGGAGGTGGGATCCAGTGCGGTGGAGCTTGGGGTCTCCCATGGCGGCGCACCTCGACGAGGTCCGGCAGGGAGCAAGTCGGGGCGGCGGGGAGCCGGCGCGGGAGGCGCGATGCGGCGGCGCCGGCGAGAGGAGCAGTGACGCGAGGCAGTCGGGTGGTGGCGCGCTGCGAGATCCGGCGATGCGGAGCGGATGCCGAGGAAAACTCCGGTGGTGGAGTTCGCCGGCGACGACAGGGACGAGCGGCGGGGAAACTCCGGCGAGACGGGTGTGGGCGGCGGCGCGCTTGGGCCCAGATGGGCTTGGGCGGGCCGGAGATGGATCTGGCAGGCCCGCGCGGTGGAAGGCTGCGTTTGGCACTGTTGGGGCACAGAAAACGAGGCAGATTAGGGTTAGGGTATTCTCTCTCTCAGATTTGGACGTGGGAATGATTATTTATACGCAGAAGGAGTTTGGAGTGTCCAAATGAGGTGCGGTTTTCGGCCACGCGATCGTGATCGAACGACCGAGATGATGGAGGAGGTTTGGATGTGTTTTGGGCCACTTTGGAAGGGTGTTGGGCTGCAACACACACGAGGCCTTTACGGTCCCTCGGTTAACCGTTGGAGTATCAAACGAAGTCCAAATGGCATGAAACTTGACAGGCAGTCTACCGGTAGTAAAACAAGGCCCCATGGCAAGTCTCGGTCCAATCCGAGAACGTTAAACACCCGCACATGAAAAGAGGCAAAAGGAGACACCAGAGGACATAGGAGCGCCGGAATGCAAAACGGGCAACGGGGAAAAAGCTCGGATGCATGAGACGAACATGTATGCAAATGCGATGCACATGATGACATGATATGAACTGCATGACATGCAAGCAAATGACAAGGCAACAATAGCGAATAACTGGAGGACACCTGGTGCAACGGTCTCGGGGCGTCACAGATCTCATCTCATATTTCATGGCCTCAAGCCATTTCGTGGAATTTGGGCTCATCGTCGCTTCCTCATAGTTTGTAGGTTCATCATGGTCAAGTAACATGACCTCCAAAATATGATTACTGTACCACTCTGGTGCGAATCTCACTCTGGTTTACCTACGAGGTTCGGTAGTAACTTGATCTGAAGTTACATGATCATCATCATTAGCTTCCTCACTAATTGGTGTAGGAGTCACAGAAACAGATTTCTGTGATGAACTACTTTCCAATAAGGGAGCAGGTACAGTTACCTCATCAAGTTCTACTTTCCTCCCACTCACTTCTTTCGAGATAAACTCCTTCTCTAGAAAGGATCCATTCTCAGCAATGAATAACTTGCCTTTGGATCTGTGATAGAAGGTGTACCCAACATTTTCTTTTGGGTATCCTATGAAGACGCACTTCTCCGATTTGGGTTTGAGCTTATCAAGTTGAAACTTTTCCACATAAGCATTGCAACCTCAAATTTTAAGAAACGACAACTTTGGTTTCTTGCCAAACCACAATTCATACAGTGTCGCCTCAACGGATTTAGATGGTGCCCTTTTTAACATGAATGCAGCTGTCTCTAATGCATAACCCCAAAACTATAGTGATTAATCGGTAAGAAACATCATAGATTGCACTATATCCAATAATAGTATGGTTATGACGTTCAGACACGCCATTATGCTATGGTGTTCCAGGTGGCATGATTTTATGAAACTATTCCACATTGTTTTAATTGAAGACCAAACTCGTAACTCAAATATTTGTCTCTGCGATCAGATCGTAGAAACTTTATTTTCTTGTCACGATGATTTTCCACTTCACTCTGAAGTTCTTTGAACTTTTCAAATGTTTTAGACTTATGTTTCATCAAGTAGATATACTCATATATGCTCAAATCATCTATGAAGATCAGAAAGTAATGATACCTGCCGTGAGCCTCAATATTCATCGGACCACATACATCAGTATGTATGATTTCCAACAAATCTGTTGCTCGCTCCATTGTTCCGAAGAACGGAGTCTTAGTCATCTTGCCCATGAGGCATGGTTCACAAGCATCAACTGATTCATAATCAAGTGATTCCAAAAGCCCATCAGTATGGATTTTCTTCATGCGCTTTACACCAATATGACCTAAACGGCAGTGCCATAAATAAGTTGCACTATCATTATTAACTTTGCATCTTTTGGCTTCAATATTATGAAAATGTGTATCATCATGATCGAGATCCAACAAACTATTTTCGTTGGGTGTATGACCATAGAAGGTTTTATTCATGTAAACAGAACAACAATTATTCTCTAACTTACATGAATAACCGTATTGCAATAAACATGATCCAATCATATTCATGCTCAATGCAAACACTAAATAACATTTATTTTAGGTTTAACACTAATCCCGAAAGTATAGGGAGTGTGCGATGATGATCATATCAATCTTGGAACAATTTCCAATACACATCATCACTTCACCCTTAACTAGTCTCTGTTCATTTTGCAACTCCCGTTTCTAGTTACTGTTCTTAGCAACTGAACTAGTATCAAATACTGAGGGGTTGCTATAAACACTAGTAAAGTACACATCAATAACATGTATATCAAATATACCTATGTTCACTTTGCCATCCTTCTTATCCTCCAATTTCTTGGGTAGTTTCGCTTCCAGTGACCAGTTCCTTTGCAGTAGAAGCACTCAGTTTCAGGCTTAGGTTTAGACTTGGGTTTTTTCACTTGAGCAGCAACTTGCTTGCCGTTTTTCTTGAAGTTCCCCTTTCTTCCCTTTGTCCCTTTACTTGAAACTAGTGGTCTTGTTTACCATCAACACTTGATGTTTTTCTTGATTTCTACCTTCGTCGATTTCAGCATCACGAAGAGTTTGGGAATCGTTTCCGTTATCCCTTGCATATTATAGTTCATCACGAAGTTCTACTAACTTGGTGATGGTGACTAGAGAATTCTGTCAATCACTATTTTATCTGGAAGATTAACTCCCACTTGATTCAAGCGATTGTAGTACCCAGACAATCTAAGCACATGCTCACCGCTTGAGCTATTCTCCTCCATCTTTTAGCTATAGAACTTGTTGGAGACTTCATATCTCTCAACTCGCGTATTTGCTTGAAATATTAACTTCAACTCCTGGAACATCTCATATGGTCCATGACGTTCAAAACGTCTTTGAAGTCCCGATTCTAAGCTGTTAAGCATGGTGCACTAAACTATCAAGTAGTCATCATATTGAGCTAGCCAAACGTTCATGACGTCTGCATCTGCTCCTGCAATAGGTCTGTCACCTAGCGGTGCATTAAGGACATAATTCTTTTGTGCAGCAATGAGGATAAACCTCAGATCACGGATCCAATCCGCATCATTGCTACTAACATCTTTCAACTTAGTTTTCTCTAGGAACATATCAAAAATAAAACAGGGGAGCTAAACGCGAGCTATTGATCTACAACATAGATATGCTAATACTACCAGGACTAAGTTCATGATAAATTTAAGTTCAATTAATCATATTACTTAAGAACTCCCACTTAGAGAGACATCCCTCTAATCTTCTAAGTGATCACGTGATCCAAATCAACTAAACCATAACCGATCATCACGTGAAATGGAGTAGTTTTCAATGGTGAACATCACTATGTTGATCATATCTACTATATGATTCACGCTCGACCTTTCGGTCTCAGTGTTCCGAGGCCATATCTGCATATGCTAGGCTCGTCAAGTTTAACCTAAGTATTCTGCGTGTGCAAAAATTGGCTTGCACCCGTTGTAGATGGACGTAGAGCTTATCACACCCGATCATCACGTGGTGTCTGGGCACGAAGAACTTTGGCAACAGTGCATACTTAGGGAGAACACTTTTATCTTGAAATTTAGTGAGAGATCATCTTATAATGCTACCGTCAATCAAAGCAAGATAAGATGCATAAAAGATAAACATCACATGCAATCAATATAAGTGATATGATATGGCCATCATCATCTTGTGCTTGTGATCTCCATCTCCGAAGCACCTTCATGATCACCATCGTCACCGACGCGACACCTTGATCTCCATCGTAGCATCGTTGTCATCTCGCCAATCTTATGCTTCCACGACTATCACTACCGCTTAGTGATAAAGTAAAGCATTATAGGGCGATTGCATTGCATACAATAAAGCAACAACCATATGGCTCCTGCCAGTTGCCGATAACTTGGTTACAAAACATGATCATCTCATACAATAAAATTTAGCATCATGTCTTGACCATATCACATCACAACATGCCCTGCAAAAACAAGTTAGACATCCTCTACTTTGTTGTTGCAAGTTTTATGTGGCTGCTACGGGCTTAGCAAGAACCGTTCTTACCTACGCATCAAAACCACAATGATATTTTGTCAAGTTGATGCTGTTTTAACCTTCTCAAGGACTGAGCGTAGCCACACTCGGTTCAACTAAAGTTGGAGAAACTGACACCCGCTAGTCACCTGTGTGCATAGCACGACGGTAAAACCAGTCTCACGTAAGCGTACGCGTAATGTCGGTCCGGGCCGCTTCATCCAACAATACCGCCGAACCAAAGAATGACATGCTGGTAAGCAGTATGACTTATATCGCCCACAACTCACTTGTGTTCTACTCGTGCATATGACATCTACGCATAAAACCAGGCTCGGATACCACTATTGGGGAACGTAGTAATTTCAAAAAAATTCCTACGCACACGCAAGATCATGGTGATGCATAGCAACAAGAGGGGAGAGTGTTGTCTACGTACCCTCGTAGACCGTTCGCGGAAGCATTATATCAACGCGGTTGATGTAGTTGTACGTCTTCACGATCCGACCGATCCAAGTACCGAAAGCATGGCACCTCCGAGTTCTGCACACGTTCGGCTCGGTGACGTCCTCGCCTTCTCGATCCAGCAAGAGGGGCGAAGTAGTAGATGAGTTCCAGTAGCACGACGGCGTGGTGACGGTGTTGGTGAAGAACAATCTCCGCAGGGCTTCGCCTAAGCACTACAAAAACTAGGACAGAGGATAAACTAGAGGGGACGGGGTTGCCGGCACACGGCTTGGTGTTTCTTGATCTGTCTTGGGTGCTAGCCCTACCCCTCTATTTATATGTTGAGCCTTGGGGTCCAAACTTGGAGTAAAAGCCTCCACAAAGTCGGTTTCACCCGAAAGGCAAGAGTCCTTCTCGGACTCCAGGGCCAGACGCCAGGGTTCCCGGCATCTGGACTTCGCAAAACTTCCTTTTGCGCTTTCCAAAAACCTTGTGGGCTTTCCCCTTTGGCCCAAATAAAGTGTTCTCGTACCCAAATATTTCGGGAAACATCCGGAACCCCTTCCGGTGAATTCCAGAACCCTTCCGGTGACCAAACACTATTATCCCATATATCAAACTTTATCTCCGGACCATTCCGGAGTTCCTCGTCATGTCCGTGATCTCATCCCGGACTCCGAACAACATTCGGTCACCAACATACATAACTCATATAGTACTATATCGTCAACGAACGTTTAAGCGTGTGGACCCTACGTGTTCGAGAACTATGTAGACATGACCGAGACACCTCTCTGGTCAATAACCAATAGCGGGACTTGGATGCCCATATTGGCTCCTACATATTCTACGAAGATCTTTATCGGTCAGACCGCATAACAACATACGTTGTTTCTTTTGTCATCGGTATGTTACTTGCCCGAGATTCGATCGTGGGTATCTCAATACCTAGTTCAATCTCATTACCGACAAGTCCTTTTACTCGTTCCGTAATACATCATTCCGCAACTAACTCATTAGTTGCAATGCTTGCAAGGCTTTAAGTGATGTGCATTACCGAGTGGGCCCGGAGATACCTCTCCAACAATCGGAGTGACAAATCCTAATCTCGAAATATGCCAACCCAACAAGTACCTTCAGAGACACCTGTAGAGCACCTTTATAATCACCCAGTTACGTTGTGACGTTTGGTAGCACACAAAGTGTTCCTTCGGTAAACGGGAGTTGCATAATCTCATAGTCATAGGAACATGTATAAGTCATGAAGAAAGCAATAGCAACAAACTAAGCGATCAAGTGCTAAGCTAATGGAATGGGTCAAGTCAATCACATCATTCTCCTAATGATGTGATCCCGTTAATCAAATGACAACTCATGTCTATGGTTAGGAAACATAACCATCTTTGATCAACGAGCTAGTCAAGTAGAGGCATACTAGTGACACTCTGTTTGTCTATGTATTCACACATGTATTATGTTTCCGGTTAATACAATTCTAGCATGAATAATAAACATTTATCATGATATAAGGAAATAAATAATAACTTTATTATTGCCTCTAGGGCATATTTCCTTCATAATCAACTAGCGAGCAATAATAATAAATCTCGGATGACAACACTTTCTCAAAAAAATCATAATATGATATAACAAGATGGTATCTCGCTAGCCATTTCTGAGACTGCAAAACATAAATGTAGAGCACCTTTAAAGATCAAGGGCTGACTGGAAATTCTAATTCATGGTAAAAGAGATCCAGTCAAGTCATACTCAATGTAAACTAACAATAATACATGCAAATGACATCGGTGATCTCCAACTGGTGCTTTTTAATAAGAGGATGGTGACTCAACATAAAAGTAAATAGATAGGCCTTTCACAGAGGGAAGCGGGGATTTGTAGAGGTGCCAGGGCTCGGTTTTGAAATAGAGCTGAATAATATTTTGAGCGGTATACTTTCGTTGTCAACATAACAACCGAGAGATCAGGATATCTTCCATGCTACACACATTATAGGCGGTTCCCAAGCAGAATGGTAAAGTTTATACTCCCCCACCACCAACAAGCATCAATCCATGGCTTGCCCGAAACAATGGGTGCCTCCAACTAACAATAATCCTGGGGGAGTTTTGTTTGCAATTATTTTGATTTGATTTGAGCATGGGACTAGGCATAACCATCCATTTTCTCGTGAGTGAGGAGCGGAGTCCACTCCTCTTGAGAATAACCCTTCTAGCATGGAAGATACAGACAACCCTAGTTGATACATGAGCTATTCGACCATACAAAACAGAATGCTTATTTGAAGGTTTAGAGTTTGGCACATACAACTTTACTTGGAACGGCAGGTAGATACCGTATATAGGAAGGTATGGTGCACTCATATGGAATAACTTTGGGGTTTATGGAATTGGATGCACAAGCAGTATTCCCACTTAGTACAAGTGAAGGCTAGAAAGAGACTGGGAAGCGACCAGCTAGAGAGCGACAACAGTCATGAACATGCATTAAAATTAACCAAAACTGAATGCAAGCATGAGTAGGATATAATTCACCATGAACATAAATATCATGGAGGCTATGTTGATTTTGTTTCAACTACATGCGTGAACATGTGCCAAGTCAAGCCACTCGAATCGTTCAAAGGAGGATACCACCCCATCATACCCCATCACAACCATTTTAATATCATGTTGGCACACAAGGTAAACCATTATAAACTCCTAGCTAATTAAGCATGGCAAAAGCAACTATAATCTCTAATTGTCATTGCAAACATGTTTCATTCATAATAGGCTAAATCAGGAATGATGAACTAATCATATTTACAAAAACAAGAGAGGTCGAGTTCATACTAGCTTTTCTCATGTCAATCAGTTCATCATATATTGTCATTATTGCCTTTCACTTGCACAACCGAATAGTGTGGATAGTAATAATAGTGCACGTGCATTGGACTAAGCTGGAATCTGCAAGCATTCAATACATAGGAGGAGACAAGGTGCATATGAGAGCCACTCAACATTTTAATCATGGCCTTCTCCTCTCGAACCCCAAAGAAAAGGAAAGAAATAAAACTATTTACACGGGAAAGCTCCCAACAAGCAAAAGAAGAATGAGAAATCTTTTTGGGTTTTCTTTTTAATTACTACTACTACAGGCATGGAAAGTAAACTAGCTAAAAGCTACAACTATTTTTTTTGTTTTTTCTTAAGGTTTTTTCAAACACACAAGAAGAAAGCTTAAAAAGAAATTAAACTAGCATGGATGATACAATGAAAAAGTATGAGCACCGACAACTGGCATGAGTGTGTGAACATGAATGTAATGTCAGTGAGAAATATATAATCCCCAAGCTTAGGCTTTTGGCCTAAGTTGGTCTATGCCCAAGGATCAAAGTGGCCCTCTTCGGTGTATGGAGGAGTGTCCTCTGGGTGCCACCGGTTGGCGATCTCCTCTGGATCCCACTGATAAACAGACTGACGACAAGGATCAAGTGGTGGCTCCGGCTCAGGCTCTGCAGCTGACATCTGGCCTCGGTATGCATGAATGGACTCAGGCAAAATGAGATACGTGCCTGAAAATATGTTAAACAAAGAGGCCATAGGCAAGGTAATAATCTCATAATAATTTTATCAAATATCAATTTATACTTAAGTACCTTCTTATCCTTAACAATAAACTCATGTGCTACCATACTCTTATAATCTAGAACAATAGGAGGCAGCAACTTTTCCTCTTTCTCATAATGCCTGATAGGTATGTTAAAGTGTGCAGCAAGGCGCGACGCAAAGATGCCTTCGAGGACGGGGCCCTTTGTACGGTTCAGATTCAACCATTTAGCAACAATAGCACCTAAACTGAAAGTAGTATCATGAAACAAGGCATGGCGCAAAACAACAATATCAGGAGCACTAAGGTTTCCACAGTTCCACGACCAATTAAGCATCTACTAGCAAATATTGCAAAGTAACGCAGAACAGGAAAATGTATGCTAGTGATTCTTGCATCGGAAACCTTTCTCGTTTCCCCTATAGTAATCGTATCAATAAACCCTTCCACATCGTTACGATGCGGTTCCTCTATGCTGCCCGCAAAGGGTATCATACAGACCCGACAGAAATCAAATAGTGACATCTCCTTAAACTCATCATATAAATAAAAATGCACCAAAGGTGGTGATCTTCTAGCATGGAAATGAAAACTTTGCACCAAAATATTGGTGAGAAAGAGATACTGTTCACGCTGGTCGTGGAGGAAGCCGGTGAGGCCTGCATTCTCAGACAAATAATAGAAATCTTCATAAATCCCGGCTTCTCTCAAGAACTCATCACAAGGCTATTCACACAGCCGAACCTCCGCAGTATGAGGGAGATTGTACTTGGGCTTATTGTTCTCTTCACTTTGCTTATCCTTCGAGCTTCGGCTCGATGAGCCCCTCAAAAATATCTTCATCTTTTTCTGAAAATTTCTAAAATTTTTAGTAACTTAAAATGAAAGTGAACCAAACTCAACAAGATTGATAGCAACTACTCCTACAAGTGCCTAGAGGCCATATCAATGCATTAAAACTACTTTTGACCACATAAATTTGACATGCAATCTCAAGAACAGGGTCACCTAAGCAGCAAAAAATTGCAATGAATAAAGCACTAGAACAAAAACTAATTAGACCATTGGAGGAGTCACATACCGAAGAACAATCCCCCAAAGCAGTTTTGTGAATGGAGCTTTGAACAAGGAGATCGAAAATGGCAGCAAGATGAGCTAGAACTCGGGTTTGAGCTGGTGGATGATTTTTTCTGGAGCAAGACAAAGTGTGTGGGTGCAAGGATAAGTGGAGGGGACCCACGTGGGGTCCACGAGGCAGGGGGCGAGCCCTCCACCCTCATGGGCACGTGGTGGGTCCCCCTGGTGTGTTCTCAGTGCCAGATATTCTCAAATATTCTAGAAAAAATCATATTAAATTTTCAGGGCATTTGGAGAACTTTTATTTTCGGGGTATTTTTTATTGCATGGATAATTCAGAAAACAGACAGAAAATACTATTTTTACTTTATTTAATATAAATAATAGAAAGTAAAAAGAGGGTACAAAGAGTTGTATTTTATAAATTCATCCATCTCATGCTCATCAAAAGGAATCCACTAACGAGGTTGATCAAGTCTTGTTAACAAACCCTTTTCGAATAACATGAAACCGGAGAATTTTTTAATAACACTAGGTTACCTCAACGGGGATATGCATGTCCCCTACAATAAGAATATCATATTTCTTCTTGACAGTAGGAAGAGGAAATTCAAAACCTCCAATAGTAATAGTTGGAATTTTTCCAATAGAATCGATACTGTGGACTTGAGGTTGTTTCCTCGGAAAGTGTACCATATGCTCATTACTATTAACATGAAAAGTGACATTGCCTTTGTTGCAATCAATAACAACCCCTGTAGTATTCAAAAAGGGTCTACCAAGAATAATAGACATACTATCATCCTCGGGAATATCAAGAATAACAAAGTTCGTTAAAATAGTAACATTTGCAACCACAACAGGCACATCCTCACAAATACCGACATGTATAGCAGTTGATTTGTCAGCCATTTGCAAAGATATTTCAGTAGGTGTCAACTTATTCAAATCAAGTCTGTGATATAAAGAGAGAGGCATAACACTAACACCGGCTCCAAGATCACATAAAGCAGTTTTAACATAGTTTCTTTTAATGGAGCATGGTATAGTTGGTACTCCTGGATCTCCAAGTTTCTTTTGTATTCCACCCATAAAAGTGTAATTAGGAAGCATGGTGGAGATTTCAGCTTCCGGTATCTTTCTTTTATTTGTGACAATATCTTTCATGTACTTAGCATAAGGGTTCATTTTAAGCATATCAGTCAAACGCATACGCAAAAAGATAGGTCTAATCATTTCAGCAAAGCGCTCAAAATCCTCATCATCCTTTTTCTTGGATGGTTTAGGAGGAAAAGGCATGGGTTTCTGAACCCATGGTTCTCTTTCCTTACCGTGCTTCCTAGCAACAAAGTCTCTCTTATCATAACGTTGATTCTTTGATTGTGGGTTATCAAGATCAACAGCAGGTTCAATCTCTACATCATTGTCATTACTAGGTCGAGCATCAACTTGAACATCATTATTAACATTATCACTAGGTTCATGTTCATTACCAGATTGTGTTTCAACATCATAAATATAAATATCACTGGGATTCTCAGGTGTGTCAACAACAGGTTCACTAGAAGCATGCAAAGTCCTATCATTTTTCTTTTTCTTCCTTTTATAAGGACTAGGTGCATCGACATTAATTCTCTGAGAATCTTGCTCAATTCTCTTAGGGTGGCCCTCAGGATACAAAGGTTCTTGAGTCATTTTACCCCCTCTAGTCACAACTCTGAAAGCATTATCATTTTTCTTACTATTTTATTCATTGAGCAAATCATTCTGAGCCTTAAGTACTTGTTCTACTTGAGTGGTAACCATAGAAGCATGTTTACTAATAAGTTTAAGTTCACCTTTAACTCTAGACATATAATCACTCAAGTGTTCAAGCATATCAGCATTGCGTTTCAATTGTCTACCAACATAAGCATTGAAGTTTTCTTTCTTAACAATAAAATTATCAAACTCATCTAAGCATTGACTAGCAGACTTATAACAAGGAATATCACCTTCATCAAATCTATAGAGAGAATTTACCTTCACTACCTGTGTCAGGTTATCAAGACCATGTATTTCTTCAATAGGTTGTAAATTCTTAACATATTCAGCTTTAATACCTTTTTCTTTCATAGATTTATTTGCCTCTTGTATATCTTCAGGACTGAGAAATAGAATACCCGTTTTCTTTGGAGTTGGCTTAGGAGTTGGTTCAGGAAGTGTCCAATCATTTTTATTACTCAACATATTATTCAACAACAATTCAGCTTGATCAACAGTTCTTTCCTTGAAAACACAACCAGCACAACTATCCAGGTGGTCTCTGGAAGCATCGGTTAGTCCATTATAAAAGATATCAAGTATTTCATTTTTCTTGAGAGGATGATCAAGCAAAGCATTAAGTAATCGGAGAAGCCTCCCCCAAGCTTGTGGGAGACTCTCTTCTTCAATTTGCACAAAATTATATATTTCCCTTAAGGAGCTTGTTTCTTATGAGCGGGGAAATATTTAGCAAAGAAGTAATAAATCATATCCTGGGGACTACGCACACAACCAGGATCAAGAGAATTAAACCATGTTTTAGCATCACCCTTTAATGAGAATGGAAAGAACTTAAGGATAAAGTAATAGCGAGTTTTCTCATCATGAGTAAACAGGGTGGCTATATCATTTAATTTAGAAAGATGTGCCACAATAGTTTCAGATTCATAGCCATAAAAAGGATCAGATTCAACCAAAGTAATTAACCCAGGATCGATGGAGAAATCATAATCTTTATTAGTAATAAAGATAGGTGAAGTAGCAAAAGCAGGGTCATATTTCATTCTAGCATTCAGAGATTTTTCTTTTAGCTTAGCTAATAATTTCTTAAGATCACTCCTATCATTGCAAGCAACAAAGTCTCTAGCAGTTTCTTCATCCATAACATAACCCTCAGGCACAACAGGCAATTCATATCTAGGGGGAGAATCTTCATCATCACTTTCATCAATATTATCAGTTTCAATAATTTCATTCTCTCTAGCCCTAGCAAGTTGTTCATCAAGAAATTCACCTAGTGGCACAGTAGTATCAAGCATAGAAGTAGTTTCATCATAAATATCATGCAAAGCAGAAGTGGCATCATCAATAACATGTGACCTATCAGAATCAATAGCATGTGTAGGTGTTGCAAGTTTACTCAAAACAGAAGGTGAATCAAGTGCAGAGCTAGATGGCAGTTCCTAACCTCCCCTCGTAGTTGAGGGAAAAATCTTGGTTCTTTGATCTTTCAAGTTCTTCATAGTGATCAATAGATATAAATCCCAAGTGACTCAAAGAATAGAGCTATGCTCCCCGGCAACGGCGCTAGAAAATAGTATTGATAACCCACAAGTATAGGGGATCGCAACAATTTTTGAGGGTAGAGTATTTAACCCAAATTTATTAATTCGACACAAGGGGAGCCAAAGAATATTCTCAAGTATTAGTAGTTGAGTTGTCAATTCAACCACACCTGGAAACTTAATATCTGCAACAAGGTATTTAGTAGCAAAGTAATATGATAGTAGTGGTAACGGTGGCAAAAGTAACGGTAGCAGTTTTGGTTTTATAGTGATTGTAACAATAGCAACGGAAAAGTGAATAAGCAAAGAACAATATATGAAAAGCTCGTAGGCAATGGATCAGTGATGGATAATTATGTCGTATGCGATCAATCATGCAACCGTTATAACATAGGGTGAGACGGAACTAGCTCCAGTTCATCAATGTAATGTAGGCATGTATTCCGAATATAGTCATACGTGCTTATGGAAAATAACTTGCATGACATCTTTTGTCCTACCCTCCCGTGGCATCAGGGTCCTATTGGAAACTAAGGAATATTAAGTCCTCCTTTTAATATAGTACCGGACCAAAGCATTAACACATAGTGAATACATGAACTCCTCAAACTACGGTCATCACCGGTAAGTATCCCGATTATTGTCACTTCGGGGTTAACAGATCATAACACATAGTAGGTGACTATAGACTTGCAATATAGGATCAAGAACTCACATGTAGGCCCTAGTGACAAGCATTAAGCATAGCAAAGTCATAGCAACATCAATCTCAGAACATAATGGATACTAGGGATCAAACCCTAACAAAACTAACTCGATTACATGATAAATCTCATCCAACCCATCACCGTCCAGCAAGCCTACGATGGTATTATTTACGCACGACGATGAGCATCATGAAATTGGTGATGGAGGAAGGTTGATGATGACGATGGCGACGGATTCCCCTCTCCGGAGCCCCGAACGAACTCTAGATCAGCCCTCCCGAGAGAGTTTAGGGCTTGGCGATGGCCCCGTATCATAAAATGCGATCAATCCTTATCTCTGATTTTTTTTCTCCCCGAACGTGAATATATGGAGTCAGGATGGACATCGGTGGAGCATCAGGGGGCCCACGAGGCAGGGGGCGTGCCCAGGGGGGTAGGCGCGCCCCCACCCTCGTGGACAGGGTGTGGCCCCCCTAACGTTGGTTCTTTCACTAGTATTGTTTATATATTCCAAAAATAATCTCCGTTGATTTTCAGTTCATTCCGAGAACTTTTATTTCTGCACAAAAATAACACCATGGCAATTCTGCTGAAAACAACATCAGTCCGGGTTAGTTTCATTCAAATCATGCAAGTTAGAGTCCAAAACAAGGGCAAAAGTGTTTGGAAAAGTAGATACGACGGAGACGTATCATATTTGTAGGGACGTAAGTTGACAGGTTGAGCCCCAATGATTAGTGGGATCATGTGGCCACGGCTTCTTCTCAGAGGTAGTGATTTTGGCTCTTCAAACACATCTATAAAATGTTCCAACACACGCAGAATATCTTGTGGTATTGATGTTTCAGTGGTACCATCTACAGATAAAGCAAATAAGTGCACCACATAAGCCACTGACCCGTGCTTACAATTCTTAAGTGACTCAGAAGAAGATATGATAGAGCATTATTGTTGTTCGGCAGATGGGATCCCTTCAATTGCAACTTTCCCATTTGGTGTTGTTACTGATAGGTGATGGGCTTCCCAATCGACGTGCATCGAACTGTATTTGCGAAGCCAATCCATGCCCAGTATAGCGTCGTAGGCACCCATTGAGATGATCTTGAAGTCAGTGGGAAACTCATGGCCTTGAGTAAACCATGCACAAGCTGGTATGTAACGGTGACACTGAATGATGCTCCTGTCGACCACTTTCACACTGCAAGGTGTGGGAAGATCGAATTTCCCCTATAATTTGTTGGCCACTTGAGCATTGACAAATGAGGAACTGCCCGAGTTAACTAACAGCAACATCTCACGACCTTGAAGCCAGGCTTGAATTTGCATGAGACCAAAATCGGAAGAGCCATCCAACGCCTGAAGGGACAGGGTGCACAAGTTCTCTTCATCCCCTTCAACCAGTTTTTGTGGTGATGTTCTCACTATCTGAATTAGTAGCTATCATGTCTAGAAGCTCTTCCACAACATGTAGCTAAACCATGGTTGGGCATGTATGATATTTCCCCCAACATTCACCACACCTGAAGCATAGCCCATGGGCTCACCTAAAGGCTCTTAGTGTGTTTTGTTTGGAGTTTTCAGGACTGGTTCGTGCTACATCAGTGCCTCTGCAATCTTCTACTATTATAGGAACAAGAGCAGTTCTACTGAAGAATGTTGGAGTTGGGCTTGTACTTGCTAGGTATGAATGTTGTGCTTGAGCAGACGATGAGGTTTTCGCTTTGTTGTGTTGCAGCAGCGCCTTGCCGTCGGTTACTTCCTCCTGAAGTAAAGCCAGCGAGCATGTAGTGTCTGGATTGGAGATCCGGTCGAAGGCCCTCGACGAAACATGTCAAGAAGAAATAGTGATGAGTTAATTCCGAATAGGAAATCAAATGATGAATCAATGCTTCAACTCGCTTGATGTAATCTGCGATAGAACCAAGCTGTTTAATGGCATAAAACTATCGAATCGTCATTTGGTGTTTGTCACGGCCAAAGCACATGCAAGCAGAGCTATGAATGAGTCCCAGTCCATGCCTGTCAATTTTCTCTGAACTGATTGCAACCAAATTGCTGTAGTGCCTGAGAAATTGAGTATGGCCATCGGCACTCAATACGAATTGTGTACTGCGAACATGTGAAAATACTCCTCTATGAGCGTGCACCATAGTTGGGGGTTGCCACCAGTGAAACCGGGAATGCCATAGTGGGCAGTTGCTGCCCCATGGCTGTGAGTATAGGTGCAAAGAGCGTAGGGGTAGGGAGGGCAACCATACTTGTGACCGAAGGGTCTGCCGGCTACTCAAAGGTCACCGACGGGAGTCCTTTGGGGAGACGCATCGTGTTGTGGCTAGTTAGCCCGTGGAAGTCACCGGGCACCATGAGGAGGGGAGGCATCACCGGCGGTCCACCCGAAGAGGTCACAGGTGCAGCGGACGTTGCTTGCAATGTGACGACGGAGAGCTCGAGCTTGGCGAAGCGGGCCTCAAGCTCCGGTCTCCAAGTGGCGAGCGCATCGACCCGCTCGCTTTGCACATCGAGGGCCTTGAGGATGGAGTTGGACTTGGCAGCGGCACATTCGTTTATTATTCATGCTCGAATTGTATT
This sequence comes from Triticum dicoccoides, assembly GCF_002162155.2. Classification (NCBI taxonomy): domain Eukaryota; kingdom Viridiplantae; phylum Streptophyta; class Magnoliopsida; order Poales; family Poaceae; genus Triticum; species Triticum dicoccoides. The sequence goes on along the minus strand of NC_041384.1, from coordinate 612,416,831 downwards.
GATCGGAAACTTAAATACATGTGTGGATACATAAACAAATACCGTGTCCCTAGTAAGCCTCTACTAGACTAGCTCATTGAACAAAGATGGTTAAGGTTTCCTAACCGTGGACATGTGTTGTCACTTCATAACGGGATCACATCATTAGGAGAATGATGTGATGGACAAACCCCATCCGCTAGCTTAGCATATGATCGTTCAGTTTATTGCTATTGCTTTCTTAATGTCAAATACATATTCCTTCGACTATGAGATCATGCAACTCCCGGATACCAGAGGAATACCTTGTGTGCTATCAAACGTCACAACGTAACTAGGTGATCATAAAGATGCTCTATAGGTATCTCCGAAGGTTTCTGTTGAGTTGGCATGGATCGAGATTAGGATTTTCACTCCGTGTATCAGAGAGGTATCTCTGGGCCCTCTCGGTAATACACATCACAAGAAGCTTGCAAGCAAAGTGACTAAGGAGTTAGTTACAAGATGATGTATTATGGAATGAGTAAAGAGACTTGTGGGTAATGAGATTGAACTAGGTATGAAGATACCGATGATCGAATCTCGGGAAGTAACATACCGACAAACAAAGGGAATTATGTATGTTGTCATAAGGTTTGACCGATAAAGATCTTCGTAGAATATGTAGGAACCAATATGGGCATCCAGGTTCCGCTATTGGTTATTGACCAAAGAGGCGTCTCGGTCATGTCTACATCATTCTTAAACCCGTAGGGTCCGCACGCTTAACGTTCATTGACGATATAGTATTATATGAGTTATGTGATTTGGTGACTGAATGTTGTTTGGAGTCCTAGATGAGATCACGGACATGACGAGGAGCTCCAGAATGGTCCTGACGTAAATATTCATATATAGGACGATGCTATTTGGTCACCAGAAAGGTTTTGGAGTGTATCGAGTAGTCATCGGATCACCGAAAGGGGTTCCGGGAAGCCCCAGGAGGTTAATGGGCCTTATGGGCCAAGAGGGGGGAACACACCAGCCCACAAAGAGATGGCGCGCCCCTTCCCTTGGCCGCTAGCCCTATGGATGGAAAGGGGAGAGGGCTAGCCCCTCTTTCCTTCCCTCCACCTAAGAGGAAGGAAGGGGGGCGCCACCTCCTCCTGCCTTCCCCCCGCAGGCAAACAAGGAAGGGGGCACTAAAGGGCAGGCACCCAAGGGGGCCAGCTAGCCACCTTGGGGCGCATGCAAGGCTGCCTCCCCCCACCTATATATATGAGAGGAAGGGGCACCACACAAACCCACGACAATCTCTTAGCCGTGTGCGGCGCCCCTCTCCATAGTTTAGTCCTCCATCTAGTTTTCCGCAGTGCATGACGAAGCCTTGTGGGAACAAGTTCACCACCCCGTCATGCTGCCAGAACTCATCTACTACTTCGCCAGTCTTGCTGGATTAAGAAAGGTGAGGATGTCATTGAGTTGAACGTGTGCTGAACATGGAGGTGCCGTACATTCGGTACTTGATCGGTTGGATCGCGAAGGTGTTTGACTACATCAACTGTGTTGTTAAATGCTTCCGCTTTATGGTCTACGAGGGTACATAGGCATACTCTCCCCTCTCATTGCTATGCATCTCCATGGATAGATCTTGCGTGTGCATAGATTTTTTTATTTTTCCATGCAACGTTCCCCAACAGTGGCATCCGAGCCAGGTCTATGCGTAGATGATATGCACGAGTAGAACACAAAAGGAGTTGAGGGCGGTGATGGTCATCTGCTTACCACCAACGTCTTATTTTGATTCGGTAGTATTGTGGCATGAAGCGGGCCGGACTAACCTTACATGTCCACACACATGAGACCGATTCCACTGGCTAACATGCAATTTGTTTTGCATAAAGGTGGCTGGCGGGTGTCTGTTTCTCCTACTTTAGTTGAATTGAATTTGATTACGGCCGGTACTTGAAGAAGATTAAAACAACAAACTTGACAATCACTGTTGTGGTTTTTGCGTAGTTAAGAACGGTTCTTGCTAGAAGCCCGTAGCAGGCACGTAAAACTTGCAACAACAAAGTAGAGGACGTCTAACTTATTTTTGCAAGGCATGTGTTGTGATGTGATCTGGTCAAGACGTGATGTGATATACGTTGTTGTATGAAATGATCATGTTTTGTAATATCGACAATCGGCAGGAGCCTTAGGGTTGTCTCTTAATTATTGTATGAAATGCAAGCGCCATGTAATTGCTTTTCTTTATCACTATGCATCTTATTTGCTTAGAACGGCAGTAGCATTATAAGATGATCCCTTCACTAAATTTCAAGATAAAAGTGTTCTCCCCGAGTTTGCACTGTTGCCAAAGTTCATTGTTTTGAAGTACGCCGTGATGATCGGGTGTGATAGACTCTACGTTCACATACAACGGGTGTAAGACAGTTTTGCACATGCAGAATACTTGGGTTAAAATTGACGAGTCTAGCATGTACAGACATGGTCTTGAAACTAGAGACCAAAAGGTCAAACGTGAGTCATATAGTAGATATGATCAACATATAGTTGTTCACCATTGATGACTACCCCATCTCACGTGATGATCGGACATGGGTTAGTTGATTTGGATCATGTATCACTTAGATAACTTGAGGGATGTTTATTTAAGTGGGAGTTCATTAGTAATTTGATTAATTGAACTTAATTTATCATGAACTTAGTCTTAATAGTTTTGCATATCTATGTTATAGATCAATGGCCCGTGCTACCGTTCCCCTGAATTTTAATGCGTTCCTAGAGAAAGCTAAGTTAAAAGATGATGGTAGCAACTACACGGACTGGGTCCTTAACTTGAGGATTATCCTCATTGCTGCATATGAGAATTATGTCCTTGAGGCACTGCTAGATGACAGACCTACTGCAGGAGCTGATGTAGACGTTATGATCGTTTGACAAGCTCGATCTGATGACTACTCAATAGTTCAGTGTGCCATGCTTTACGGCCTAGAACCGGGACTTCAAAGGCGTTTTGAACGTCATGGAGCATATGAGATGTTCCAAGAGCTGAAGTTGATATTTCAAGCTAATGCCCGGGTTGAGAGATATGAAGTCTCCAACAAGTTCTATAACTGTAAGATGGAGGAGAACAATTCTATCAGTGAACACATACTCAAAATGTCTGGGTATCATAACCACTTTACTTAGCTGGGAATTGATCTTCCAGTTGAGTGTTATTGACAGAGTTCTCCAGTCAGTGCCACCAAGCTACAAAGGCTTCGTGATGAACTATAATATTCAAGGGATGACAAAAACAATTCCCGAGCTCTCCACAATGCTTAAGGCCGCAGAGGTAGAAATCAAGAAGGAGCACCAAGTGTTGATGGTTAACAAGACCGCTAGTTTCAAGAAAAAGGGCAAGGGAAAGAAAGGGAACTTCAAGAAGAATGGCAAGCAAGTTGCCGCTCCCGTCAAGAAGCCCAAAGTTGGACCCAAGCCTGAAATTGAGTGCTTCTACTGCAAAGGGAATGGTTACTGGAAGCAAAACTGCCCCAAATACTTGGTGGATAGGAAGGATGGCAAAGTGAAAAAAGGTATATTTGATATACATGTTATTGATGTGTACCTTACTAATGCTCGTAGTAGCGCCTGGGTATTTGATACCGGTTTGGTTGCTCATATTTGTAAGTCGAAACAGGAGTTGCGGAATAAACGAAGATTGGCTAAGGACGAGGTGACGATGCGCGTCGGGAATGGTTCCAAGGTCGATGTTATCGCTGTCGGCATAGATGCAATGGGTCGGGTTTAGGGAGGGTGGAGCTGGTCCAAATCCAACCCAGGACCCATCTTCCTACCCTCTGCCCATCCACCAAATTATCCATGGGCACAACTTGTGCCCATGCCCAAACGCGCTGGATACCCACATACCCATGGAGCTCCATGGGCATAGAAAAGTCAGCATGAAGCCTTCCCAAAGATAAAATTAACTCATCATCACTCACTCACAAATGACAACATAAGATACATGCATAAGTAGGCAACAAGTAATACGATGAATCCTTAAGCGTGTCATACTAGAGGTTGATTCTGCAGCATATAGCTTATGGCACCAGTTGCATATTGCCTGCCATTTCCTATTGATTCATTCTTTCTACTGTCACTGGCATATGGACCCACATGTCATATGGATATCCATTGGATATCCATGGAGCACAAACTATAACCGTGCCCAACCCAGCTGTTCGTGGGTATCCATATCCACGGACCCATGGGCAGAAATGCGCTCCACACCCTTGCCCAACCGGGTCGGTATCCATGGGTATCCAGATCCATGGATAAAATTGCCATCCCACACGCTACCTCTACATCTACCTTCGAGATTGGTTTTATACCTCAATAATTGTTATTTCGTGCCAGCGTTGAGGATGAACATTATATCTGGATCTTGTTTATTGTGAGACGGTTATTCATTTAAATCGGAGAATAATGGTTGTTCTATTTATATGAGTAATATATTTTACGGTCATGCACCCTTGATGAATGGTCTATTCCTGTTGAATCTCGATTATAGTGATACACATATTCATAATATTAATGCCAAAAGATGCAAAGTTGATAATGATAGTGCAACATACTTGTGGCTGATGTTTCGGTCATATTGGTGTAAAGCACATGAAGAAACTCCATGCAGATGGACTTTTGGAGTCACTTGATTATGAATCATTTGATACTTGTGAACCATGCCTCATGGGCAAGATGACTGAAACTCTATTCTCTGGAACAATGGAGCGAGCTAATGACTTATTGGAAATAATACATATCGATGTATGTGGTCCGATGAGTATTGAGGCACACGGTGGGTATTGTTATTTTTTGACCATCACAGATGATTTGAGTAGGTATGGATATATCTACTTGATGAAAGACAAGTTTGAAACATTTGAAAAGTTCAAGGCATTTCATAGTGAGGTGGAGAATCATCGTAACAAGAAAATAAAGTTTCTACGATCTCATCGCGGAGGCGAATATTTGAGTTACTGATACGTCTCCAACGTATCTATAATTTTTGATTGCTCCATGTTGTTATATTATGAATATTGGATGTTTTATAATCATTTTATATCAATTTTTGGTACTAACCTATTGACATAGTGCCAAGTGCCAGTTGCTGTTTTTTTTCATGTGTTTTTACATCGCAGAAAATCAATATCAAACGGAGTCCAAATGCCATGAAACTTTACGGATATTTTTTATGGACCAGAAGGAACATAATGGGCCATTCCTGCGCCTGGGGGGTGCTCGAGGAGAGCACAACCCACCAGGGCGCGCAGGAGGCCCAGGCACGCCCTGGTGGGTTGTGCCCACCTCGGGTGCCCCCCCGGACCGCCTCTTTGCTCTATAAATACCCCAATATTCCCGAAACCCTAGGGGAGTCGACACAGTATTCATCCCGCTGCTGCAGAGTCCAGAACCACCAGATCCAATCTAGACAACATCTCGGATGGGGTTCACCACCTCCCCTGGTGCCTCTCCGATGATGCGTGAGTAGTTCTTTGTAGACCGTCGGGTCCGTAGTTAGTAGCTAGATGGATTCCTCTCTCTCTCTTGATTCTCAATACAATGTCTCTTGGAGATCCATATGATGTAACTCTTTTTGCGGTGTGTTTGTTGGGATCGATGAACTTTGAGTTTATGATCAGATCTATCTTTTTATATCCATGAAAGTTTTTGAGTTTCTTTGATCTCTTTTATGCATGATTGCTTATAGCCTCATATTTTTTCTTCGGTATTTGGGTTTTTTTGGCTAACTTGATCTATTTATCTTGCAATGGGAAGAGGTGCTTTGTAGTGGGTTCGATCTTACGGTGCTTGATCCCAGTGACAGAAAGGGAACCGACACGTATGTATCGTTGCTAATAAGGATAAAACAATGGGGGTCTATCTCTACATAGATAGATCTTGTCTACATCATGTCATCGTTCTTATTGCATTACTCCATTTTTCCATGAACTTAATACACTAGATGCATGCTAGATAGCGGTCGTTGTGTGGAGTAATAGTAGTAGATGTAGGCAGGAATCGGTCTACTAATTTTGGACGTGATGGCTATGTAATGATCATTGCCTAGATATCGTCATGAGTATTTGAAGTTTTATCAATTGCCCAACGGTAATTTGTTCACCCACCGTTTGCTATTTTTCTCAAGTGTCAGGACCCCGATTCCAAGTCACATCGATCTAGCCGGTAACAGCTCATATCACTTTGTGGCCTCACACACGGTATTCCCACGGGTGTCGCCTTACCATGGCCCGGGACCGTTTGCGCCTTTTAGCTCACGTATATGATAGTGTCGCTAGCATCCATATGACAGAGAACCCGGGCCGACATGGCTAGTCGTGAACCCAAAGCGGCACCACCCTATGGGGACAGGCATACATGAATCACATCGAGCATGTCGGTCAGCAGCGTGTGAATCCGGGCTGTAGCACTGGGCTAACAGGACTCTGGGAACCCGGGCTGTAGCAGGCTAGGCAGGACTCCGGATGTCACCGCGTGACATTTCCCAAAGGGACAGACACAGGAACCAAGTGAAACACATGCCAGCCAGTCAAGTGTCCTGAGCAGTAGTGCTGGGCTAGCAGGATTCCGGTGAACCGGGATGTAGCGGACTACTATGGCTCATGGAAGCACTAGACTACATTTCCCCATAAGAGAGGCTGCCAAGGATAAACAACTAGATTGTCGGATCCCACACATACCAAGCATTTCAATCATACACACAATATGCTCGATATGTGTAAATACAACATGGCATCACAACATAACTCTACGACTCAAATATTTATTCATTAGGCTCCGAGGAGCGAGATATTACAAACATGGGTCTCATGACCCAACAAACATAGCATAAAAATCAAAGCACCTGCGGAAGCTTAACATGTCTGAGTACAGACATCTAGAAATGAAAAAGGCTGAGAAGCCTGACTATCTACCAGATCCTGCCGAGGGCACAAGATCGTAGCTGAGGTATCAAGCTAAACGTCGAAGTCCACGCGAAACTAATAGGAAGACTGAAGTCTCTCTGCAAAACATAAATTAAGCAAACATGAGTATGAAAGTACTAAGCAAGACTTACATCAGAACTAGCTACATATGCATCGGTATCAACAGGGGGGTGGTGGAGTTTAACTGCAGCAAGCCAGCTTTGACTCGGTGGCTATCTTAAACTACGACTGCAAGTAACTCTTTTGAGGTGGCGCACACGAGTCCACATATTCACCATATCAATACACCACTATGGATCTGCTCCCGTCTCCCTACGAGAACGCCATCCATAGCACTCACGCTTATCTTGCGCATTTTAGAGTATCCACTTTCACTTGTCTATGAACTGTTATAGGCAATCCAGAAGTCCTCTACCGCGGACGCGGCTATTCAAATAGTTTTATACCCTGCAGGGGTGTATTTCGTCACACATGTTTCCACCACTTAGCATCTGCACACGACATGTGCTCGGCAGACTTCAAGCGAAAGCTGACGTGGGGGTAGACCACGACCTGACTAACCGCACAAGTCTCTAGTCCAGGTTTATCGCCTATTCGGGTTCCATCCGCGAGGAAATCCGGCCGGAGTTTCGCTCACAGCCCCAAACAATGTGTACAGGGTTCCCGAGACACCAAACGGGCACCCGGTACACTGTGCCACGGTGTATCTACCGCATCATAGCCCACCCCTAGGGTCAGCGCTACGCATGGACGCCAACACATATCCTATAAACACCAGAAACTAGTTGCAACTCCTGGACAGAGGACGAGAGGGGTCAGTAAGTCGAGCGGGGTCATATTTCAGGGCCCAATGTGTGGTAGTAGCTGTTTCATGGATCACAAACACAGAACTCAGTTCCTAAGGACGACTTCAATGAAACAACCCACCATGTACTCCTACATGGCCTCTCATCGATACCTTTACCAAATCATGTTCACACACTTAGCTCTCAACAGTAGGACATGTTCACACACCTCCGATTCATCCCCGATGAATCAGAACTGACACAATACTATGCAATAGCAGGCATGACAAACAAGCATGAATGAGTAGGCACATTAGGGCTCAAAACAACTCCTACTCATGCTAGTGGGTTTAATCTATTTACTGTGGCAATGACAGGTCATGCAGAGGATAAGGGGTTCAACTACCGCAGCAAGTAACAGATGAATCGTTGTTTTCCTAATGCAGTAAAAGAGAGTAGGAGCGAGAGAGTGGGATTGTATCGGAATGAGCAAGGGGGTTTTGCTTGACTGGCACTTCTGAAGATGATATAGCTCTTCATCGGTGTCATCGAACACGTCGTCGAAACATACGTCTACCGAGGGGGGGGGGGACAATCACCGGCAAACACAGAAAGAATACAATCAATGCAATGCACATTATGATGCATGATCATGACATGTCAATGTGATGTGATTTGAGCTAATGCAACTAAAACCAGATTAAATGAAGTTGGTTTGAACCAAAGATTCAAATTCAACTCCATATGTGATTATTTAAATGCCACTTATTTGATTTGACATGATCAGCAGGCATAAGTTGTTCAAACATGCATGATAATGCCATAATCAGATTCTTTGGATTTTTCTGATCATTTTTCATATATAAATTATTTGATTTGGAGCTACGGTTGATTTTCTATGAATTTTAGAAGTTTTGGGCATTTTCTGGAATTTCCTTAATTAAGTTAAATCCAGAATATGAGTTATTGCGTCAGCACTACGTCACTGTGACGTCAGCTGGTCAACTGGGTCGGCCAGGTCAAACCTGACCTATGGGACCCATACGTCAGTGTCTCAAGCTGATTTGGCTGGATGACAAGTGGGACCGGTCAACGATGACTTGACCAAAGTCAAAGCTGACACGTGGGGCCACCGTGATTAAGTTAAATCTAAGCAGGAATAACCCGGGGTTAATTAGTGCATGGGGCCCATACGTCAGTGAGCTAGTGGGTTAGTTAGCCCCGTCATTAGTGCTAATGACGGGTCCACGTCAGCGGCCGCCGGGGTTAGTCGCCGGCGACCAAACAGAGCGGCGGAGGCGCTAGGAACGGCGCCACAGGCGTCGGCTGGGCGCGTGGCTAGGTCCTACGGCCAGCTGGAGGAGTGTCGTGTCCAATGGTGCAGGTGGTTGAGCGCGCGGTGGCCGGGAACGATGCCGGCGAGCATTTGGACGGCGGCCGGAGTTCGGTTGCGCTCGAAACCGGCGTTGAGGTGCACGGAAGGTCGAGAGGTGGGGTGCTAGGTGCTCCTGCAAACGTGCTGAGCATGGTGACTCTCTCAGGCGCGATAGAGGTGGGATCTAGCCACGGCGGCGACGAAGCACAATGGCGGCGAGCTTCGGTCAGGGTGGCCAATGGGGCTAGAGGAGGAAATCGACAAAGGGGAGAGAGGGGTTGGGAGCAGGGGCTCACGGCGAGTGCAGAGGTGGCCTCGGCGTGCTCGGGGAAGCACTGGAGCGAGCGGGCAGCGAGAAGGATCTCCGACGGCCGACGATGAAGATGATGAAGATGGCATCGATGCAGGGCCTCCGGCGAGGCGTGGCTGGACGGAGAGGACGAGGGAGGCGTGGTGATGCTCGTGGACAGGTCGGAGAGGCTCGGGGATGGCTGCGGCTGCGGCTATGGCGAACAGCAGCGGCAGTGGCGTTCGGTGGAGAGAGGGAGAGAGAGCAGAGGAGGGGGAGGAGCACGAGGAGATTGTTAGAGGGCCAGAGGGGTTGCGTGGCGATGCCAGAGTCGTCCAGAGCGTCGGGGGGTGCACGCATGCAGGCAGGAGGTGGCCGGCGTGCGTCGGGCACACGCCCGCGTCCTCTTGGCGGGGTGGAGAAGACGACTGGCAGCTGGACTGCACAGTAGCGGGTCGCGTGGGTGGGTTGGGCCAGTCACTTGGGCTCCAGGTAAGGCCCAGGTACTCTCTCTCTCTCTGTCTTACTCTTTATAAATCTTTCTGTTTTCAATTTTTTTGCAGTATGTTTTGACTTAGTTTAAATACTAAATCACTTTATGAAATTCTGCGAACTTTTATGGGCACTATCTGATTTAAACCAGAGGCCCTCACCAAGTTTCAGAATATTTGGAGCTACCAAATATTTTATAGGAATTAGTAGCTCCAACTCAAATAAGTATTGACTTATTTCAAAGACCCAAATAAATATTTCTGTGATTCCAAAAATATTGGTTTGAATTTTACCTCTTGCCAATATTTCCAGAAATGAACAGGAACATTTTCTGGGGTTTATTTAAAGCAATTTTTAAATGTTGATCATTTTTAGAAATGATTTCTAAGGCTTTCCACTTTCCCCAATTCAACTTTCATAAATATATACATGATGCATGAATGCTTGTGCAACTAGTTACAACCAATTCTAGGGCTGTGACAACTCACCCTACTAAACAGGAATCTCGTCCCGAGATTCAGGACGTGAGGTGAGAAGACAAAAGGGACACAAGACCAACACAATCTTCGCGATCCTGGGTGCACTCCATAAGAATGTTGATTTGATCACCTTAATTGTCTCGAAGTCTTGCTCCAGGAACTCCTACCAACATGACAACGAGAGGGAAAAGAAACTCTAGAAGGATCGATCTTCTCAAAGATCGAGCAGCTCAGTCGTAACTCACGGAATGAGACATAGAAACATCTCGCGAACTGAGACACAAAACACATATCAAGAGGGATGTAGAGGGACATATGACGAAGGTCCAAATTGGTAGGCAACAATCCCACGCTTAGGTGAGATGGTGAATGAGAGTCAAAGCAGCGAGGAGATAAGTTACTATGATTACCTAACGGGGCACCTCAGGGAGGGTGACTCATAGAGCTATTCTCTTAAGTGGCAAAAAGAATTACTTTTGATATAATGATCATTGAAACTCTTCATGCCAGCCTAAGGCAATCACAAACGATCGTTCGAGGAGGTTCGAAAGAATGGCATATATCGACTAGAATGGATGATGTGGACTACCTTGTTGAAGACAATGCAATGGATGATTTTGCTTATCATCGGAAATGGATGGGACCCATGGTAGTACCATTGTTGAAGATGATCCTGACCAGGAATTACCAAGAAGGTAGTCCAAGATAGAATGGCACAACGGCGGTGCAAGCTGGGAACAAAATGCAAATGTTGGGAATGATTCTAGTAACTGGGGATAAATTCAACAGTAGAGAGTGATTCCACTGTTTGAATGGTTCTAGCATAATCGAGGAAACCGAGAGCACAACGACCCCTGAGGAACAACTTCTAGAATAAGTTGCACTAAATCCTCATGGAGAAGATGGTCAAATAGCTCAATCAAGAAACTACAACGATAGATCTTCCGGCTAGGTGTGTCGGCCAGAACATCGACCTTGTCGGGACCTACATCATAAATCTTGGAATAGCTCCAACCATCATATCTGCCTGAGATTCAGATCTGGTTGGTAACGGGATATTTCAGACAACATGTTCAGAAAGAAAGTTTGCAACACAAACCAACAAGATGATGTTGCGAGATTCTCGGGAATTGAACTACGATAGTAAACTCCAAAACATGAGCTGGTTCTGCTACATATATGTGAACACGTTGTCCCAGACAAGCATGACCATGTAGAAGTCTTATAACAAAACACTACCGAGTTCAGGTGGGGAACCATCATTGAGGATATCAAAGTCCTTGTGCATGAACTAGTATTCGCACAGCAACTCCTTTTCCTTGAACAATTCAATCAGTGGCTTGGTGTGCTAGGGAATACATATGGAGTGGAGGTAATTAATCTACCAAACCATAGAATACATCCGCACATGCATAGCTGACTTGGGATGGTACCAGAGGAAACAAAAACAACCTTTCTCGAACTCACGGCGGCAACTTACCCCAAATGCACATGAACCGGAGAAGGTCACTTCTTTCATCCAACATATGCTTCATGAACGGGACACAAAGGCATTGCTTACAAGTTTTCAACACTAGGTTGATGTTCAACATGAATCATGGGGGAGACAAAATGCTGCTGATGGGCTCAACAGCAACTCATTGAAATTTCCATATCACTGGACTTCCACCATCATGTGAACATGGTGATAGCATTGGTCAGACCAAAGGATGTAATGGTGTATGCTCGAGGGATCAACCACGAGTAAGACAACATTACGAACATCGTTGGTTCTGATTTGACTTGACGATAGCCCATACTCAAGTCAAAGTTTTGACAAGGCAATAGATCCAACAACTGATCACGAGTACCAATCAATGGAGATATCATCTTTCTTCAACACACATACAACACAAGGATATCTCTTCCGAAATGAACTAAGTGGAAAAAGCTTTCATCTTCCAACTCTGCAAGTTGTTGTTTAGCTCAACCGACTAGTCCAGGGTATCCAACACAGATTCTTGGAGAAATAGCGGTTTATAGAAAAATCAACTTGATCATGAAGTCAATATAGCTGTCAGGTGATAACCAGGTAATACTTCCGAGAAGATATTCGGAAAATCACGAACCACCGATATGTTACTAAGATCAAGATCAATCTTGCTTTTCAGGGCAAGACGATATGATCAAACGAGCAAGGGTTTCAATCCTAACTCAAAGATCAAAGAGTGCACCAGAAATAAGGACAAGGTAGCACGATCAATCCTAGGATAGTGTTTCGATAACCAACACGCTAAGAATGATATTAGTGTCCATTAACTACCAAGCAACACGGTTGCTAGGAGTATTGTTTTCACACATCATGGTTCACTTGTCGGCATTCCGGTTGCGACAACAAGGGACCGAGGAATGAAAAATGATGGCAAGAAGTATCACTGCGTCAAGAATTCATGAGAGATGGTGCAATTCTCATGACAATCCTGACATAAAAGGGGTAATACTCCAGGGTAGAACAGAGCAAAAACTGGGTTGGCATTTGATCTGCAGAACACAACTACTTTGACCCAATCCTGGATATGGATGAGGTACTGGAGTTTGTTTCTCCTAGTCATCCTGAAATAGAATGGCTTAACGGACCGCAAGAATAATAAGCATCGATAACACGGATGCACAATTACTCCTGACTATCAATTGATAGGTGGTGGTCGGAATACAAATGAAGAGGGATAACTCAAGAGGACATACATCTTTCTGAGTTGTGGAGGCATAGATTAATATGTTGAACCAAGTTCAACAGGTTTCTTCCAGATAACCCATGCAGAAAGGTAGAACTGACAGAATCACAATAATGAATGGAGAACTCCTCAAGAGTACTCTGATTGTGATATTTTGGTTCAAGGAACTTCTGCCTTAACGGTTCATGGTATTTGGAAGGAAGAAATACCACGGTGAAAGTGCAACTATCCCTAGGTGGTTTTGGTAATTCATAACAACATATAGCTCATTGAGCTAATGCTATTCCAAGATGACTATTTCAGGAAATCTCAATGATTGGCATGGCATGGATGTGAAAGTGGAACCCTCAAAATGCTAAGGACAAAGGATTGGCTCAAGCTCAAAAGCTCAAGACTCTTCATTTTATATTTTAGTGATCCAAGATCACATTGAGTCTTTAGGAAAAGCCAATACTATCAAGGAGGGATGAGGTGTTGCTTAATGAGCCTCTTGCTTCATGTGCTTAGTGATATGCTCCAAAACCCTCAACTACTTTCCCATATCCACATATGACCTAAACCCTAAGCCAAACTCGGTCATACCGATTCTTTCTATCCGGCGCCACCGAGTTTCACATGTCATTAGCCACTGCCAAACCCTAGCAATTCGGTTCTACCGATAGGGATCTCGGTCTCACCGAGATGGGATTGCAAACTCTATGTTTCCCTTTCGTAACTTTTCGGTCTCACTGAAAGAGCGGATCATTCCCACCGAGATTGCAATGTAAACTCTTTGTTTCCTTTTTGTAACTTTTCGGTCTCACCGAAAGAGCAAATCGGTCCCACCGAGTTTGCCTGACCAACTCTCTGGTTAGCTTATTACCGAACTCGGTCTCACCGAGTTTGTGTAATCGGTCTCACCGAGATTACGTTATGCCCAAACCCTAACCATATCGGTCCTACCGAGTTGCATGTCAGTCCCACAGAAAATCTCTAACGGTCACTAGGTTTACCTTTTCGGTCTGACCGAGTTTGTTGATTCGGTCCCATCGAGATTGGAAAACTGTGTGTAACGGTTGGATTTTGTGTGGAGGCTATATATACCCCTCCACCTCCTCTTCATCCGTGGAGAGAGCCATCAGAACACATACACAATTCCAACTCATATGTTCTGAAAGAGAACCACCTACTCATGTGTTGAGACCAAGATATTCCATTCCTACCATATGAATCTTGATCTCTAGCCTTCCCCAAGTTGCTTTCCACTCAAATCTTCTTTCCACAAAATCCAAATCCTATGAGAGAGAGTTGAGTGTTGGGGAGACTATCATTTGAAGCACAAGAGCAAGGAGTTCATCATCAACACACCATTTGTTACTTCTTGGCGAGTGGTGTCTCCTAGATTGGCTAGGTGTCACTTGGGAGCCTCCGACAAGATTGTGGAGTTGAACCAAGGAGTTTGTAAGGGCAAGGAGATCGCCTACTTCGTGAAGATCTACCGCTAGTGAGGCAAGTCCTTCGTGGGCGATGGCCATGGTGGGATAGACAAGGTTGCTTCTTCGTGGACCCTTCGTGGGTGGTTGCTTCTTCGTGGACCCTTCGTGGGTGGAGCCCTCCGTGGACTCGCGCAACCATTACCCTTCGTGGGTGGAGCCCTCCGTGGACTTGCGCAACCGTTACCCTTCGTGGGTTGAAGTCTCCATCAACGTGGATGTAGGATAGCACCACCTATCCGAACCATGGGAAAAACATCCGTGTCTCCAACTGCGTTTGAATTCTCCAAACCCTTCCCTTTACATTCTTGCAAGTTGCATGCTTTACTTTCTGCTGCCAATATACTCTTTGCATGGTTGCTTGAATTGTGAGATGATTGCTTGACTTGTCCTACAATAGCTAAAATCTGCCAAGAACCAAAATTGGGAAAAGGTTAAGTTTTTATTTGGTCAAGTAGTCTAATCACCCCCCCACTAGACATACTTTCGATCCTACAAGTGGTATCAGAGCTTTGGTCTCCATTTGCTTTGATCTTCATAGCTTTTGGTGGTCATAGCCTTGGTTTCACAACCTAGGAGAGTATGGCGTCTAGCGAGGGAAATTATCACCGTAGAGGTCCTTACTTTGATGGTACTAATTTTGCTAGTTGGAAGCATAAAATTAAAATGCATATTCTTGGACATAACCCCGCCGTTTGGGCTATTGTGTGTGTTGGTTTGCAAGGTGACTTCTTTGATGGGAAAGAACCAAATCGTGAAGCTACCGCGGATGAGTTGAAGATGTTGCAATACAATGCTCAAGCTTGTGATATTCTCTTCAACGGATTGTGCCCCGAAGAATTCAACAAAATCAGCCGTCTTGAGAATTCAAAGGAAATTTGGGACACTTTTATTGATATGCATGAAGGTACCGACTCTGTCAAGGAATCCAAGTTGGATGTGCTTCAAAGTCAACTTGACAAGTTCAAAATGAAGGATGGTGAAGGTGTTGCTGAAATGTACTCTAGGCTTGCTCTCATCACAAATGAGATTGCCGGCTTAGGAAGTGAAGAGATGACCGATAGATTCATCATCAAGAAGATTCTAAGATCCTTGGATGGAAAATATGATACCGTGTGCACATTGATCCAAATGATGCCCAATTACAAAGATCTCAAGCCAACGGAGGTGATTGGAAGAATTGTTGCTCATGAGATGTCACTTAAGGATAAAGAGGAACTTCACAACAAATCAAGTGGTGCCTACAAAGCCTCATGTGAAGCCCCTACATCATTAAGTGAGAAACAAAACTTCAATGAAGATTTGAGCTTAATGGTGAAGAACTTCAACAAGTTCTACAAGAGTAGAAGCAAAGATAGAAGCTTCAAGTCAAGGTCCTACAATGACAAAAGATCTTCTAGTCGAGAGCGAAACTGCTACAGTTGTGGAAGACCCGGACACTATTCCAATGAGTGTATGGCTCCCTACAAGAGAAGAGAAGATTCTCCAAAAAGAAGAAGCAAAGAATCACCACCAAGAGAGAGAAGGAGTAGAGATGATCGTTATGAACGAAGATACTCACGGAGAAGCAAGGATTCGGAAAGGAAGGAAAAATCATCAAGGAGCTACACAAAACGAAGACATCAAGCTCATGTTGGTGAATGGGTATCCGGCTCCGACGCCGACAGCCACTCCGAGAGAAGTTATCACTCCGACTCCGAAGATACTCAAGATGAAGGTGTTGCCGGTCTAGCACTTGTGTCAACCAACTCCTACGACATATTTGACTCACCAAATGAAGGAATTGGAAGATGCTTCATGGCCAAAGGTCCTAAGGTAACACACCCCAAGTATGTTGATTTCAATAATGATGAAGATGACTTGTTAGGTGATGATTTGCTTGTTGACAACTCTAGTGATGAATACTATGATGAAACGTCAATTAATCATGCTAATCAAGATAAAACGAATGACAATGATAAGGAGAATGTAACATCCTAAATTTTGAATTTGGAATGTTATACATTAGATCATTATGCATATCATATTTTATTTTGCTTTTGGTTTTGATCCTAGAAAATCCTAAGCAACTCAAGGACCCACGGAGAGAGTTGGGGATTTCGTTATTTACATATTTGAGTTTTCTCAAATTATGTAAACAGGATCATTTGATTTTATTTATTTTATCATCAATTGTTTCTATTACAAACATATGAGAGCGGGAATAAAATGACTTTCCCAAAATATAGAAATATTGAGGATTTAATAAAAAATCAAATAAGATTTATTTCGGAGTTTTTCGGTATTTTATTTGAATTTAGGAAAAAGTGCGCGTTTTTCAAAGTTGTAGTTTGGGCCCAGATAAATGTTCACTTTATCGGGCTTGATTTTAGGAACCCGGGAAAATTTATTTCGTGATTTTTGAAGTCCGTTTAGTATTTCTTTTTATTTTTCTTCTGAGCGGATTTATAAAAAAAACACGGAACCGACTTTGGGCCATACTCGGCCAGGACACCGCCTGGCCGGGGCCTTTATAATGCGCGCCCGAGGCCCGAGCCGAGCCAGCCCACCACCGCCGCCCTAACCCTATCGCGCCCCAGCCGCCGCCGCCGCCGCCGGAGTTGCGCGCCGCCCGAGGTTCGCCGCCGCCTCGTTTTCCGTGCTCTTTTAAAAAAAATTGTTCGTCGTTTTTCTTTTTCATCTGATTTTTCCGCGGTTATTTTCTGATCGCGATTTCTGATCCGATTTTCGTTTTGGTTTAACTTTTCGCTCGTTTGTCAGAATCAGGCGATTCAAGCGCCTGGAGTTTCGTCTCGAAACCCTCTTTCCAATAATCAACTTAAACATGTTTTTGCTACTATAAAATTTGCCCTAGATCCATATTACTAGAACGAAGTTGTTTTCTTTCGCCGTTTGATTTCTTTTGCTTCATTCGATTTGATTCTTTTGCAAACCAGGGTTCTTAAGTTGAACTTTCTGGTTAGATATTCTATTTGAGTTTTACCTGTGCATTAGATGAGTACTTATTGTATGCTTGTTGTTTGTCTGCGATAGAATACCCGGAGTGCGCCGCCTGTTACTTCGAATCTCTAGGTTTCGCGGATCATCAGCAAGGCAAGTAACACTTTGATCATGCCTTTTTCTACAACCCAGTTTTATTGCATTAGATCAATCCTCACACATTGCATGATTAGGGTCTAATTAAATTGTGGGATGGGAAGTAGATGAGGTAGTACCTATTACCTGTTTATTATCAAACCTTTGGGAGTTACTTCTACATTTGCTTATTATGCCATGCTATGCTAGTAGACGTGGATTGGGTGAGTGATATCCATGACAGATGTGAGATTGTTAATTAATGGTTTATCTAAGGTGGCAACCTAACACACATCTGGGTGGATTGAGGCACCTGGGGTTTCCAGGACTTGCCTGTTTTTTTCTTTTGGACCGCCACCCAGGCTCAAAGGGATCATGAGATTATTCATACTAGAAACTTCCGTGTGCAGCCACAAGCCATTATGGGCTCTGGCATAGTTGACTAAGTTGTGCGAACTCTTACAGTGGTAGACTAGCAGATGTAGGGGATGTAGGTGGTACGGTCTACCTGATCGTAAGGTGCTAGCGCTTCTGAAAGACTATGTCTCGGTCATCCATCTTCTCAAACACCCTGTAGTGCGAGAAACCAAACGGAGGCGATCGAGTCTTGTGGGGAAAAGTGCGCAAACCTCTGCAGAGTGTAACAAACTAATCATGGTTAGCCGTGTCCCCGGTTATGGACATCTTGAGTATCTAGTACCTGGATTATCATGTGAATCTCAACATGTTACTCTAAAATTAATTTTGTTGGGTTTTAATGATGTTACTTAATTGGGATTGAGAATGCTGTCAACCATTCTCAATGTTTAACAACCACCATGATAGTAATTAATTTATTCCTTTGAAGTAGGGAAAAATTGGCTTTACGCAAAAACAGTAACCATAGAGCTTTCCACCAGCCAAATATGCATATAGTATAGTTGTTGCATTCCATTACTCTCTATGTGTTACCTTGCCAGCATATTCCATGTGCTGACTCGTTTTCGGGCTGCAACGTTAATGTTGCAGACTTTTCAGATGACGATTAAGGAGTTTTTAGGTCGTGGTTCTATACTCAGTGATGTCGTTGGAGTTGATGGACTCACTTATCTTCCAAGCCTTCCGCTGTTATCGTTATTAGATGGCCTTAAGCCATATTTATTGTAATAAGTTCTCTTTTGAGACACTCGATGTAATAAGTGTGTGATTGCTACTCTGCTATAAATCCTCCGAGTACTGTGTGATGTCAGCATTACTGATCCAGGGATGACACCGGAGCACAGAGATCAGACTGTTTGAGGTCTGGTCGCTACAGAGATGGTATCAGAGCACACGCTGACTGTAGGACACGACCACTAAGCTAAAGACCTAGATCACTACTCACTCTCCTCTCTTCTGACTTCTCATCTTTTCTACTCTTTAGGATGGCGGATGCAAGGAACAAGTTCACCCAACCGGATGAAGATACACCCTTTGGACGCCACTTGAAGGAAGTCACTAGATACCTGAACATAGGAGTACCAAGCTTCATGGGAACCTACAACGCCACTTTACCTGAAAAAGAGCGCTGGATGATTCAAGTTCAAGTTCCAGGAAGGACGTTCATGCCAGTCACTGAGCCCATAGAGTTTTCTTTTGATGCACCAACTTGGAGTCTAGGAAAGAGCATGGCAGCTCGCATCGCCATGGGACGCATTGGAGAAGTCTACCGCAAGGATCTTAAGGATACTATCTACCAGATTTGTGGGCGCCAAGATGAACACTGGGAGATGATCAACACCAAGAAAGATAGATCAATTGCATCTTTTATTCAGGAGTTAAACCAGCACATTCGACGACAGGAGAATCAGATGTGCGCCGACATGATAGATCTGAAGAAGGCTAAGACTAGAATCAAGGAACTAGAGGAAGAACTCAAGGCTACACGCGAAGATTATGAAGAAGAAATTGAAGTATTGGTGGATAAGAATGCCGACCTAACTATGAAGCTAGGAATATTTATGGGAGGCCCGACACCAGTAGATGAAGACGAAGAACCCAAAGAGATTAGCCCGGAAGACTACATCATCATTGATGGCACCGACTCGGAACAAGATAGTAGCGATGATGACTATGTGGATGAAGCAGGAGCAGATATCATGGAGTCTACAACCGTAGAATATTTCTAGTAGACCACCTCATCAGTAGTAGTAGTCCACCATGTAAATATAGTAGTCCGAGCACTTTTGCGATAGCTAGATCGATTGTATGTCCTTGTTTGATTGATTGAAGTGAATTGTGTGCTTTTGCCTCATGTGCATATGGGTAGTGTTTTCTCTTTAGACCCCCTCTATTCTTATATCTCATCTTTTCTAAACCCTCAGATGCCTCCGAGACGTGACCCCGGACTTGCCTTTCCGCCGGAGCTCACCCAGTTGATCCCGCAGCAGAACACCTTGATGCAGTTGCTAGTTCAGAATCAGAATCAGGGAAACAACAACAACACCACCACCACCACCACCACCTGTTGACCACTTAGCCCGTTTTCTTAGGTTGAATCCGCCGGTGTTCTCCAGTAGCACCGAGCCGATAGTAGCAGATGATTGGCTCCGCAAGATAGCTAGGGAGTTGACCACAGCAGGATGCACAGATGCGGAGAAGGTTAAGTTTGCCGCACATCAGTTAGAAGGACCCACAGCATCTTGGTGGGAGAATTTCACAGCCACCTTCCCAGTCGACACTGTCACATGGGACCAGTTTCAGCAGGCTTTTCGTACTGCCCATGTTTCAGCAGGAGCAATGGCCATGAAGAAGCGTGAGTTTCGTAACTTGCGCCAAGGAGGACGGACAGTTGGCCAGTATGTGGAGGAGTTTAGTAAGCTAGCACGATATGCCCCAGATGACGTTGCTACAGATGCAGCTAAGCAGGAGAAATTCCTGGAAGGATTGAATGATGAGTTGAGTATACAGTTGATGGTAGCCACCTTCAACAACTACCAGGAGTTGGTAGATCGTGCTCTTATGATTGAAGGGAAGCAGCAGCAAATTGAGAACCGCAAGAGGAAGTATGGACAAGGAAAGTATAATTCAGGAGCTCAGCAGAAGCCATGTTTTACCCCTAGGCCAGGAGGACATTTTTAGCATACCCATGGAGTAGGTAGCTCGCACAATCAAAATGGCACCAAGAATGGTAATAGGAATGGAGGAAGCAACAGACAGAACCGCAGCACCCCATCAACCCCAGCAAAGAAGGACTTGAGCCACGTCACTTGCTATAAGTGTTAGAAGCCAGGACACTATGCAAATGAATGTCCTGAAGGCCAAAACAGCAATGGAAGCTCTGGAAAGAAGCCGAACCCTTTCAACAGGGGACAGGTGAACCACGTTAATGTGGAGGAGGTTGAAGCTTAGCCCGATGCAGTAATAGGTAAGTTTTTGGTTAAGTCATTTACTGCACTCGTTCTTTTGATACTGGTGCATCGCATTCATACATATCAAGGGGATTTGTGGATAAGTATAACCTACCAACCCAAGCCCTTAGGTCACCCATGTTAGTAACCTCGCCAGGAGCAGAGTATGTGGCAAGTCTATGGTGTGATTGGTTACCATTAAGGATTGGTAACTATGTTTTTCCCTCAGACCTAATAGTATTGGAATCTCAAGGATTGGATGTGATATTAGGCATGGATTGGTTATCAAAGTATGAAGGGAATATTGAGTGTGCTAGTAAGTCAATATTGCTTACCACACCAGAAGGGAGAAGGATCAAGTATGTATCCCGGCATGTACCAAAGAGGACACAAGTAAATTCCTTATTAGGAGTTATGCAGGAGGAAGTACCAGTGGTAAAGGATTTTCCTGATGTATTTCCCGAAGAGTTGCCAGGCATGCCACCGGATAGAGACATTGAGTTTTTGATTGAGCTTTTGCCAGGCACTGGGCCAATATCGAAGAGACCATATAGGATGCCAGCAAAAGATTTGGTGGAAATTAAGAAGCAGATTAAGGAGTTACTGGATAAGAGATATATTCGCCCAAGTTCTTCGCCTTGGGGATCACCAGTACTTCTAGTAGAGAAGAAGGATGGATCGTTAAGGATGGTTGTTGACTATCGAGGATTGAACGAAGTAACGATCAAGAACAAGTACCCACTACCAATGATCAACGATCTGTTTGATCGATTGCAAGGAGCTAAAGTGTTTTCCAAGATCGATTTGCGATCAGGATACCACCAGTTGAAGATTCGAGAATAGGATATTCCGAAGACAGCTTTTACCACCAGGTATGGGCTGTATGAGTATACCGTTATGTCATTTGGCCTGACTAACGCGCCTGCCTATTTTATGAACATGATGAACAAAGTGTTTACTAAGTTTTTGGATAAGTTCGTCGTAGTGTTCATTGATGATATCCTGGTTTATTCGAAGAATGAAGCGGAGCATAAGGAGCATTTGTGTTTGGTACTAGGAAAGCTCAGAGAACACCAATTATATGCCAAGTTCAGCAAATGTGAGTTTTGGTTGAAGGAAGTAGGATTCCTCGGACAAGTTATATCTGGAGAAGGTATAGCAGTAGATCCCGCTAAAGTTGAAACCGTGACCAAGTGGGAAGCCCCAACTACCGTTGGAGAGATCCGGAGTTTTCTTGGACTCGCAGGATACTACCGGAGATTTATTGAGAATTTCTCAAAGATTGCAAAGCCTATGACGGAGTTGCTGAAGAAGGATACTAAGTTCAAATGGACTGAGGAGTGTGGGACTAGTTTCCAGGAGTTGAAGAAACATTTGGTGACCTCACCAGTGTTGATTTTGCCAGATCAAACCAAGGATTATGAGGTGTATTGCGACGCTTCACGTCGAGGACTTGGAGCAGTGCTTATGCAGGAAGGGAGAGTTGTTTCATATGCTTCACGACAACTGAAGTCTCACGAATTGAATTATGCCACGCATGATTTGGAGTTAGCAGCCGTAGTGCATGCATTGAAGACATGGAGACATTTCCTCATTGGAAATCATTGTGAGGTGTACACGGATCATAAGAGTTTGAAGTACATTTTCACACAGAAGGAGTTGAATCTCAGACAAAGGAGATGGTTGGAGCTCATCAAGGATTATGATATGAAATTACATTACCATCCCGGAAAAGCTAATGTAGTAGCTGATGCATTAAGCCGCAAGAGCCATGTCAATAGGTTAATGACGGGATAAATACCCAAGGAGTTAGCAGAAAATCTTCGTGAGCTATGTTTAGAAATAGTTCCGAGAGGCTATGTGGCAGCATTGGAAATTCAGTCAACTTTGATGGATAGAATCAGAGAAGCTCAGAAAACTGACAAAGAGATTGCCGCTATAAAGGAGAAACTGAGCAAGGGAAAAGCTAAAGGATTTCGTGAGGATGAGCATGACACCCTATGGTTTGAAGACCGTGTTTATGTACCCAATGACCCGGAGATCAGGAAGTTGATTTTGCAAGAGGCACATGATTCACCGTATTCGATTCACCCAGGAAATACCAAGATGTATTTGGATTTGAAGGATATTTTCTGGTGGACCGGAATGAAGAAGGATATTGCGGAGTATGTAGCAGTTTGTGACGTATGTCAGAAAGTAAAGGCAGAGCATCAGAAGCCAGCATGATTGTTGCAACCATTGTCGATACCTAAATGGAAATGGGATAAGCTAGGCATGGATTTTATCACGGGATTACCAAGGACTCGTTCAGGCTATGACTCGATTTGGGTCGTAGTTGATCGATTGATGAAGGTAGCTCATTTCATCCCAGTAAAGACCACTTACACCAGTGCTAGGTTGGCAAAGATATACATGACCAGGATCGTATGTTTGCATGGAGTTCCGAGGAGCATCGTATCAGATAGAGGAACCCTGTTTACCTCAAAGTTCTGGAAGCAGTTGCATGAGACTTTGGGTACTAGGCTAGAATTTAGTACAACTTTTCATCCGCAGACAGATGGACAGACTGAGAGAGTCAATCAGATTTTGGAGGATATGCTGAGAGCTTGTGCGCTAGATTATGGATCTAGTTGGGACGATAATTTGCCATATGCAGAGTTCTCTTACAATAATAGCTATCAGACCAGTTTGAAGATGGCCCCTTTTGAAGCTTTGTACGGAAGGAGGTGCAGGACACCGTTGTCATGGGACGAAGTTGGAGACCGCCAGTTGTTTGGACCAGATTTGATTAAGGAGTCTGAACAGAAGGTGAAGTTGATTCGCGATAGGCTCAAGGTAGCCCAGTCCAGGCAGAAGAGCTACGCAGATTCTAAACGCAAGGAGACAGTTTACGAAGTCGGAGACAGAGCTTATCTTCGAGTATCCCCACTTCGAGGGATTAATCGCTTTGGAGTTAAGGGGAAGTTAGCGCCACGATTTATAGGGCCATATCGAGTTTTGGAGCGTATGGGAGAAGTGGCCTACAAGTTGGAATTGCCAGAAGGATTAACAGGAGTTCATGATGTGTTTCACGTTTCTCAATTGAAGAAGTGTCACGCGGAGATGGCTGACATACCTTTGAGAGACACAGTGCCATTGGAAGTAATTCAGTTGGATAACAATTTGACCTATGAGGAGAAAACAGTCAAGATTCTCGAGTTTGCCAGCCGAGTTACTCGTAGCAAGGTTATCAAGTTTTGCAAAGTTCAGTGGAGCCACCACACGGAGGATGAAGCCACCTGGGAGCAAGAGGAAGATTTGCTCAAAGACCACCCTCACATATTTTCTAGCCAACCCGAATCTCGAGGGCGAGATTCATCTTAAGGGGGGTAGGTTTGTAACATCCCAAATTTTCAATTTGGAATGTTATACATTAGATCATTATGCATATCATATTTTATTTTGCTTTTGGTTTTGATCCTAGAAAATCCTAAGCAACTCAAGGACCCACGGAGAGAGTTGGGGATTTTGTTATTTACATATTTGAGTTTTCTCAAATTATGTAAACAGGATCATTTGATTTTATTTATTTTATCATCAATTGTTTCTATTACAAAAAATATGAGAGCGGGAATAAAATGACTTTCCCAAAATATAGAAATATTGAGGATTTAATAAAAAAATCAAATAAGATTTATTTCGGAGTTTTTCGGTATTTTATTTGAATTTAGGAAAAATGCGCGTTTTTCAAAGTTGTAGTTTGGGCCCAGATAAATGTTCACTTTATCGGGCTTGATTTTAGGAACCCAGGAAAATTTATTTCGTGATTTTTGGAGTCCGTTTAGTATTTCTTTTTATTTTTCTTCCGAGCGGATTTATAAAAAAAACGCAGAACCGACTTTGGGCCGTACTCGGCCAGGACACCGCCTGGCCGGGGCCTTTATAATGCGCGCCCGAGGCCCGAGCCGAGCCAGCCCACCACCGCCGCCCTAACCCTAGCGCGCCCCAGCCGCCGCCGCCGCCCGCCGCCCGCCGCCGGAGTTGCGGGCCGCCCGAGGTTCGCCGCCGCCTCGTTTTCCGTGCTGTTTAAAAAAAATTTGTTCGTCGTTTTTCTTTTTCATCAGATTTTTCCGCGGTTATTTTCTGACCGCGATTTCTGATCCAATTTTCGTTTTGGTATAACTTTTCGCTCATTTGTCGGAATCAGGCGATTCAAGCGCCTGGAGTTTCGTCTCGAAACCCTCTTTCCGAATAATCAACTTAAACATGTTTTTGCTACTGTAAAATTTGCCCTAGATCCAGATTACTAGAACGAAGTTGTTTTCTTTCGCCGTTTGATTTCTTTTGCTTCGTTCGATTTGATTCTTTTGCAAACCAGGGTTCTTAAGTTGAACTTTCTGGTTAGATCTTCTATTTGAGTTTTACCTGTGCATTAGATGAGTACTTATTGTATGCTTGTTGTTTGTCTGCGATAGAATACCCGGAGTGCGCCGCCTGTTACTTCGAATCTCTAGGTTTCGCGGATCATCAGCAAGGCAAGTAACACTTTGATCATGCCTTTTTCTACAACCCAGTTTTATTGCATTAGATCAATCCTCACACATTGCATGATTAGGGTCTAATTAAATTGTGGGATGGGAAGTAGATGAGGTAGTACCTATTACCTGTTTATTATCAAACCTTTGGGAGTTACTTCTGCGTTTGCTTATTATGCCATGCTATGCTAGTAGACGTGGATTGGGTGAGTGATATCCATGACAGATGTGAGATTGTTAATTAATGGTTTATCTAAGGTGGCAACCTAACACACATCTGGGTGGATTGAGGCACCTAGGGTTTCCAGGACTTGCTTGTTTTTTTCTTTTGGACCGCCACCCAGGCTCAAAGGGATCATGAGATTATTCATACTAGAAACTTCCGTGTGCAGCCACAAGCCATTATGGGCTCTGGCATAGTTGACTAAGTTGTGCGAACTCTTACAGTGGTAGACTAGCAGATGTAGGGGATGTAGGTGGTACGGTCTACCTGATCGTAAGGTGCTAGCGCTTCTGAAAGACTATGTCTCGGTCATCCATCTTCTCAAACACCCTGTAGTGCGAGAAACCAAACGGAGGCGATCGAGTCTTGTGGGGAAAAGTGCGCAAACCTCTGCAGAGTGTAACAAACTAATCATGGTTAGCCGTGTCCCCGGTTATGGACATCTTGAGTATCTAGTACCTGGATTATCATGTGAATCTCAACATGTTACTCTAAAATTAATTTTGTTGGGTTTTAATGATGTTACTTAATTGGGATTGAGAATGCTGTCAACCATTCTCAATGTTTAACAACCACCATGATAGTAATTAATTTATTCCTTTGAAGTAGGGAAAAATTGGCTTTACGCAAAAACAGTAACCATAGAGCTTTCCACCAGCCAAATATGCATATAGTATAGTTGTTGCATTCCATTACTCTCTATGTGTTACCTTGCCAGCATATTCCATGTGCTGACCCGTTTTCGGGCTGCAACGTTAATGTTGCAGACTTTTCAGACGACGATTAAGGAGTTTTTAGGTCGTGGTTCTATACTCAGTGATGCCGTTGGAGTTGATGGACTCACTTATCTTCCAAGCCTTCCGTTGTTATCATTATTAGATGGCCTTAAGCCATATTTATTGTAATAACTTCTCTTTTGAGACACTCGATGTAATAAGTGTGTGATTGCTACTCTGCTATAAATCCTCCGAGTACTGTGTGGTGTCAGCATTACTGATCCAGGGATGACACCGGAGCACAGAGATCAGACTGTTTGAGGTCTGGTCGCTACAGAGAAGATTGAGGCTCTAACTAAAGAACTAAACACTCTTAAGTTAGCTCATGAAACTATCTTCGAAGATCATCGAGAACTTTGAAGAGCTCATGTGAAATTACGCTTTGAAAAGCTCAATCTTGAGCAAGAGCATGAGTTCTTAAAAGCAATCAATGATGATCTCCGCAAGAAAAGTTCTTCTTACATTGCCAAGCGTTTACTCTTATCCACTTACATGCCTCAAGTCAAGTCTAGTAACAAGAACAAGAAAGATTCTTCCTCTAGCAGTAACAATGATCATGCTAAATCCAATATTGTTGCTTCTAGTAGTTCTCTTGATTCCACTAATGATTCTCTTAGCCAAGTTACACTTGATCAAGAAAATAGCTTATTGAAGGGAATTATAGAGAAAGGAGTGTACAAAAGCCTTGCTGGGAGTAAGCAATTCGAGGAAATTATGCGCAAGAAAGGAATGCACCGGAAGATTCAAGGTGTTGGTTTTGAATGAAAGTTCAATGCCAATGGAGTTGAGTGGGAAGAAGATCAATACCCCAAGACAAAGTTTGTTCCTCAACAAGAGAAGTATGATACTTCTTTCAAGGGGACACAAGCTCAAGATGATCTTCCACCACAAGACTACAAGCAAAAAGGCAAGGACAAGCTTCAAGAGGAAATTGATGCATTTGAAGAAGCTCCTAAGACCTTAGTCAAGTGGATTCCCAAGACTACTTCAAGTTCCACTTCATCAAGTACGACTACAACTCCAAGTATTCCCATCAAGATGGTGTAGATCCAAAAGAAGAAGAACTAGAGAGTTCTTGAGGGTGACTCCGCCAACATACTTCTCTCTTATCATTTTGGCAAGAACAAGTGCAATCAACTTCCACATGTTGCACTAGTTCAAGGAGTCACAAACCCTCTTGTTGGTAAGACAAGGGACAAGGTAACCTAAAAGTTTTCATGGACATCATCTTGTGTGTGCATCACTCTATGTCTATGGATATCCTTGTTTATTCCTTGTGGGACTAACCCATGTAGGTATTGAAAGTGCAATTCACTCAAATGGATAGCTCCAAGTGATCTACATCAACATTGAGCATCCACATCTTCAACATCTACATGAAGTCATCATCGACAAAACCCGAGGTTAGTTCATCCCTCTAAGGGGGGATATCACATCTAGGGGGAGCTTTACTCTAAGACTTGAGCCAAAGCAACTCTAAAGATGTGAACACAA
Source organism: Triticum dicoccoides (assembly GCF_002162155.2). Classification (NCBI taxonomy): domain Eukaryota; kingdom Viridiplantae; phylum Streptophyta; class Magnoliopsida; order Poales; family Poaceae; genus Triticum; species Triticum dicoccoides. Next base: position 612,388,822 of record NC_041384.1, on the reverse strand, counting down.
CAATGCTTTATGTAAAAGTGGTAACCCCACTTGAGCTTAAACGATGAGTATGACCTATGATCAAGTGTTCTCACTTGACTCCTAAGTCAATATACTCATATATAGATGACCTTGTCATCGCAAATTGCTTGATAGATGCTAGAATTGGTTGTGCATGCCTTGTCACATATTTCATTTGCCATCTTATTGTGTGAGCATGCTGGTTGCATATTTTACTCATTCGAGGACATCCACTTGTTGTTTTGATTGTTTGGTTTTATTTCCTTTTGCCAAGTGGATGGACAAGAATGCCTAAGAACCTCCTCTAGCTATCTATGCTTTTCTCGTCTCAAACTCTATTCATGCTACATCACAAAATTTGATCAAGTCAGATTCGAACCACTCTGTGTGAGGAGCGTTCGGAGTCCCCAATTCGTCATAGACTTAAACTTCCAAAACCTCTTTATGATTCTCGGTCTAACCGATACCCTACTTTCGGTCCTACCAAGATCATTAAGTTGATCTAGGTTTTCGATCTCGGTGCAACCGATTTGAACCATTCGGTCACATCGAGTTGCAACAAATGTATATAGTTTTGCATCTCGGTGCCACCGAGTTGTTCCACTCGGTCACACCGACAGGGTCGGGCTATATATAGTCACGGGCAAAAATTTGGAAATTTCTCCGAACCCCTTCGCCCGCGCGATAGCCTGCTCTGCCAACTTGGTCTCCGGATCGTCTCCTCGCCGCCAGCCGCCTCCAGTCGCTGGTCTCCGTTGCCGTCAACGGAAATTCAACCCCGTCGTTGCTGCCGTAGCGAGCCTCCGCCGAACTAGGGTATGGACTCGATCTTTGTGCTATTCCCCAATCCGATTCTTAGCACATTGTGATCATCATGATTCTTGCCACGTTTGTTAAACTTCTATCCAGTCAATGAACTCGTAGATTAGGTTTAATTCGAAAATTTTAGGGTTAGGTTTCCGCCGAAACCATCTCGGACCCACCGAGTTGAAAAACTCGGTCCCACCGATTTGGCTTATGCCATTGCACAAGTGAGACTCGATCTGACCGAGAATTACTTATCGGTGTGACCGATTTTGGAACTCTGTGAAACCCTAGCAGTCTCGATGCCACCAAACTGTGACTCGGTCTGACCGAGTTCACTAGTTTAGGTGCCAAAACTGCTTCGGTATCACCGAGTTTAGAAATCGGTAGATCTGAGATGCTTTCAGTGGGAAACTAAAACTAAGTTTTTGAATTATTCTTTTGAAAAAATCTCTGCATTTTGTGATGCTTTTCCACTCTATCTCATCTATAACCTATTCACAGGGTCAGCAGTCAGGTTTGCATCATGTCAGACCAAAGTGATAGCCAGAACTTGTCAGAGCAGCAAGTGCAGATGAGTGAGGGCACTAGTCCCTCAAGTTCCTCAGATGATGGCAGCAGGAGCACCCCTAGCAATCTGCCTAAAGCTGCCACAAGACAGAGAAAGAAGAGAACCTCAGACTCAGAAGATGAGGATTATGTGGCAGAAGAGGAAGCAACTTCCAAGAGAGTTGAGCCAGCATAGGGCATAAAACCAGGGATGAAGATCAAAAGGCCAGCAGGCAGGCAGCCTATGTCAAAGGCCAGAGCTTCAACTGAGAAGCCCACTCCCATTGAGCCAGTTGCTTCTGAAGGCAAGAAGAGGAAAGAAAGGGTGAAGAAAACTATAGCCAGAGTGCTTGGCAAGGCTTCCATCATGGAAGATGAGGAGGAAGAAGAAGAGGTAGCTGCACCAACACCTAAGGCACCCAAGCTGATGGGTGATGCCATAAGAACAGGGGCAGCTGCTTCCAAGGCCAAGCCAGCTCCAAAGCCAAAGCCAAAGAGGAACACAAGAAGCATCCCAGCTACTGAGAAGAACAAGGCCCCAGTGCCTGAAGCTGCAGAAGAAGAAGAGAATGTTCTTAGAAAGCTCAAGCCCAAGATCCCAGACCATAACGATGCTCATCCTGTGGCTGAGGATATGAAACTCAGGAGAGATTCAGGGCTCCGAAAGTGGAGAGAAGCAGACCCGTATGCTTCAAGGAGAAGGACTGCAGTTGACTACAGGTTTCACACCAAGGAGCAGCAAGACTTTTATGAGACAGTGCTGCTAGACAAGAAGCCAATTGTCTGTGATATGAGATGGGTTGATTGGCAATACATCAAGGACAATGAAGAGTACTACCCTGGAGTGCAGGACAGCTTCAAGGCATGTGGAGTAGAGGACTTTGTTGGGCAGAAGCTCACAAAGTGGAACGAGGAACTCATCATGCAGTTCTACTCCACAGCCCATTTCTATCCAGATGGCAGGATTGTATGGATGTCAGAGGGTACGAGGTACCAGTCTACAGTTGCTGAATGGGCTTAGCTGATTAATGCCCCAGAAGAGCATGACGATGACTTGGACATTTATGCCAAGAAGAAGATGGACCACAACTCAATGTCAAACATGTACAAGGAGATTCCGAATGAAGCACTTGATACGTTCAAGTTTGGCTCAGTACACTATCTTCTGTCAGGGCTGCCAACCATCAACTGGATTCTTAGACACACCCTATTGCCCAAGTCTGGAGATCACAAGATGATCAGGGGCCACGCGATCAACTTGCTTCATATCTTTGACGTGCCATAGAAATTCAAAGTCATGAGCCTTATGATTGAAACAATCAAGAGGACAGCAGCAGACCAGAAGAGGAGCTGTGGATATGCCCCACAGATTCAGGAGCTCATCAACTCTAAGATGGGCACGGGCATATACTTATTGGACAAGGAACACCTGCCCATCCGTCCAGACTTTGAATATAATCAAGTGGTCATGACTGAGAATGAGCCATCATCTGCCCAAGCACAAGCCAAGAAGGAGAAGGCGAGGAAGGAGAAAGCTGCCAAGATGCTTACTCAAGAGGAGGCATCTAAATATTTCCTGAAAACCAAACAAGAGCAGCTTGGTTACTTGATTGCATCCACCCTGCGGATTGAGCAAGGACTAGCCACCCTAACTCAGAACCAGGCAAGCTTAGAGAGGATCATGGAACAAAAGTTCTATGACTTGGATGTCAAAGTGACAAAGATTCAGACTGCAGTGGAGCAGCTCCAGGATGACATGCAGGAGAGGAGAGGCAAGACTACAACTGATGCCTTTGCCAGAGTGCCACGAGGTCCGAGGTCGTCTGCAGTGCCAGTTGCTGACCACAGAGCCACCACGTCTGCACCAGCTACAGCCTCAGTTCCACCAGCTCCAGCGTCCACTTCAGCCTCGACTCCGACCATGTCTACAGAAGACTTCGTCCTTGGAGTGCTCCGGACTCCACCACCACCTGAAGATCAAGCCTGAGTGTCGACTTAGCACTATGCATTTTCTAGGAACTTTTTGGTAACTTGTTGCCAAAGGGGGAGAAAATGTATAGATCATAGGCTTCGAGAGAGAGTGTTGCTTTTAGTGTTGCTTTTATTCTCTCTTGTTTTATTTGGTGTTTTTTCGAACTTTGTTTGCTTTTGTGTGAGATACTATGTCATTGCTCGTGAGATATTGATGATCATGTGTTTGATCATAAGCTACACTTAATGTTTTCTTAATATTATCATCTTATCTTTCTTATGTGATCATTCACTATTCTTGGTGATGAGTGCATGTATTTCATTCTTATCATTTTAAGCGCTCCACCAAGATGTATGTGACATGGAAGAGTAACCCATGACTCTAACTCTTTGTGCATTTGCAGTCCAAAGCAAATTTTAAATATGCACAAATTTAGGGGGAGCTCTTACTTGTCACATACTTCTCAAAGCGACGATATATTTCATGCTTATTATCATTTGTCGAAGCTTTGATCTATATGTTGTCATCAATTACCAAAAAGGGGGAGATTGAAAGTGCAACTATCCCTAGGTGGTTTTGGTAATTCATAACAACATATAGCTCATTGAGCTAATGCTATTCCAAGATGACTATTTCAGGAAAGCTCAATGATTGGCATGGCATGGATGTGAAAGTGGAACCCTCACAATGCTAAGGACAAAGGATTAGCTCAAGCTCAAAATCTCAAGACTCTTCATTTTATATTTTAGTGATCCAAGATCACATTGAGTCTTTAGGAAAAGCCAATACTATCAAGGAGGGATGAGGTGTTGCTTAATGAGCCTCTTGCTTCATGTGCTTAGTGATATGCTCCAAAACCCTCAACTACTTTCCCATATCCACATATGACCTAAACCCTAAGCCAAACTCGGTCATACCGATTCTTTCTATCCGGCGCCATCGAGTTTCACATGTCATTAGCCACTGCCAAACCCTAGCAATTCGGTTCTACCGATAGGGATCTCAGTCTCACCGAGATGGGATTGCAAACTCTCTGTTTCCCTTTCGTAACTTTTCGGTCTCACCGAAAGAGCGGATCGGTCCCACCGAGATTGCAATGTAAACTCTTTGTTTCCTTTTTGTAAATTTTTGGTCTCACCGAAAGAGCAAATCGGTCCCACCGAGTTTGCCTGACCAACTCTCTGGTTAGCTTATTACCGAACTCGGTCTCACCGAGTTTGTGTAATCGGTCTCACCGAGATTACATTATGCCCAAACCCTAACCATATCGATCCTACCGAGTTGCATGTCAGTCCCACCGAAAATCTCTAACGGTCACTAGGTTTACCTTTTCGGTCCGACCGAGTTTGTTGATTCGGTCCCACCGAGATTGGAAAACTGTGTGTAATGGTTGGATTTTGTGTGGAGGCTATATATACCCCTCCACCTCCTCTTCATTCGTGGAGAGAGCCATCAGAACACATACACAATTCCAACTCATATGTTCTGAAAGAGAACCACCTACTCATGTGTTGAGACCAAGATATTCCATTCCTACCATATGAATCTTGATCTCTAGCCTCCTCCAAGTTGCTTTCCACTCAAATCTTCTTTCCACAAAATCCAAATCCCATGAGAGAGAGTTGAGTGTTGGGGAGACTATCATTTGAAGCACAAGAGCAAGGAGTTCATCATCAACACACCATTTGTTACTTCTTGGAGAGTGGTGTCTCCTAGATTGGCTAGGTGTCACCTGGGAGCCTCCGACAAGATTGTGGAGTTGAACCAAGGAGTTTGTAAGGGCAAGGAGATCGCCTACTTCGTGAAGATCTACCGCTAGTGAGGCAAGTCCTTCGTGGGCGATGGCCATGGTGGGATAGACAAGGTTGCTTCTTCGTGGACCCTTCATGGGTGGTTGCTTCTTCGTGGACCCTTCGTGGGTGGAGCCCTCCGTGGACTCGCGCAACCATTACCCTTCGTGGGTGGAGCCCTCCGTGGACTCGCGCAACCGTTACCCTTCGTGGGTTGAAGTCTCCATCAACGTGGATGTAGGATAGCACCACCTATCCGAACCACGGGAAAAACATCCGTGTCTCCAACTGCGTTTGAATTCTCCAAACCCTTCCCTTTGAATTCTTGCAAGTTGCATGCTTTACTTTCCGCCGCCAATATACTCTTTGCATGCTTGCTTGAATTGTGAGATGATTGCTTGACTTGTCCTACAATAGCTAAAATCTGCCAAGAACCAAAATTGGGAAAAGGTTAAGTTTTTATTTGGTCAAGTAGTCTAATCACCCCCCCCCTCTAGACATACTTTCGATCCTACACATGGACCTCGAGGACAATCGCAAGGTTACTAATATCCTAAAGGAACAAGCAAACACTATCAACAGGAGGTAAGTAGGGTGGATCTCGGGTTCAAGAACCCAGGAATAGAATACCTACTACTAAATGGCATCACAGGATGCTTTCGAGAATGGTGGCCAGAATCATCACACCGGGAACACAAAACATGGCTAGATTACTAGATGACTCCCTAAAACACATAGGGTCATAATAATAGCTCCAACATATATGTCGAGGCAAAAAAGTACCTCAACTCACCGATTAGTGTGGTTGAACTGGCGCAAAAGGACATCGGGAATGAAAAGAAGGGATTTGCAAATGCATCACACTAGTTAGAGACCTGGGATGACTCAGACAGCATAACGGCTGTAAATGCTCAAAAGATTGTGACATCCTGCAAAATGGTGGCATTACCACTCACAACACCATATCAATGTTCCGAGATCAACTGTCAACATACGGAAGTAGTAGAAACGGAACTGAGGCTTGAACCTATCAATTCTATAAGTCTATGGATTAGTAACATGTCATCCTGATAGATAGATGAGAAGGCCTAGTTCTTAATCCCCGTACAAAAGAAGAGGTTGACTCGGATCAGAAGGGCATAGGGTAAAGGAGTAAAAAGAGCCTTACGTTCCCTTCCACAATCAATTCCCTTACATAACTAAGCATTTCTAGACTCAACTTCGACCAGCTTGGCTTGGTAATCCTACAGGCAGTCAGGCTCTGATACCAAAGCTGTCAGGACCCCGATTCCAAGTCACATCGATCTAGCTGGTAACACCTCATATCACTTTGTGGCCTCACACACGGTATTCCCATGGGTGTCGCCTTACCATGGCCCGGGACCGTTTGCGCCTTTCGGCTCACGTATATGATAGTGTGGCTAGCATCCATATGACAGAGAACCCGGGCCGACATGGCTAGTCGTGAACCCAAAGCGGCACCACCCTATGGGGACAGGCATACATGAATCACATCGAGCATGTCGGTCAGCAGCGTGTGAATCCGGGCTGTAGCACTGGGCTAATAGGACTCCGGTAACCCGGGCTGTAGCAGGCTAGGTAGGACTCCGGATGTCACCGCGTGACATTTCCCGAAGGGACAGACACAGGAACCAAGTGAAACACATGCCAGCCAGTCAAGTGTCCTGAGCAGTAGTGCTGGGCTAGCAGGACTCCAGTGAACCGGGCTGTAGCGGACTACTATGGCTCATGGAAGCACTAGACTACATTTCCCCATAAGAGAGGCTGCCAAGGATAAACAACTAGATTGTCGGATCCCACACATACCAAGCATTTCAATCATACACACAATATGCTCGATATGTGTAAATGCAACATGGGGAGCGAGATATTTATTCATTAGGCTCCGAGGAGCGAGATATTACAAACATGGGTCTCATGACCCAACAAACATAGCATACAAATCAAAGCACCTGCGGAAGCTTAACATGTCTGAGTACAGACATCTACAAATGAAAAAGGCTGAGAAGCCTGACTATCTACCAGATCCTGCCGAGGGCACAAGATCGTAGCTGAGGTATCAAGCTAAACGTCGAAGTCCACGCGAAACTACTAGCAAGACTGAAGTCTCTCTGCAAAATATAAATTAAGCAAACATGAGTACAAAAGTACTCAGCAAGACTTACATCAGAACTAGCTACATATGCATCGGTATCAACAGGGGGGTGGTGGAGTTTAACTGCAGCAAGCCAGCTTTGACTCGGTGGCTATCTTAAACTACGACTGCAAGTAACTCTTTTGAGGTGGCGCACACGAGTCCACATATTCACCATATCAATACACCACTATGGATCTGCTCCCGTCTCCCTACGAGAACGCCATCCATAGCACTCACGCTTATCTTGCGCATTTTAGAGTATCCACTTTCACTTGTCTATGAACTGTTATAGGCAATCCAGAAGTCCTTTACCGCGGACGCGGCTATTTGAATAGTTTTATACCCTGCAGGGGTGTATTTCGTCACACATGTTTCTACCACTTAGCATCTGCACACGACATGTGCTCGGCAGACTTCAAGCGAAAGCCGACGTGGGGGTAGACCATGACCTGACTAACCGCACAAGTCTCTAGTCCAGGTTTATCGCCTATTCAGGTTCCATCCGCGAGGAGATCCGGCTGGAGTTTCGCTCACAGCCCCAAACAATGTGTGCAGGGTTCTCGAGACACCAAACGGGCACCCGGTACACTGTGCCACGGTGTATCTACCGCATCATAGCCCACCCCTAGGGTCAGCGCTACGCATGGACGCCAACACATATCCTATAAACACCAGAAACAAGTTGCAACTCCTGGACAGAGGACGAGAGGGGTCAGTAAGTCGAGCGGGGTCATATTTCAGGGCCCAATGTGTGGTAGTAGCTGTTTCATGGATCACAAAACACAGAACTCAGTTCCTAAGGACGGCTTCAATGAAACAACCCACCATGTACTCCTACATGGCCTCTCATCGATACCTTTACCAAATCATGTTCACACACTTAGCTCTCAACAGTAGGACATGTTCACACACCTCCGATTCATCCCCGATGAATCAAACTGACACAATACTATGCAATAGCAGGCATGACAAACAAGCATGAATGAGTAGGCACATTAGGGCTCAAAACAACTCCTACTCATGCTAGTGGGTTTCATCTATTTACTGTGGCAATGACAGGTCATGCAGAGGATAAGGGGTTCAACTACCGCAGCAAGTAATAGATGAATCGTTGTTGTCCTAATGCAGTAAAAGAGAGCAGGAGCGAGAGAGTGGGATTGTATCGGAATGAGAAAGGGGGTTTTGCTTGCCTGGCACTTCTGAAGATGATATAGCTCTTCATCGGTGTCATCGAACACGTCGTCGAAACATACGTCTACCGAGGGGGGGGACAATCACCGGCAAACACAGAAAGAATACAATCAATGCAATGCACATTATGATGCATGATCATGACATGTCAATGTGATGTGATTTGAGCTAATGCAACTAAAACCAGATTAAATGAAGTTGGTTTGAACCAAAGATTCAAATTCAACTCCATATGTGATTATTTAAATGCCACTTATTTGATTTGACCTGATCAGCAGGCATAAGTTGTTCAAACATGCATGATAATGCCATAATCAGATTCTTTGGATTTTTCTGATCATTTTTCATATATAAATTATTTGATTTGGAGCTACGGTTGATTTTCTATGAATTTTAGAAGTTTTGGGCATTTTCTGGAATTTCCTTAATTAAGTTAAATCCAGAATATGAGTTATTGCGTCAGCACTACGTCACTGTGACGTCAGCTGGTCAACTGGGTCGGCCAGGTCAAACCTGACCTGTGGGACCCATACGTCAGTGTCTCAAGTTGATTTGGCTGGATGACATGTGGGACCGGTCAACGATGACTTGACCAAAGTCAAAGCTGACACGTGGGGCCACCATGATTAAGTTAAATCTAAGCAGGAATAACCCGGGGTTAATTAGTGCGTGGGGCCCATACGTCAGTTATCTAGTGGGTTAGTTAGCCCCGTCATTAGTGCTAATGACGGGTCCACGTCAGCGGCCACCGGGGTTAGTCGCCGGCGACCAAACAGAGCGGCGGAGGCGCTCGGAACGGCGCCACAGGTGTCGGCTAGGCGTGTGGCTAGGTCCTACGGCCAGCTGGAGGAGTGCCACGTCCAACGGTACAGGTGGTTGAGCGCGCGGTGGCCGGGAGCGACGCCGGTGAGCGTTTGGGCGGCGACCGGAGTTCGGTTGCGCTCGGAACCGGCATTCAGGTGCACGGCAGGTCGAGAGGTGGGGTGCTAGGTGCTCCTGCAAACGTGTTGAGCATGGTGACGCTCTCAGGCGCGACCGAGGTGGGCTCTAGCCACGGCGGCAAGCTTCGGTCGGGGTGGCCAATGGGGCTAGAGGAGGAAATCAACAAAGGGGAGAGAGGGGTTGGGAGCAGGGGCTCACGGCGAGTGCAGAGGTGGCCTTGGCGTGCTCGGGGAAGCACCGAAGCGAGCGGGGCGGGGAGAGGGATCTCCGGTGGCTGGCGATGAAGATGATGAAGATGGCGTCGATGCAGGGCCTCCGGTGAGGCGTGGCTGGACGGAGAGGACGAGGGAGGCGTGGCGATGCTCGTGGACACGTCGGAGAGGCTCGGGGATGGTTGCGGCTGCGGCTATGGCAAACGGCGGCGACAGTGGCGTTCGGTGGAGAGAGGGAGAGAGAGTAGAGGAGGGGGAGGAGCACGGGGAGATTGTTAGAGGGCCAGAGGGGTTGCGTGGCGATGCCAGAGTCGTCCAGAGCATCGGAGGGTGCACGCAGGCAGGCAGGAGGTGGCCGGCGTGCGTCGGGCACATGCTCGCGTCCTCTTGGCGGGGTGGAGAAGACGACTAGCAGCTGGGCTGCACAGTAGCGGGCCGTGTGGGTGGGTTGGGCCAGTCACTTGGGCTCCAGGTAAGGCCCAGGTACTATCTCTCTCTCTCTCTCTCTCTCTCTGTCTTACTCTTTATAAATCGTTATGTTTTCTATTTTTTTATAGTATGTTTTGACTTAGTTTAAATACTAAATCACTTTATAAAATTCTGCAAACTTTTATGGGCACTATCTGATTTAAACCAGAGGCCCTCACCAAGTTTCAGAATATTTGGAGCTACCAAATATTTTATAGGAATTAGTACCTCCAACTCAAATAAGTATTGACTTATTTCAAAGACCCAAATAAATATTTCTGTGATTCCAAAAATATTGGTTTGAATTTTACCTCTTGCCAATATTTCCAGAAATGAACAGGAACATTTTCTTGGGTTTATTTGAAGCAATTTTTAAATGTTGATCATTTTTAGAAATGATTTCTGAGGCTTTCCACTTTCCCCAATTCAACTTTCATAAATATATACATGATGCATGAATGCTTGTGCAACTAGTTACAACCAATTCTAGGGTTGTGACATCGAGAGAAGCCACTAGTGAAACCTATGGCCCCCGGGTCTCTTTCTCATATTATTTGTCTTTTTGATCTACTTTTTCCTTGCATTTATTTTCAGATCTATCAAACCAAAAAACCAAAAATACCTTGTTCTAATTTATCCTTATTTATTTTATTTGGCGTTCGATCTTTCAATCTACTACAAATTTTCCTCACGTCCGTTTGCCTATCTTGAGGTGTCGTACCCCGGGAGGGATTGACAACCCCTTTAACACGTCGGGTTGCAAGAAGTTGTTATTTGTGTGCAGGTGTTGTTTACGTTGTGTTGCTTGGTTCTCCTACTGGTTCTATAACCTTGGTTTCACATCTGAGGGAAATACCTACCGCCGCTGTGCTGCATCATCCCTTCCTCTTTGGGGAAATACCGATGTAGCTTCAAGCGACATCAAAAGGAATTTTTGGCTCCATTGTCGGGGAGGATCTTCAACATATACCAGGTTCCTAATCACAAATATCATCTCCTCGCAATTTACATTATTTGCCATTTGCCTCTCGTTTTCCTCTCCCCCACTTCACAAAAAATTGCCGTTTTATTCGCCCCTCTTTTTCCGTTTGCCGTTTTCTTGCCGGATTTGTTTCTTAGTGCAATCTTGTTTGCATAATCATGATGCCTCAAAGAAAATATTATGATGTTCCTTACCCAAATTGTTTGCTTGAAATTGAGAAAAGTACTAAGGAATATATGACTACACAATTTGAGCATAATAAGTATTTTACCGAAGAACTTAAGGAACACTCCGTTGTGCTTGATGCTATAACAAAACAACTTGATGATATTAGTAGAGAAGTTTGCAATCTCCAATCTAAGTATGCTTTTGCTGAAAGTTTGCTAGGAAAAATATCCGATGCACAAGCTACTCTAGTTAATCAAATGGCCGCTAAACCAATCTCACTAGAGGATAAAAGTGATGAAGATCTTAAAATGATTGGTGTTTCTTGTATTGATTCCTTGTTTAGTAAAGTTAAGATTGATTAAAAGGGACTAGAGAAGAGTCAACTTTAGGTAGAAGGCGTCCCAATGATTCGAAGGGCGAAAATCTTGTTGAGAAAATTGATAAAAGTGGGTTTTAAGAGGTCAAAACTTTAGCTAGTGATGTGCCCACTCTTTTGTATTACAAAGACTTTACTTATGATAGTTGCTCTTTGATTGATTATATTTCTTTGTTGCAATCCACGATAAATTCACCCCATGCTTATGAATGAAATAAAGCTTTTACTAAACATATTGTTGATGCTATGATGAAATCTTTTGAAGAAAAAATGGAATTAGAAGTTTCAATTCCTAGAAAATTGCATGATGAATGGGAACCTACTACCAAAGTCAAGATTAAAAATTATGAGTGTTTTGCTTTGTGTGACTTGGGTGCTAGTGTTTCTACAATTCCTAAATCTTTATGTGATGTGCTTGGTCTTACCGATATTGAATCGTGTTCTTTGAATTTGCGGATTCCACTATTAAAAAGCCTATGGGAAGAATTAATGATGTTCTTATTCTTGCCAATAGAAATTATGTTCCCATAGATTTTATTGTTCTTGATATTGATTGCAATCCGTCTTGTCCAATAATTCTTGGTAGACCGTTTTTACGCACTATTGGTGCCGTGTTTGATATGAAAGAAGGCAATATTAAGTTCCAATTTCCTTTGAGGAAGGGCATGGAACACTTTCCTAGAACAAGAATTAGGCCACCATACGAATCAATCATGAGGGCATCTTATGGATCTAAAACCAAAGATGACAAAAAAGAGGCCATAAAAAAAGAAGAGAAAAGGCCCAAATAAAAAAATGAGAGAAAAAGAGAGAAGGGACACTGCTACTGTCCTTTTACCACACTTGTGCTTCAAAGTAGCACCATGATCTTCATGATAGAGAGTCTCCTATGATATCACTTTCATATACTAGTGGGAATTTTTCATTATAGAACTTGGCTTGCATATTCCAATGATGGGCTTCCTCAAAATGCCCTAGGTCTTCGTGAGCAAGCGAGTTGGATGCACACCCACTTAGTTTCTTTTGTTGAGCTTTCATATACTTATAGCTGTAGTGCATCCGTTGCATGGCAATCCCTACTCACTCACATTGATATCTATTGATGGGCATCTCCATAGCCCGATGATACGCCTAGTTGATGTGAGACTATCTTCTCCCTTTTTCTCTTCTCCACAACCACCATTCTATTCCATCTAAAGTGCTATGTCCATGGTTCACACTCATGTATTGCGTGAAGATTGAAAAAGTTTGAGAATGTCAAAAGTATGAAACAATTTCTTGGCTTGTCATCGGGATTGTGCATGATTTAAATACTTTGTGTGGTGAAGATAGATCATAGCCAGACTATATGATTTTGTAGGGATAACTTTCTTTGGCCATGTTATTTTGAGAAGCCATAATTGCTTAGTTAGTATGCTTGAAGTATTATTATTTCTATGTCAATATTAAACTTTTGTCTTGAATCTTTCAGATCTGAATATTCATACCACAATTAAGAAAAATTACATTGAAATTATGCCAAGTAGCATTCCACATCAAAAATTCTGTTTTTATCATTTACCTACTCGAGGACAAGCAGGAATTAAGCTTGGGATGCTTGATACGTCTCCAACGTATCTATAATTTTTGATTGCTCAATGCTATATTATCTTCTGTTTTGGACATTATTGGGCTTTATTATCCACTTTTATATTATTTTTGGGACTAACCTATTAACCGGAGGCCCAGCCCAGAATTGCTCTTTTTTTTGCCTATTTTAGGGTTTCGAAGAAAAGGAATATCAATCGGAGTCCAAACGGAATGAAACCTTCGGGAACGTGATTTTTGGAACAAACAAGATCCAGGAGACTTGGACCCTACGTCAAGCAACCAACAGGGATGCCACGAGGTAGGGGGCGCGCCTACCCCCCAGGCGCGCCTTCCACCCTCGTGGCCCCCCTGTTGCTCCACCGACGTACTTCTTCCTCCTATGTATACCTACGTACCCCCAAACGATCAGATACGGAGCCAAAACCCTAATTCCACCGCCGTAACTTTATGTATCCACGAGATCCCATCTTGTGGCATGTTCTGAAGCTCCGCCTGAGGGGGCATCGATCACGGAGGGCTTCTACATCAACACCATAGCCTCTCCGATGAAGTGTGAGTAGTTTACCTCAGACCTTCGGGTCCATAGTTATTAGCTAGATGGCTTCTTCTCTCGTTTTGGATCTCAATACAAAGTTCTCCCCCTCTCTTGTGGAGATCTATTCGATGTAATCTTCTTTTGCGGTGTGTTTGTTGAGAATGATGAATTATGGGTTTATGATCAAGTTTATCTATGAACAATATTTGAATCTTCTCTGGATTCTTTTATGTATGATTGGTTATCTTTGCAAGTCTCTTTGAATTATTAGTTTGGTTTAGCCTACTAGATTGATCTTTCTTGCAATGGGAGAAGTGCTTAGCTTTGGGTTCAATCTTGTGGTGTCCTTTCCCAGTGACAGTAGGGGCAGCAAGGCATGTATTGTATTGTTGCCATCGAGGATAACAAGATGGGGTTTTCATCATATTGCATGAGTTTGTCCCTCTACATCATGTCATCTTGCTTAAGGCGTTACTTTGTTCTTATGAACTTAATACTCTAGATGCATGCTAGATAGCGGTCGATGAGTGGAGTAATAGTAGTAGATGCAGGCAGGAGTCGGTCTACTTGTCTCGGACGTGATGCCTATATACATGATCATACATAGATATTCTCATAACTATGCTCAATTCTGTCAATTGCTCAACAGTAATTTGTTCACCCACCGTAAAATACTTATGCTCTTGAGAGAAGCCACTAGTGAAACCTATGGCCCCGGGGTCTATCTTCATCATATTAATCTTCCAATACTTTTATTTTATTTTACTTTGCATCTTTATCATAAAAATACCAAAAATATCATCTTATCATATCTATCAGAGCTCACTCTCGTAAGTTACCGTGTAGGGATTGACAACCCCTTATCCCGTTGGTTGCGAGGATTTATTTGTTTTGTGTAGGTGCGAGGGACTCACACGTAGCCTCCTACTGGATTGATACCTTGGTTCTCAAAAACTGAGGGAAATACTTACGCTACTTTGCTGCACCACCCTTTCCTCTTCAAGGGAAAACCAACACAAGTGCTCAAGAGGTAGCAAGAAGGATTTCTGGCTCCGTTGCCGGGGAGGTCTACGGAAAAGTCAACATACCAAGTACCCATCACAAACCCTTATCTCCCGCATTACATTATTTGCCATTTGCCTCTCGTTTTCCTCTCCCCCACTTCATCCTTGCCATTTTATTCTCCCTCTCTCTCTATCCTCCCTCTCTTTCTCTATTTGCCTCTTTTTGCCCGTTCCTCGTTTGCTTGTGTGCTGGATTGCTTGCTTGTCACGATGGCTCAAGATAACACTAAATTGTGTGACTTTACCAATACCAACAACAATGATTTTATTAGCACTCTGATTGCTCCTCTTACCGATGCTGAATCTTGTGAAATTAATGCTGCCTTGCTGAATCTTGTCATGAAAAATCCGTTTTCCGACCTTCCTAGTGAAGATGCGGCTACCCATCTAAATATCTTCGTTGATTTGTGTGATATGAAAAATAAGAAAGATGTGGATAATGATATTGTTAAATTGAAGCTATTTCCTTTTTCGCTTAGAGATCGTGCTAAAGCTTGGTTTTCATCTTTGCCTAAAAATAGTATTGATTCTTGGAATAAGTGCAAAGATTCTTTTATCTCTAAATATTTTCCTCCTGCTAAGATCATCTCTCTTAGAAACGATATTATTAATTTTAAGCGACTTGATCATGAACATGTTGCACAAGTTTGGGAGAGGATGAAATTAATGATACGTAATTGCCCAACACACGGTTTGAATTTGTGGGTGATTATACAATTTTTTTATGCCGAATTGAATTTTGCTTCTATAAATCTTTTAGATTAGGCCGCGGGAGGCACTTTTATGGAAATCACTTTATGAGAAGCTACTAAACTCCTATATAATATTATGGTTAATTATTCTCAATGGCACAATGAAAGATCTACTAATAAGAAAGTGCATGCGATAGAAGAAATTAATGTTTTTAGTGGAAAGATGGATGAACTTATGAAATTATTTGCTAATAAAAGTGTTTCTTCCGATCCTAATGATATGCCTTTGTCTACTTTGATTGAGAATAATAATGAATCTATGGATGTGAATTTTGTTGGTAGGAACAATTTTGGTAACAACGCGTATAGAGGAAACTTTAATCCTAGGCCCTATCCTAGTAATTCCTCTAATAATTATGGTAATTCCTACAACAATTCTTATGGAAATTTTAATAAGACGCCCTCTGATTTTGAATCTAATATTAAAGAATTTATTACTTTGCAAAAGAATTTCAATGCTTTGATTGAAGAAAAATTGCTTAAGATTGATGAATTGGCTAGGAACATTGATAGAATTTCTCTTGATGTTGATTCTTTGAAACTTAGATATATTCCACCTAAGCATGATACCAATGAGTCTCTCAAAGCCATGAGAATTTCCATTGATGAGTGCAAAGAAAGAACCGCTAGGATGCGTGCTAAGAAATATTCCTTTATAAGAGCGTGTTCTTCTAGTTTCCATGATAATCAAGATGAAGATCTAAAAGTTATTGATGTGTCCCCTATTAAATCTTTGTTTTGAAATATGAATCTTGATAATGATGGGACTGAATATGATCCACCTTTACCTAGAAGGCGTTCCAAACCTTTGGAGTTTTTAGATCTTGATGCTAAAATTGATAAAAGTGGGATTGAATAGATCAAAACTCTAGATGTTAATGAAATCTATTATTTTGTATTTCAAGGAATTTAATTATTATAGCTACTCTTTGATAGATTGTATTTCCTTGTTGCAATCCGTGCTAAATTCTCCTCATGCTTATAGTCAAAATAAAGCTTTTACCAAACATATCGTTGATGCTTTGATGCAATCTTATGAAGAAAAACTTGAGTTGGAAGTTTCTATCCCTAGAAAACTTTATGATGAGTGGGAACAAACTATTAAAATTAAAATTAAAGATCATTAATTCTATGCTTTGTGTGATTTGGGTGCTAGTGTTTCCACGATTCCAAATACTTTGTGTGATTTGTTAGGTTTCCGTGATTTTGATGATTGCTCTTTAAACTTGCACCTTGCGGATTCCACTATTAAGAAACCTATGAGAAGAATTAATGATGTTATTATTGTTGCAAATAGGAATTATGTGCCCATAGATTTTATCGTTCTTGATATAGATTGCAATCCTTCATGTCATATTATTCTTGGTAGACCTTTCCTTAGAATGATTGGTGCAATTATTGATATGAAGGAAGGAAATATTAGATTCCAATTTCCATTAAGGAAAGGCATGGAACACTTTCCTAGAAATTAAATTAAATTATCTTATTAATCTATTATGAGAGCCACTTATGGATTGCCTACCAAAGATGGCAATACCTAGATCTATCCTTGCTTTTTATGCCTAGCTAGGGGCGTTAAACGATAGCGCTTGTTGGGAGACAACCCAATTTTATTTTTATTCCTTGCTTTTTGCTCCTGTTTAGTAATAAATAATTTCTGTAGCCTCTGTTTTTGTTGTGTTTTTGTGTTTAATTAGTGTTTGTGCCAAGTAGAACCGTTGGGAAGACTTGGGGAAAGTCTTGTTAATCTTGCTGTAAAAAACAGAAACTTTAGCGCTCATGAGAACTGCTGCCATTTTTATTTGGGAAGTGATATTTAGTTAATTATTTTTCAGATGATTAATAGATAAATTCCTCACGTCCAGAAATTTATTTTAGAATTTTTGGGGTTCCAGATCTTGCGCTAGCTACAGATTACTACAGACTGTTCTGTTTTTGACAGATTCTGTTTTTCGTGTGTTGTTTGCTTATTTTTATGAATCTATGGCTAGTAAAATAGTTTATAAACCATAGAGAAGTTTGAATAAAGTAGGTTTAACACCAATATAAATAAAGAATGAGTTCATTACAGTACCTTGAAGTGGTCTTTTGTTTTGTTTCGCTAATGGAGCTCACGAGATTTTCTACTTTAAGTTTTGTGTTGTGAAGTTTTCAAGTTTTGGGTAAAGATTTGATGGATTATGGAACAAGGAGTGGCAAGAACCTAAGCTTGGGTATGACCATGGAACCCCCAGGATAATCTAAGGACACCTAAAATCCAAAGCTTGGGGATGCCCCGGAAGGCATCCCCTCTTTCGTCTACTTCTATCGGTAACTTTACTTGGAGCTATATTTTTATTCACCACATGATATGTGTTTTTCTTGGAACGTCTTGTATGATTTGAGTCTTTGATTTCTAGTTTACCACAATCATCTTTGCTGTAAACACCTTTTGAGAGAGACACACATGATTCGGAAATTATTAGAATACTCTATGTGCTGCACTTATATCTTTTGAGTTATATAGTTTTGCTCTAGTGCTTCACTTATATATTTTAGAGCACGGTGGTGGATTTGTTTTATAGAAACTATTGATCTCTCATGCTTCACTTAGATTATTTTGAGAGTCTTAAATAGCATGGTAATTTGCTTAAATAATCCTAATATGCTAGGTATACAAGATTAATAATAAAATTCTCTTATGAGTGTGTTGAATACTATGAGAAGTTTGATACTTGATAATTGTTTTGAGATA
This sequence comes from Triticum dicoccoides, assembly GCF_002162155.2. Lineage (NCBI taxonomy): Eukaryota > Viridiplantae > Streptophyta > Magnoliopsida > Poales > Poaceae > Triticum > Triticum dicoccoides. The sequence goes on along the minus strand of NC_041384.1, from coordinate 612,370,535 downwards.
TGGAGATGGTGATATTAGAGTCATGCTAGTTGAGTGGTTGTGAATTTGAGAAATACTTGTGTTAAAGTTTGTGATTCCCGTAGCATGCATGTATGGTGAGCCGTTATGTGATGAAGTCGGAGCATGATTTATTTATTGATTGTCTTCATTATGAGTGGCAGTCGGGGACAAGCGATGGTCTTTTCCTACCAATCTATCCCCCTAGGAGCATGCGCGTAATACTTTGCTTTGATAACTTGTAGATTTTTGCAATAAGTATGTGAGTTTTTTATGACTAATGTTGAGTCCATAGATTATACGCACTTTCACCCTTCCACCATTGCTAGCCTCTCTAATACCGCGCACCTTTCGCCGGTATCGTACACCCACCATATACCTTCCTCAAAACAGCCACCATACCTACCTATCATGGCATTTCCATAACCATTCCGAGATATATTTCCATGCAACTTTCCATCGTCCCGTTTACTATGACACGCTCCATCATTGTCATATTGCTTTGCATGATCATGTAGTTGACATTGTATTTGTGGCAAAGCCACCGTTCATAATTATTTCATACATGTCACTCATGAGTCATTGCATATCCCGGTACACCGCCGGAGGCATTCATATAGAGTCATATCTTGTTCTAAGTATCGAGTTGTAATTCTTGAGTTGTAAGAAAATAAAAGTGTGATGATCATCATTATTAGAGCATTGTCCCAATGAGGAAAGGATGATGGATACTATGATTCCCCCACAAGTCGGGATGAGACTTCGGACGAAAAAAGAGGCCATAAAAAAGAGAAAAGGCTAGAATAAAAAAATGAGAGAAAAAGAGAGAAGGGACAATGCTACTATCCTTTTACCACACTTGTGCTTCAAAGTAGCACCATGATCTTCATGATAGAGAGTCTCCTATGATATCACTTTCATATACTAGTGGGAATTTTTCATTATAGAATTTGGCTTGCATATTCCAATGATGGGCTTCCTCAAAATGCCTTAGGTCTTCATGAGCAAGCGAGTTGGATGCACACCCACTTAGTTTCTTTTGTTGAGCTTTCATATACTTATAGCTGTAGTGCATCCGTTGCATGGCAATCCCTACTCACTCACATTGATATCTATTGATGGGCATCTCCATAGCCCGATGATACGCCTAGTTGATGTGATACTATCTTCTCCCTTTTTCTCTTCTCCACAACCACCATTCTATTCCATCTAAAGTGCTATGTACATGGTTCACGCTCATGTATTGCTTGAAGATTGAAAAAGTTTGAGAGTGTCAAAAGTATGAAACAATTGCTTGGCTTATCATCGGGGTTGTGCATGATTTAAATACTTTGTGTGGTGAAGATAGAGCATAGCCAGACTATATGATTTTGTAGGGATAACTTTCTTTGGCCATGTTATTTTGAGAAGACATAATTGCTTAGTTAGTATGCTTGAAGTATTATTATTTCTATGTCAATATTAAACTTTTGTCTTGAATCTTTCGGATCTGAATATTCGTACCACAATTAAGAAGAATTACATTGAAATTATGCCAAGTAGCATTCCACATCAAAAATTCTGTTTTTATCATTTACCTACTGGAGGACGAGCAGGAATTAAGCTTGGGGATGCTTGATACGTCTCCAATGTATCTATAATTTTTGATTGCTCCATGCTATATTATCTTCTGTTTTGGACATTACTGGGCTTTATTATCCACTTTTATATTATTTTTGGGACTAACCTATTAACCGGAGGCCCAGCCCAGAATTGCTGTTTTTTTGCCTATTTTAGGGTTTCGAAGAAAAGGAATATCAATCGGAGTCCAAACGGAATGAAACCTTCGGGAACGTGATTTTTGGAACGAACAAGATCCAGGAGACTTGGACCCTACGTCAAGCAAGCAACAGGGAGGCCACGAGGTAGGGGCGTGCCTACCCCCCTAGGCGCACCCTCCACCCTCGTGGGCCCCCTGTTGCTCCACTGACATACTTCTTCCTCCTATATATACCTACGTATCCCTAAACGATCAGATACGGAGCCAAAACCCTAATTCCACCGCCGTAACTTTCTGTATCCATGAGATCCCATCTTGGGGCCTGTTCCTGAGCTCCACCAGAGGGGGCATCTATCACGGAGGGCTTCTACATCAACACCATAGCCTCTCCGATAAAGTGTGAGTAGTTTACCTCAGACCTTCGGGTCCATAGTTATTAGCTAGATGGCTTCTTCTCTCTTTTTGGATCTCAATACAAAGGTCTCCCCCTCTCTCGTGGAGATCTATTCGATGCAATCTTCTTTTGTGGTGTGTTTGTTGAGACTGATGAATTGTGGGTTTATGATCAAGTTTATCTATGAACAATATTTGAATATTCTTTGAATTATTTTATGTACGATTGGTTATCTTTGCAAGTCTCTTCAAATTATCAGTTTGGTTTGGCCTACTAGATTGATCTTTGTTGCAATGGGAGAAGTGCTTAGCTTTGGGTTCAATCTTGCGGTGTCCTTTCCCAGTGACAGTAGGGGCAGCAAGGCACGTATTGTATTGTTGCCATCGAGGATAACAAGATGGGGTTTTAATCATATTGCATGAGTTTGTCCCTCTATATCATGTCATCTTGCTTAAGGCGTTACTCTATTCTTATGAACTTAATACTCTAGATGCATGCTGGATAGCGGTCGATGTGTGGAGTAATAGTAGTAGATGCAGGCAGGAGTCGGTCTACTTGTCTCGGACGTGATGCCTATATACATGATCATACCTAGATATTCTCATAACTATGCTCAATTCTGTCAATTGCTCAACAGCAATTTGTTCACCCACCGTAAAATACTTATGCTCTTGAGAGAAGCAACTAGTGAAACCTATGGCCCCCGGGTCTATCTTCATCATATTAATCTTCCAATACTTTGCTTTTATTTTACTTTGCATCTTTATCATAAAAATACCAAAAATATTATCTTATCATATCTATCAGATCTCACTCTCGTAAGTGACCGTGTAGGGATTGACAACCCCTTATCCCGTTGGTTGCGAGGATTTATTTGTTTTGTGTAGGTGCGAGGGACTCGCGCGTAGCCTCGTTCTGGATTGATACCTTGGTTCTCAAAAACTGAGGGAAATACTTACGCTACTTTGCTGCACCACCATTTCCTCTTCAAGGGAAAACCAACGCAAGTGCTCAAGAGGTAGCAAGGAGCAAGGGGGAGGAGGCGCCTGGCCAAGGGGGGAGTCCTACTCCCACTAGGAGTAGGACTCCTCTTTTTCCTATTAGGAGTAGGAGAGGGGGAAGGAAAGGGATAGGAGGAGAAGGAAAGAGGGGGCCGACCCCCCTTGCCCTTAACCAATTTAGTTTGGGCCTTGAGGGGGCGCGCCCCACACTCCCCTTGCTGCCCTCTATTTCCACTAAGGCCCATGTAGGCCTATTAAGCCCCCGGGGGGGTTCTGGTAACCCCCGGTACTCCGATATATGTCTGAAACCTTCCGGAACCTTTCCAGTGTCCGAACATAGTCATCCAATATATCGATCTTTACGTCTCGGCCATCTCGAGACTCCTCATCATGTCCTTGATCACATCCGGGACTCCGAACTACCTTCGGTACATCAAAACACAAAACTCATAATACCGATCGTCACCGAACTTTAAGCGTGCGAACCCTACGGGTTCGAGAACTATGTAGACATGACCGAGACACGTCTCCGGTCACTAACCAATAGAGGAACTTGGTTGCTCATATTGGCTCCCACATATTCTACGAAGATCTTCTATCGGTTAAACCGCATAACAACATACGTTGTTCCCTTTGTCACCGGTATGTTACTTGCCCGAGATTCGATCATCGGTATCTCAATACCTAGTTCAATCTTGTTACCGGCGGGTCTCTTTACTCGTTCCGTAATACATCATCCCGCAACTAACTCATTATTTACAATGCTTGCAAGGCTTATAGTGATGTGCATTACTGAGTGGGCCCAGAGATACCTCTCCGACCATCGGAGTGAAAAATCCTAATCTCAAAATACGCCAACTCAACAAGTACCTTCGGAGACACCTATGGAGCACCTTTATAATCACCCAATTACGTTGTGACATTTTGTAGCACAGAAAGTGTTCCTCCGGTAAACGGGAGTTGCATAATGTCATAGTCATAGGAACATGTATAAGTTATGAAGAAAGCAATAGCAACATACTAAACGATCAAGTGCTAAGCTAACGGAATGGGTCAAGTCAATCACATCATTCTCCTAATGATGTGATCCCGTTAATCAAATGACAACTCGTGTCTATAGCTAGGAAACATAACCATCTTTGATAAACGAGCTAGTCAAGTAGAGGCATACTAGTGACACTCTGTTTGTCTATGTATTCACACATGTATCATGTTTCCGGTTAATACAATTCTATCATGAATAATAAAAATTTATCATGATATAAGGAAATAAATAATAACTTTATTATTGCCTCTAGGGCATATTTCCTTCAGTCTCCCACTTGCACTTGAGTCAATAATCTAGATTACACAGTAATGATTCTAACACCCATGGAGCCTTGGTGCTGATCATCTTTTGCTCATGGAAGAGGCTTAGTCAATGGGTCTGCAACATTCAGATCCGCATGTATCTTGAAAATCTCTATGTCTCCCACCTGGACTTGATCCCGGATGGAGTTGAAGCGTCTCTTGATGTGCTTGGTTCTCTTGTAAAATCTGGATTCCTTTGCCAAGGCAATTGCACCAGTATTGTCACAAAAGATTTTCATTGGACCCGATGCACTAGGTATGACACCTAGATCGGATATGAACTCCTTAATCCAGACTCCTTCATTCACTGCTTCTGAAGCAACAATGTACTCCGCTTCACATGTAGATCCCGCCACGACGCTCTATTTAGAACTGCTCCAACTGACAGCTCCATCATTCAATATAAACACGTATCCGGTTTGCGATTTAGAATCATCCGGATTAGTGTCAAAGCTTGCATCAACGTAACCATTTACGATGAGCTCTTTGTCACCTCCATAAACGAGAAACATATCCTTAGTCCTTTTCAGGTATTTCAGGATGTTCTTGACCGTTGTCCAGTGATCCACTCCTGGATTACTTCGGTACCTCCCTGCTAAACTAATAGCAAGGCACACATCAGGTCTGGTACACAACATTGCATACATGATAGAGCCAATGCCTAAAGCATAGGGAACATCTTTCATTTTCTCTCTATCTTCTGCAGTGGTCGGGTGAGGGAGTCCTGGATTAGGGGGTATCCAGACAGCCGGATTATATCCTTTGGCCGGACTGTTGGACTATGAAGATACAAGATTGAAGACTTCGTCCCGTGTCTAGATGGGACTCTCCTTGGCGTGGAAGGCAAGCTTGGCAATACGAATATGTAGATCTCCTTCCTTGTAACCAACTCTGTGTAACCCTAGCCCCCTCCGATGTCTATATAAACCGGAGGGTTTTAGTCCGTAGGACAACAGACAATCATACCGTAGGCTAGCTTCCAGGGTTTAGCCTCTCTGATCTCGTGGTAGATCAACTCTTGTACAACTCATATTATCAAGAATAATCAAGCAGGACGTAGGGTTTTACCTCCATCAAGAGGACCCGAACCTGGCTATCAGGTCAGATTTGGAAACTTGAACTACACAGCCGACATCCACGGAGACTTGATCTTCGACGGATTCGAGCCCTTGCCGAGTGTGCCGCATGGTCACGATGAGCACGACTTAGCTCTACCATCGGACAGTGTTCAGGAGATCGCACCGGCGACCGCTCCGACCCTCAAATCGGAGCCAGTTGCGCCATCCAGTGATGGGTGGATAGACCCTGCCGCGAAGGCCCCACTCTCATCGGTGATTGAGCCGAGTATAGACCTTACCCTTCACGAGAGCCGTGACACCAAACTGCCAGATTCTTCCCCGGCCACGGACTCCGAACCGCCTGCGCCCGTGCCCATCGAATCCAACTGGGCGCCGATCATGAAGTTCACCTCTGCGGATATCTTTTAGCACTCGCCCTTCGGCGACATACTGAACTCATTAAGGTCTCTCTCTCTATCAGGAGAGCCCTGGCCGAACCATGTACATCAGAATTGGGATGCGGATGATGAAGAAATTTGCCGCCCACCCACCACCAACTTAGTAGCCACTGTCAACGATTTGACCGACATGCTCGACTTTGACTCTGAAGACATCGACGGCATGGACGACGATGCATGAGACGAACAGGAACCACTGCCTACAGGGTACTGGACGCCCACTTCATCATATGATGTATACATGGTGGACGCACCCGAAGAAAACGACGACGAAGAATGGAAGGACGCAGCGAGGGGTTGTTCCCTCGAGAAGCAGTCAAGGCCGCGGCGTAAGTGCCGCTCCAAATCCCGCCTCGGCAGAAACATCAATCATATAGACCCAGCGATAGAGCAAGGTGAGCCAGCAGACGACAAACACGGCAGTGAACCATCATCCGACCAAGGCAACACGGAGAATCAAACCGAACAACCCGACTCCGTCGAAGATAACAGTCCGGATGACATCACACCGGACAGGCACCCGGAGCAACAGAATACCCATCAAAGGCTTGTTGCCACTGCGAGGAGTCTGAAAAAACAGAAGCAAAGGCTCAGGGCTGCACAAGACACACTCAGAATCAGATAGAGTGAAGTACTCAACACTGCAGCGAAGTACGGCAGTAATCGCCACACCAAGAGCTACCCGAAGCGAAAGTTGCTACCTGAATTCGATGAGGAGGCCTTAGATCCCTCACAATCAAAAAACAAAACGGCCATCCGGTCAGATAGACGACCTCGTGGCCAACATAGAGCGGCAAACGACGCCGCACATAAGCCAGTACGCGATCCGCGTGCGGGCTCGCATCAAAAGGACAGTGCAACCAGATCCATCTACGGGCCATGCAAGCGCGCTCCAGCATGCAATGCTACACAACAAACATCCCAACACCACGGTACACCCAAATACAGGGGTGCCGCACACCCCCTATGTTTCACCGATGAGGTGCTGGACCATGAATTTCGAGAGGGATTCAAACCAGTAAACATAGAGGCGTACGACGGAACGACAGACCTTGGGGTCTGGATTGAGGACTACATCCTCCATATCCATATGGCTCGAGGAGACAATCTCCACGCCACCAAGTACTTACCCCTCAAGCTCAAAGGGCTAGCTCGGCACTGGCTTAAAAGCCTCCCCGAAAACTCCATTGGAAGCTGGGAAGAGCTCGAAGATGCTTTTCGGGCAAATTTTCAAGGGACCTATGTCTGACCACCGGATGCAGACGATTTGAGTCATATAACTCAACAGCCCGGAGAGTCAGCCCGAAAGCTTTGGAACATGTTTCTCACTAAAAAGAACCAAATAGTCGACTGCCCGGACGCCGAAGCCTTAGCAGCTTTTAAGCACAGTGTTCGAGATGAATGGCTTGCCAGACACCTCGGCCAAGAAAGGCCGAGAACAATGGCAGCATTAACAAGCCTCATGACCCGCTTTTGCACGGGCTAGGACAGCTGGTTAGACCGATGCAGCACCAGCGACCCAAGTACATCCGAAGTCAGGGACGGAAACGGGAAACCACGATGCAGCAAAAACAAGCGCCGGAATAAAGAAGACAGCCCGAAGAGCACGGCGGTAAACGCCGGATTTAGAAGCTCTCAGCCAGGTCAACAAAAGCTGCCCTCCAAAGGCAATAGAGACGAAATGTCCAGCCTAAACAAGATTCTGGATAAAATATGTCAGATCCACAGCACCCCCGATAAACCTGCAAATCATACCCATAGAGAATGTTGGATTTTCAAGCAGTCCGGCAAGCTCAACGCCGAACATAAGGGGAAGGATACACCAAGCGAAGACGAGGACGAGCCTCGCAAGCAAAGAACTGGGGAACAGAATAAATTCCCATCCGAAGTCAAAACAGTAAACGTGTTACACGTGACAAAGGGGAGAAACAAAGCAGCACTCCTAGAGACACATGCCCCAGGGCCTATCACCGCAGAGTTCTAACACTGGTCGTCCCAACCGATCACCTTTGACCATCGGGATTACTCAGCAAGTATCCGACGTGCAGGATGGGCTGCCTTGGTATTAGACCCAATAATTGACGGATACCACTTCACACGAGTCCTGATGGACGGTGGCAGCAGTTTAAACCTGATATATCAGGACACAGTCCGCAAAATGGGGATAGACCCAACAAAAATTAGCCGCAACAATACTACCTTTAAAGGAGTAACGCCAGGCCCAGAGGCCCATTGCACGGGCTCCCTGCTACTAGAGGTTATATTCGGCTTTCCCGATAACTTCCGCAGCGAAAATTTAACGTTCCACATCGCTCTGTTCCAAAGCTGTTATCAAGCACTGCTCAGACGCGAAGCTTTCACTCGCTTTAACGCAATACCACATTACGCTTCTCTCATGCTTAAGATGCCCGGTCCACGTGGCATCATTACAGTAAATGGAAATATTGAGCACTCCTTGCACGCGGAAGACCGTGCGGCTGCCTTGGCAGCCGCACACTAAACGGCCTCACCAACTAAAGCATCTGACAAGTCGTTAAGACCACGGACACGGTTGGACGAGTCCAGTGCAGCTATATGTAATTGATACAGGTTTGATGGTTATACCCCTATTACAATACAAGGGGCTCAACGCGCACAAACAAGTGACAATTAGGCTCAACTTTACTCATTTTGAACTGTACATGGTTTATTTAGTATAACCTACCTTTTGCACGACAACTTTTCAATTAAGTTCCTTTCTTTTTCAGATGACCATCGTGCTACACCCGTCCAGAATACGGCACAACGGAGATACAAGCGCAGACGTGCAGCAGGGACCCGTTCTGGGGATTCTTTTTAGATTAATACCATATGTAAACCTTTTTTACTATCTCTTGTTGATACACATCCCTCGGATTCTCAGTACAATTGAGAAGGATGCCGACGTATTGGCATGTGTCCACGTCAGAATATTGCACGTACCTGGACACCAGGGGCTCATTACAAAGGGCACTGTTTCGACCCGGTTTATATCATAAAGACCGAATACCCTAGGGAGTGTTCGGCGTCGCGAGTTTGGCCTTATATGCATCAGCTCCGAATCATGTCTTTGGTCAAATGTTGGGTTTGCCCGACTCCTGTGTTTTGCTGACTTACGTTCCGCTCTATCGGCTAAGGCGGCACCAGGAGAACTACTGCGATTGTGCCCTGGTTCATCTGGACGAGCACCTCAGTAGAGAAAGCCGAAAACTGACTATCATGATATAGCGTGAGACTGGTCAACCACTCGATGACCTACCGGAATCTTCGGGATTCCTCCGCCTTAACGAAGGGCCGTTTCCCGGCCAGGCATGTACGCGCCCCGAATCCGGATGGGCGCGGAGCCACCAAGGGCTATATAGTAGCCCCACTGTCAAACTCCTCTGGCTAAGTGAAAGTGTTAAAGCATTATAGTCCGATTGCCTAGTTCGCTGCGCTATCACCTCCTTAATGGACCAAGACGTTGGATCAAGTGTGAACATGCGTCTTCTGCGAACACCCCCGCATTATATGCGTGGGGGCTAAAGCCGACGACTGCCATCTTTCAGGTTATATACATATATACATAAACGGTCGCATAGGAGGCATCATAGCACTTTCGGGCAAAAGTATAAATACAACCTTGATAAATTCAATAAAACATTGTTCTTACAATGGGAATACATGTCACTTAAACATAATATTCTTCGAGCACTGAGCCTCTATCAAACGAGGCCTTCAAGAACTTCTTCAAAGTAGTGCTCGGCAGTCACTCGGCCTATGGCCGAACCCTGTGCCGCAACAGTGCTGGCATCCATCTCCGCCCAGTATGTTTTGACACGGGCAAGGGCCATCCGCGAGCCCTCTATGCACGCCGACCTCTTTACAGCATCGATGCGTGGCACAACACCAAGGAATTGTTGCACCAAGCTAAAGTCGCTATTAGGCCTTGGCCCTCCTGGCCACAGATGATCCATGATGGACCTCATGGCAAGTCCAAATAGTCTATGGAGCTCGGCCCAACCGGTCAATCGCTCATTCAGCAACAGCGGACGGACTGGAGCGTGAAACTGTGACCAGAACAGTTTCTCCACTTCAGGATCCTTCTGATCCTTGAAGTACTCGGCCGCATCAGCAGCACTTGCAGCCAAGTCCATGTACTCCTCCGCAGAACTCCATAGCCAGTCTAGAGGAGCATATTTTGGATCTCCGAACTTAGTCCGTAACAAGAAGGGCTTCCCAGAAACGATATCCACAGCTTGATTCAGCTCCTCCTTCGTCGCTCTAATTTTGGAGCAGGCTTCCTTGGCAGTCACCCGGGCCTTCTCTAGGTCCGTCGCCTTTGCCCGGTTTTCTTCTTCAAGAAGCCGGTAACGGTCAGCAGCATCTTTTAACTCCACGGCAATCTTGGCAATTTTTTCTTTGCTCTCACAATGTGCGGCCTGTTCGGCCCTTAAACCCTTGGCCACCTTTAAAGCGGCCGCATTGCTGCTCCTTGTGTGCTCCTTGGCTCGGGCAAGCTCCGCCCGAAGGGTCTCCACGGTGGCAGCTCCATCTGCAGTCACAACACATTAAAGATACTGGCATCATGCTGCTCTTACTATGTGACGATCACCAGAAAAATCACTGACCCTGTGCCTCGTCAAGCCGCTTGTTGACAAGCACGATGTCGGCATCTGCCGCATCCAGCTGCTGCTTCAGTTTGGCGAACCCATCAATCCGGCTAGCCACCTGAGCTTCCACCACCTGCACATAAAGGCAGTCTAGTTATTACCTGGGACTATGATCCTCTGTTTGCCGCCGTTTTCGACGGCAACTAGAGTCTCAGGGGCTACTATCTACACATGGCACATCTAAAAATATGCGGTACTGTCAAAAATGTACATCATTTCACGTACCTCAAAACCCGTCAGTAGACTCATAAAGGCTTCATGCAACCCACTTTCGGCGGATGAAATCCTTTCAATCACCGTACCCATCAACATGCGGTGATCTTCTGAGATAGCCGCTTGCTCTAGCAGATCCCTCAGTATGTCCGACCGCACACCAGACGGTGCTGGACTCTTTTGATTGCTCTCTTCAAGAGCCGGATACTGAGGACTTCGGGTGGCCATAGGATTACCTTCTGGCCTTGCCGGATCAGGAGAAACGCTCCGCGACGACACCTCGGGGTTGCCCGCCTCGTGAGGCGGTGTGGCAGGGGGAGGCGTTTCGCTCTCCATCATCTCTGGAAGAAGATCCCCTGAAGACGAGCTCTGCTGAGAAGGGCTAAGATTCGAACTGCAAGATAAATGCTTCTGTTATTTTCCTTAGAAGTAAAGCGAGATATTTTCATTATTAAGTACCCTTTTACTTACAGCTCGGTGGAGGGCTGACCCCCTTGAGGGCATAGTACGGCCAGGGCAGCCCCCGAGGCAGGACCCTCCGGCGAAGATTTCTTCCCCCGTTTGGAGACCATTGTCTCTGGGTCCTCGGAGGCGGTCCTCTTCCTTCCCTGGGGAGAGGAAGTTTCAGTCCCTCCTCCCCGGCAAACCTCCTTCACGGAGGCGCTAACCTCCTTGTTCCCCCTTTATCTTCTCCCAAGGGCGCTTGATAAGGCGCGATCTCCAGCATCCTGGTTAGCACGGGATTTGGTGAGGTCTTAGGGAGGGGGGCCAGACACCTGATCAACTTTGCCTTCGCTATCCAATCCTGGACCAAGAGCGGTTTTTCTTTTTTAGGGCAACGTTGCTATAAGTAAAATGGATAGTGTGTTTGGATGCAGGGCTACTTACTTGGGTATTCGGGCGATTGCAGCTTAGACCTGCATCCTCAGTGATGTCCGGACACATTATTTGTGGTCCGAAGAACAATTTGTACATCTCTTCGTGCGTCATGCCGAGGAAATGTTGGATAGCTTGCGGTCCTTCTGGGTTGAATTCCCACATGTGAAGGGGCCGGCGTTTGCAAGGCTGGACTTGACGGACTAGCATAACTTGCACTACCATAACCAGACTAATATCTCTCTCAAAGAGATCTCGGATATGGCTTTGCAGTATTGGCACATCCTTGGCTGAACCCCAGCTCAGCCCCCCGTTGATCCATGACATCAGTTGTGGTAGGGGCCTGAGCGAAAGGCAGGGGCAGCTACCCACTTGGCACTTCAGGGAGCTGTGATGTAGAACCACTCCCGCTGCCACAATTCGGACACCTCTGGGAAGTAACCCTCGGGCCATGGAGCATCAGCAATTTTTCTTATTGAAGCGCCTCCGCACGCTGCGTGCTGCCCCTCGATCATCTTCGGTTTCACATCGAAGGTCTTGAGCCACAGGCCGAAGTGAGGGGTAATGCGGAGGAAGGCCTCACATACGATAATAAATGTCGAGGTGTGAAGAAGGGAATCCGGGGCCAGATCATGAAAATCTAGCCCGTAATAGAACATAAGACCCCTAACAAAGGGATCCAGAGCGAGGCCTAGTCCTCGGAGGAAGTGGGAGACGAACACGACACTCTCGTTGGGTTCGGGAGTAGGGATGACCTGCCCTCGGGCAGGCAGCCGATGCAAAATTTTGGCGGTCAAATATCTGGCCTCTCTCAACTTCTTGATGTCCTCCTCTGTGACGGAGGAAGGCATCCACCGACCTTGAAGGTTGGATCCGGACATATTTGAAGGTCCGAAGCGCCTAAACCTGAGCTTTGGGTGTTGGAACTCGATGCGAGAGGCGGATTCGATTAAGATCGAGAGGAAAAGGCCTTGTCCCCTTTATAAAGAGGGTGAATATCTAGCGTCCTCCTTGTGGCCATTTGGGACTTGCCTAAGATTTAGGAGTCCTACTAATAGGCGCGGTTGGGTTACCCATGTCCGTATTAATGGGAATCCCGTAATAAGGGGACACGATCTCTGCTTCGACAAGACGTGCCAAGGAAAACGCCTCGCAAAACACGCTGAGATAGGTTATGAAAAACAATTTGAATAAAGACCTGGCTGTGGTGTGATGTCACACTACGGGGTACGTCAGCAGATTATATTTGTGTAAATATTATTCCCTCTACGGTGGTATGTGGAACTTATTTTGCAGAGCCGGACACGATCCTCGTGTTCAAGATCTTCTATGAAGTATTCGGAGGAGGAACCCGCCTTGCAATGCCGAAGACAATCTGCGCGCCGGACTTATCATCATTGAAGCCTAGTTCAGGGGCTACTGAGGTAGTCCTGGATTAGGGGGTATCCGGACAGCCGGATTATATCCTTTGGCCGGACTGTTGGACTATGAAGATACAAGATTGAAGACTTCGTCCTGTGTCCGGATGGGACTCTCCTTGGCGTGGAAGGCAAGCTTGGCAATACGAATATGTAGATCTCCTTCCTTGTAACCGACTCTGTGTAACCCTAGCCCCCTCCGGTGTCTATATAAACCGGAGGGTTTTAGTCCGTAAGACAACAGCCAATCATACCATAGGCTAGCTTCTATGGTTTAGCCACTCTGATCTCGTGGTAGATCAACTCTTGTACTACTCATATTATCAAGAATAATCAAGCAGGACGTAGGGTTTTTCCTCCATCAAGAGGGCCTGAACCTGGGTAAAACATCGTGTCCCCTGCCTCCTGTTACCATCCGCCTTAGACGCACAGTTCGGGACCCCCTACCCGAGATCTGCCGGTTTTGACACTGACATCGGGCATTGAGTCTTACTCAACTTCACACCTTGTAACACAGGCAAGCACCCTTTCTTTGCCTGATCCATTTTGAACTTCTTCAAAACTTTGTCAAGGTATGTGCTTTGTGAAATTCCAATTACGCGTCTTGATCTATCTCTATAGATCTTGATGCCCAATATGTAAGCAGCTTCACCGAGGTCTTTCATTGAAAAACTCTTATTCAAGTATCCTTTTATGCTATCCAGAAATTCTATATCATTTCCAATCAACAATATGTCATCCACATATAATATTAGAAATGCTACAGAGCTCCCACTCACTTTCTTGTAAATACAGGCTTCTCCAAAAGTCTGTATAAAACCATATGCTTTGATCACACTATCAAAACGTCTATTCCAACTCCGAGATGCTTGCACCAGTCCATAAATGGATTGCTGGAGCTTGCACACTTTGTTAGCACCTTTTGGATTGATAAAACCCTCAGGTTGCATCATATACAACTCTTCTTCCCAAAATCCATTCAGGAATGCAATCTTTACATCCCTTTGCCAAATTTCATAATCATAAAATGCAGCAATAGCTAACATGATTCGGACGGACTTAAGCATCGCTACTGGTGAGAAGGTCTCATCGTAGTCAACTCCTTGAACTTGTCGAAAACCTTTCGCAACAAGTCGAGCTTTGTAGACAGTAACATTACCATCAGCGTCTGTCTTCTTGAAGATCCATTTATTTTCGATGGCCTGCAGATCATCGGGCAAGTCAACCGAAGTCCACACATTGTTCTCATACATGGATCCCATCTCAGATTTCATGGCCTCAAGACATTTTGCAGAATCTGGGCTCATCATCACTTCCTCATAGTTCGTAGGTTCATCAACTAACATGACCTCCAGAACAGGATTACCGTACCACTCTGGTGCGGATCTTGCTCTGGTTGACCTATGAGGTTCGGTAGTAACTTGTTCTGAAGTTTCATGATCATCATCATTGGTTTCCTCACTAATTGGTGTAGGTGTCACATGAACCGGTTTCTGTGATGAACTACTTTCCAATAAGGGAGCAGGTACAGTTACCTCATCAAGTTCTACTTTCCTCCCACTCACTTCTTTCGAGAGAAACTCCTTCTCTAGAAAGGATCCATCTTTAGCAACGAATGTCTTGCCTTCAGATCTGTGATAGAAGGTGTTCCCAGCAGTTTCGTTTGGGTATCCTATGAAGACACATTTCTCCAATTTGGGTTCGAGCTTATCAGGTTGAAGCTTTTTCACATAAGCATTGTAGCCCCAAACTTTAAGAAACGACAACTTTGGTTTCTTGCCAAACCATAGTTCATAAGGCGTCGTCTCAACGGATTTTCATGGTGACCTATTTAATGTGAATGCATCCGTCTCTAAAGCATAACCCCAAAATGATAGCGGTAAATCAGTAAGAGACATCATAGATCGCACCATATCTAGTAAAGTACGATTACGACGTTCGAACACACCATTACGTTGTGGTGTTCCGGGTGGCGTGAGTTGCGAAACTATTCCGCATTGTTTCAAATGTAGACCAAACTCGTAACTCAAATATTCTCCTCCATGATTAGATCATAGAAACTTTATTTTTCTTGTTATGATGATTTTCCACTTCACTCTGAAATTCTTTGAACTTCTCAAATGTTTCAGACTTATGTTCCATTAAGTAGATATACACATATCTGCTCAAATCATCTGTGAAGGTGAGAAAGTAACGATACCCACTGCGAGCCTCAATATTCATCAAACCACATACATCAGTATGTATGATTTCCAACAAATCTGTTGCTCGCTCCATAGTTTCGGAGAACGGCGTTTTAGTCATTTTGCCCATAAGGCATGGTTCACAAGTACCAAGTGATTCGTAATCAAGTGATTCCAAAAGTCCATCAGTATGGAGTTTCTTCATGCGCTTTATACCAATATGACCCAAAAGGCAGTACCACAAATAAGTTGCACTATCATTATCAACTCTGCATCTTTTGGCTTCAACATTATGAATATGTGTATCACTACTATTGAGATTCAACAAAAATAGACCACTCTTCAAGGGTGCATGACCATAAAAGATATTACTCATATAAATAGAACAACCATTATTCTCAGATTTAAATGAATAACCGTCTCGCATCAAACAAGATCCAGATATAATGTTCATGCTTAACGCTAGCACCAAATAACAATTATTTAGGTCTAAAACTAATCCCTAAGGTAGATGTAGAGGTAGCATGTCGATGGCGATCACATCGACTTTGGAACCATTTCCCACGTGCATTGTCACCTCGTCCTTAGCCGGTCTTCGCTTAATCCGTAGTCCCTGTTTCGAGTTGCAAATATTAGCAACAGAACCAGTATCAAATACCCAGGTGCTACTGCGAGCTCTGGTAAGGTACACATCAATAACATGTATATCACATATACCTTTGTTCACCTTGCCATCCTTCTTATCCGCCAAATACTTGGGGCAGTTCCGCTTCCAGTGACCAGTCTATTTGCAGTAGAAGCACTCAGTCTCGGGCTTAGGTCCAGACTTAGGTTTCTTCTCCTGAGCAGCAACTTGTTTGTTGTTCTTCTTGAAGTTCCCCTTCTTCTTCCCTTTACCCCTTTTCTTGAAACTGGTGGTCTTGTTGACCATCAACACTTGATGCTCCCTCTTGATTTCTACCTCCGCTGCCTTTAGCATTGTGAAGAGCTCGGGAATTGTCTTATTCATCCCTTGCATATTATAGTTCATCATGAAGCTTTTGTAGCTTGGTGGCAGTGATTGAAGAACTCTGTCAATGACACTATCAACAGGAAGATTAACTCCCAGTTGAGTCAAGTGATTATGATACCCAGACATTTTGAGTATATGTTCACTGACAGAACTATTCTCCTCCATCTTGCAGCTATAGAACTTATTGGAGACTTCATATCTCTCAATCCGGGCATTTTCTTGAAATATGAACTTCAACTCCTGGAACATCTCATATGCTCCATGACGTTCAAAACGTCGTTGAAGTCCCGGTTCTAAGCCGTAAAGCATGGCGAACTGAACTATCGAGTAGTCATCAACTTTACTCTGCCAGACATTCTTAACATCATCAGTAGTATCTGCAGCAGGCCTGGCACCCAGCGGTGCTTCCAGGACGTAATTCTTCTGTGCAGCAATGAGGATAATCCTCAAGTTACGGACCCAGTCCATGTAATTGCTACCATCATCTTTCAACTTTGCTTTCTCAAGGAACGCATTAAAATTCAATGGAACAACAACACGGGCCATCTATCTACAATCAACATAGACAAGCAAAATACTATCAGGTACTAAGTTCATGATAAATTTAAGTTCAATTAATCATATTACTTAAGAACCCCTACTTAGATAGACATCCCTCTGATCATCTAAGTGATCACGTGATCCAAATCAACTAAACCATGTCCGATCATCACGTGAGATGCAATAGTTTTCAATGGTGAACATCACTATGTTGATCATATCTACTATATGATTCACGCTCGACATTTCGATCTCAGTGTTTCGAGGCCATATCTGCATATGCTAGGCTCGTCAAGTTTAACCTGAGTATTCTGTGTGTGCAAAACTGGCTTGCACCCGTTTTAGATGAACGTAGAGCTTATCACACCCGATCATCACATGGTGTCTCGGCACGACGAACTTTGGCAACGGTGCATACTCAGGGAGAACACTTCTACCTTGAAATTTAGTGAGAGATCATCTGATAATGCTACCGTCAAACAAGGCAGAATAAGATGCATAAAGATAAACATCACATGCAAACAATATAAGTGATATGATATGGCCATCATCATCTTGTGCTTGTGATCTCCATCTCCGAAGCACCGTCATGATCACCATCGTCACTGACGTGACACCTTGATCTCCATCGTACCATCATTGTCGTCTCACCAACTATTGCTTCTACGACTATCGCTACCGCTTAGTGATAAAGTAAAGCAATTACAGGGCGATCGCATTGCATACAATAAAGCGACAACCATATGGCTCCTGCCAGTTGCCGATAAGTCGGTTACAAAACATGATCATCTCATACAACAAAATATAGCATCATGTCTTGACCATATCACATCACAACATGCCCTGCAAAAACAACTTAGACGTCCTTTACTTTGTTGTTGCAAGTTTTACGTGGCTGCTACAGGCTGAGCAAGAACCGTTCTTACCTACGCATCAAAACCACAACGATAGTTCGTCAAGTTAATGTTGTTTTAACCTTCGCAAGGACCGAGCGTAGCCACACTTGGTTCAACTAAAGTTGGAGAAACTCACACCCGCCAGCCACCTGTGTGCAAAGCACGTCGGTAGAACCAGTCTCGCATAAGCATACGTGTAATGTCGGTCCGAGACGCTTCATCCAACAATACCGCTGTCGGTGTTAAAACCGGCGGATCTCGGGTAGGGGGTCCCGAACTATGCGTCTAGGCAGGATGGTAACAGGAGGCAAGGGACACGAAGTTTTACCCAGGTTTGGGCCCTCTTGATGGAGGTAAAACCCTACGTCCTGCTTGATTAATATTGAAGATATGGGTGTTACAAGAGTAGATCTACCACGAGATCAGAGAGGCTAAACCCTAGAAGCTAGCCTACGGTATGATTGTATGTTGTGATTGTTGTCCTACAGACTAAAACCCTTCGGTTTATATAGACACCGGAGAGGGTTAGGGTTACACAAGGTCGGTTACAAAGGAGGAGATATCCATGTACGTATTGCCTAGCTTGCCTTCCACTCCAAGTAGAGTCCCATCCGGACACGAGACGAAGTCTTCAATCTTGTATCTTCATAGTCTAATAGTCCGGCCAATGGAGATAGTCTGGCTGTCCGGAGACCCCCTAATCCAGGACTCCCTCAGTAGTCCCTGAACCAGGCTTCAATGACGATGAGTCCGGCACGCAGTTGTCTTGGGCATTGCAAGGCGGGTTCCTTCTCTGAATACATCACAGAAGAACTTAAATACGGGGATAGTGTCTGACCCTGCAAAATAAGTTCCACATTTCACCGTAGAGAATAATTTTTCGCAGATCTAATCCGCTAGCTTGATTTGGCAACATGACGTTACATCATGGCCCGGTGATTATTCGAACTGTTTCTTTTAACCAGCCCCGCACATAACGCGAGGTAGTTTTTCGACACGTCTTGTCAAAGCAGAGATCGTGTCCCCTTATTATGGGATTCTCATCAATACGGGCGTGGGTAACCCAACTGCGCCATCAATTGCGGCGCTTGGGGGATAAGCGAGTTTTACCAGGCAAGTGGGGACGTTTAATTTTGTCCGCCCATATAAAGGGATAAGGATTCACCTTTCTATCCACTCCTTCTTCCTCCTTTGCTCATCCGCTCCCGCACACTCGAGCTCTAGCGCCCAAGTCCTCACTTCCATCCCAACCTTCTCCAACCATGTCCGGAGTGGGAGGCAAGTGGATGGTCTCCTCCTTCACGGAGGGAGACGTCAAGAAACTGAGGAGAGCCGGATACCTGCCTGACGTTATCGCGCACCGGCTCCCAGATGAGGGACAACTCATCCCCACCCCCGAGCCCCATGAGAGGGTGGTATTCCTCACCCATTTCCTCCGCGGACTGGGATTCCCTCTCCATCCCTTCGTCCAGGGCTCATGTTTTATTACGGCCTAGATTTCCACGATCTGGCCCCGAACTTCATCCTCAACATCTCGGTGTTCATCGTCGTGTGTGAGGCCTTCCTCCGCATCAAGCCCCACTTCGGCTTATGGCTGAAGACCTTCAATGTCAAGCCGAAGGTAGTGAGTGGCCACCAGGCGGAGTGCGGAGGCGCCATGGTGGGCAAGATGCCCAACATCACATGGCTCAAGGGCACCTTCGTGGACACCATAAAGGGGTGGCAATCGGGGTGGTTCTATATCACCGAGCCGCGCGACCCCGCATGGGTAGCGGCCCCCAAGTTCTGATCTGCATCCCCATGCGGCTCACCTCCTGGAAAGAGAAGGGCATGTCCTGGGATAATTCAAAAGAGCTGACCGGACTCCAGTCATGTATTCAGAACATGGTGGATAAGAAGCTCAAGCTTGTCAACATAGTCCAGGTTATGCTCGTCCACCGGATACTCCTGTGCCAACAACGGGAGTTTACCTTGTGGGAATTCAATCTGGCGCAGCTCCGAACTCTAAACAGGCTCTTCGACATGACTCATGAAGATGCCTGGAGGGTGCTGTTCAAGGGCGCCGCGGTCCCTCCCCCCATTACTGAGGATCGCGGATTCAGCGCGAAGCGCCACGCCAGTGTGGTAAGTTGTTTTTCCTTTCACGGTATACTTGTTTTCTATGTAGATTGATTCTATGCGGGATCTAAACTCCCGTGCCGTTAACAGGACTGGCAGAAGATGGCCGGACAAATCGACTGTCCGGCTCCCTTGCCCGAAGGCCCTGCAGACGCCCTTCTCGCGAAGATGTTGACTCCGGCCCCTTATAAGGTACCGGAGAGGACCCAGAAGGCCAAGGGAGCTCGAAAGAGTTCCCGACGCCAGGCGACGTCGGACTCACCGTCTGATGAGTCTGCGGCGCACTCTTCCCCCGAAGATGAGGAAGAGGAAGAAGAGGCTCCCCCACCGACTGGGGGAGACAAGAAAAGGAAGGCCACCCCAACTGGGGAGGCCGGAGGGTCCAAGAAGGGAAGGACGCTCCTTCCGGACAGCTCCACCGCCACCGACGAAAATGAAGATGAGTGGTTGCCTAGGGGCAAGCCCCAGGGGAGATCGTAAGTATTCGGATACCAAAGTAACCCATAGGATTCCTTTGTCGCATTGCTTTCTCTAACGCCGAACTCCATTGTGCAGGCCGCCCTGAGCCAATATCGAGGTATCCTCGACGGCTCCCAGGGCGCGTCGGACATGGATAGCGATCCAGTCCCGACCGCCACCTCCCCTCATCCAGCCGACGACATCGAGGTACTGTCTCAAGAGGCACCGGATCAAGGGGGACAGTCCCGGAGGGGCCTCAAGGCGATCTTCTGGACTCCGCGAGCCGAGGGGACGGGGTCCCCGAGAGCTCCGAGTTCGGCCTTCAGCCGAACACCGCGCCGGACCCTCCAACGGCTCCGAGCTCGGGTAGGTGGCCCCCTTCTAAGGGTTGTGAGATGCCTGTGTCGGTGACCTCTGTCCATCCAGAGGCGCCGGACACTATGTTGGAAGCGCTTCGCAGCGCTTCCATCGAGGAGGAGCACCGCATTATCATAAGTGCGGTGATCCAGAAGGTTCAGTCCGCCAAGAGCGGATTGACTGAAGCCTGTACTAGCCTTCTAACAGGCTTTGAGGTAAGTGTTTTAAAATATAGTAGAAATACTACCGCATAGACAGTAGCCCTTGATGCTTTGTTCGGTGTTCGCAAAGAAAAGCCGAACAGAGGATCAAATAATATCGCAGGAGTCTAATATAAGTATGTCAATATGCATATGTAGGCTTCGCTTCTGGCGTCCGCCGCACTAACTGCGGAGGTCGCCGTACTGAAAGAGGCCCTCGAGGGGTCCCAGAAAGAGCTCGGCCTTGCTAAGAGGCAGCTCGAGGAGAACAAGGGTAAGTAATACCCCGTCTATAGATATATGTATATATATATATATAAAAAGGACGCGGTTGCAAAATGATATGATCATTGTATGTTTTGCCAGGGGCCACGACCGAGGTGGTGACCCTGAAGCAGGCGCTGACCAAGGCCGAAGATACAGCGGCCAAGGAGCGCACCAAGCGAGAGAGGCATGAGGCTCGGGTGGGCGAGGTGCAGCAAGAGCTCTAGGCTCTCGTGACGAAGCACGAGGCGTTGGAGCTAGACTTGAAGACGCGAGAGTCTGAGCTTGCCGCAGCCCATGAGAGCGCGAAGAGTGCCAAGGCCGAAGCCCAAAAGGCCCTCCAAGAGACCGACATGATGAAGAAGATAGCGGCGGGTAAGGCTTTCTATATGCAAAGCAAGCATGTAAAACTAATTTACTGATTACTTACCCGAATCTGGAGCTCTTCAGGAGCATTTGCAGATTTGCCCCGCAGTGTGTCCGATGCCGAACAATTTTACCAGGCCAAGGATGGAAGCTCGACAGAGAAGCTGTTTTGGTCTCAGTATGCTGAGGCCGAACATCCGGTGCCGATGAGTGACCAGCTGAAGCAAATGGCCGAGCTACATAAGGCGGCCGATCAGGCCATGAAGGGTTTCATAGTCCGGTTATGGCCTAGCGATGCCCTTCCGAACAGCTTCTTTGGCCTGGTGAGGCGGCTTGTGGATGCCTGCCCACGGCTGGAGGTCGTCAAGCGATCCGTCTGCATTGAAGGTAAACGTCGGGCCTTCGCCCGTGTAAAAACGTAGTGGGTCAAGCTAGACGTCGTGAAGCTGATCAACGAGGGGCCGCCGGAGGGTAAGGAGCACCGCCACCCCAAGATGTACTACGAGGGTGTTCTACCGGGCGCCCGTCTTATCGCGGATGAGTGTTGGCAAAATGTAATATTTGAATGAAACTTGCTCATTTTTTATCCTGTGAGATGAAAACTTGTTTCATACGCGCTATGCATCGCTTGTGTGAATTTAAAATATTACCTTCTGTTTGGCTGTTTATCCAAGCTGAGAGATGGCTAGTCCTTGGCTTCTTCCCCCATACCACGAGTGCTGGGGTGTTCGGGATAAACCTGAGCACTCTTGTTCCCATGTTTGGGTCCTTCGAGGGAGGTGCTCAGCACAACGAACAAGGCAACCGGACTAATAATGCTTTATCACTCTCACTTAGCCATAGAATTCTATAATTTTAAATTTCGGCGAAGCCCCTGGTATTCGGAAGGCCGAATTCGGGGCGCGATACACGCCTGTAAGCCAGACGGAGCCGGCCCCTCGCCCTAAGCGGCATAAGTCTTTAGGGACTCGAAAAACCTCGCCGAACAGCGACCAGTCTCTCGCCTTATCATGACAGTCAGTTTTAGCTTTCTCTACTGAGGTGCTCGGCCCGGCAGAACCAGGGCACAATCGCAGTAGTTCTCCTAGCGCTACCTTAGCCGATAGAGCGGAACGTAAGGTACCGAAACATAGGAGCTGGGTAAACCCAACATTTGACCAAAGACATGATTCCGAGCTGATGCATATAATGCTATAAGTTCAGGGTGCCACACTTGTGAAAGTGTTCGGACTTTTCACACCATATTGTGGGTACGTAAGCCCCTGGTGCATTGGCCGTACCAGAGTGTACGGTTGCTAGGCGTCATTAATGAACACACACACATATATATATATATATAACAAAAACAGAATAGCAGTCGTAATGTCACGCATTGTATATTGAAAAATTGCATTAAAGCAGAGTGATACAGATAGTGTAATAAGCAAAAGAGTAGGACTATGTCCCTTCCAAGGGCGAGCTGAGGAATTATATGAAATCTGTAATCCACCTGGAAATTCCGTAGTTGTCGGCCTCCTTGGTTGCTGTATCATGTGTTCAGCAATAGAGCTGCCGGACAGTGTTTCCAGAGATTGAAGTCCTGAAAGAAAAAGAGAAATAACCAAACAAGAAGCCCCTGGTGCGGTTTAGGCCGCGTTTTGGGGCGTGTCGTGTTTGTGCCCCCTCCCCACCTGTGCCCATGGTATTATTAATGCGTAATTATGTACGCGCGACACGAACAATGTTGTTGGGTTGGGATTGGGGTGGCCGCCGTATTGCTACGCGAGCTCAGATCGCGCCAGGCGGTCTATTTGCCGATTTCCCCGAGCGCGCTTGAAGGTGTCCAGGCTTTGAAACGTCGGACTGGTAGATTGCCTTGAGAGGCTGCTTCGCGCTTCGGCTGCAAGGGCCGCGGTGTGCTCCTCTATTCAGAGAGAGCGCTCTGTGTTTCCGTTGACTGTAATAACTCCGCGAGGTCCTGGCATCTTGAGCTTGAGGTATGAATAATGCGGCACCGCATTGAATCTAGCAAATGCGGTTCGTCCGAGCAGCGCGTGGTAACCACTGCGGAACGGGACTATATCGAAGATTAACTCTTCGCTTCGGAAGTTATCCGGGGATCCGAAGACCACTTCCAGTGTAATTGAGCCTGTGCAGTGGGCCTCTACGCCTGGAATGACGCCTTTAAAGGTCGTCTTTGTGGGTTTGATCCTTGAGGGGTCTATACCCATTTTGCGCACTGTGTCCTGATAAAGCAGGTTCAGGCTGCTGCCGCCGTCCATAAGGAGTCGAGTGAGGTGAAATCTGTCGATGATTGGGTCTAGGACCAGTGCGGTGAATCCGCCGTGACGGATACTAGTGGGGTGGTCCCTGCGACCGAAGGTGATCGGATAGGAGGACCAAGGGTTGAACTTTGGGGCGACTGGCTCCAACGCATATACGTCCCTGAGCGCACGCTTCCGCTCCCTCTTGGGGATGTGGGTTGCGTATATCATGTTCACTGTCCGCACTTGCGGGGGAAACCTCTTCTGTCCTCCAGTGTGCGGCTACCGGGGTTCTTCCTCGTCATCGCTATGCGGCCCCTTGTCCTTGTTTTCGGCAATTAACTTGTCGGCCTGCTTGAACACCCAACAATCCCTGTTGGTGTGATTGGATGGCTTGTCTGGGGTGCTGTGTATTTGACACGAGCGATCGAGTATACAGTCCAAGCTGGACGGACCCGGCGTACTTTGTTTGAATGGCTTTTTCCGCTGACCGGGTTTAGAGCCTTTGAATCCGGCATTGACTGTCGTATCCTCAATACTTTCGCCGTTAATGCGGCGCTTATGCTTGTTGCGACGTGACCTGTTGTTGCCGTCCTTGGTATTTGAGGTACCATGGTTCTTTGATATGTTGTTACTGCGAGCCAACCAGCTGTCTTCTCCCGCACAAAAGCGGGTCATGAGCGTCATGAGGGCTGCCATAGATTTCGGCTTTTCCTGACCAAGGTGCTGGGCTAGCCACTCGTCTTGGATGTTGTGCTTGAAAGCCGCTAAGGCCTCCGCATCCGGACAGTCGACGATTTGATTTTTCTTTGTAAGGAACCGAGTCCAGAATTGCCTGGCCGACTCTTCTGGCTGCTGAATTATGTGGCTCAAGTCATCGGCGTCTGGTGGTCGCACATAAGTGCCCTAAAAGTTGTCGAGGAATGCGGCTTCCAGATCTTCCCAACAGCTAATGGAGTCCGCTGGCAAGCTATTAAGCCAATGCCGCGCTGGTCCTTTGAGTTTTAGTGGGAGGTATTTGATGGCATGTAAGTCATCACCGTGGGCCATGTGGATGTGGAGGAGGAAGTCCTCAATCCATACTGCGGGATCTGTTGTGCCGTCGTATGATTCAATGTTTACAGGTTTGAAACCTTCTGGGAATTGATGTTCCATTACTTCGTCTGTGAAGCATAAGGGGTGTGCGGCGCCTCTGTATTGGGCTATATCGCGACGGAACTCGTATGGGTCCTGCCCGCTGTGTTCGGCCCGGCCAGATTTGCTTTTACTGTATCCGGCGTGACGTTTAGCGTCTCGTAGAGTGGTATGCCCTCGTGATCCATAGATCGATCTTGAATGCTTTGCTTTGTCCTCCAATATGTCTCGCAGGTCTGGCGTATATCCCCATGCCTTTTTATTTGGATGGCGTTGGGGTGGAGGCTGAGCTTTTGGCTGGAATGCCTCTCTATCGTGGCCACGAGGTGGCCGATCAGCCGTATCATACGCTTCTTCCTCCAGTCGGGGTAGTAACCTGCGACTTGGGTAACTCTTGGAGGGACGATCGAGTTTATATTCCTCGGCCGCGAGGACTTCAGTCCATTTGTCAGCTAGCAGGTCTTGATCAGCTTGAAGCTGCTGCTGCTTTTTCTTCAGGCTATTTGCCGTGGCCATAAGCCTGCGCTTGAAGCGCTCTTGTTCGACAGGATCCTCTGGTACGGCGAATTCATCATCGCCGAGGCTTGGCTCTTCTTTGGAGGGGGGCATGTAATTGTCATCCTCCTCCTCTCCGCCAGCCGCTCTCTCAGGAGAGCTGGCTCCTTCATCCTCCTGATCTAACTCTTGCTGGAGGGGATTTTTGTTGTCTTCGGTGCTATCCGGAGTGTTATTATCTCCTATGCCAGTATCACCACTTTTGCTTTGGCGGGGCTTAGAGCGGCGCTGCTGACGTCGGCGCTAGGGTTGCTTCTTGGAGGGGTCATCCTCCGCTATCTCGTCGCCGTTGCCTTCATTGGGTGTATCCACCATGTATATGTCATACGACGAGGTGGCCTTCCAGTGCCCTATAGGTGCTGGCTCATGTTCGTCTCCTACATCGTCGTCCATACCATCGATGTCTTCGGAGTCGAAGTCGAGCATGTCGGTTAAATCGTCGACAGTGGCTACAAAGTGGGTGGTGGGTGGGCGTCAAATTTCTTCGTCGTCCGTATCCTAGTCCTGTTGGCCATAATACGGCGAGGGCTCTCCTGACAAAGAGAGAGACCTTAGTGAATTCAGAATGTCGCCGAAGGGCGAGTGCTGAAAGATATCCGTAGCGGTGAATTCCATTATCGGCGCCCAATCGGATTCGATTGGCAGGGGCGCGGATGGTTCGGGGTCTGGAGGAGAGTCCGGCACCTTGGAGTCATGGGCTGCGCAGAGGATTATGCTGGTGTTTGGCTCGATCGCCTCAAGACTGCAGCCCCTGAGGCGGTGTCTAGCCACCCGTCCTCGATTGGCGCAGCTGGCTCCGAGCTAAGGGTCGGAGCTGATGCGGGCGCAACCTCTGGGGTACCGTCCGATGGCAGAGCTAGGTCATACCCATCGCGACAGTGCGGCGCGCCCGGCTGTGGCTCGAATCCGTCGAAGATCAAGTCCCCACGGATGTTGGTCGTGTAATTAAAACTTCCAAATCTGACCTGATGGCCAGGGGCGTAGCTTTCAATCTGCTCCAGATGGCCAAGCGAATTAGCCCACAGTGCAAAGCCACCGAATACGAAGATCTATCCGGGGAGAAAAGTCTCACCCTGAACCGCATCGCTATCGATGATAGTAGGAGCCATCAAGCCTAACGGCGACGACACAGAGGAACTCTCAATGAAAGCACCAATGTCGGTGTCAAAACCGGTGGATCTCGGGTAGGGGGTCCCGAACTGTGCGTCTAGGCAGGATGGTAACAGGAGGCAAGGGACACGAAGTTTTACCCAGGTTCGGGCCTTCTTGATGGAGGTAAAACCCTACGTCCTGCTTGATTAATATTGAAGATATGGGTGTTACAAGAGTAGATCTACCACGAGATCAGAGAGGCTAAACCCTAGAAGCTAGCCTACGGTATGATTGTATGTTGTGATTGTTGTCCTACGGACTAAAACCCTTCGGTTTATATAGACACCAGAGAGGGTTAGGGTTACACAAGGCCAGTTACAAAGGAGGAGATATCCATATACGTATTTCCTAGCTTGCCTTCCACGCCAGGTAGAGTCCCATCCGGACACGAGACGAAGTCTTCAATCTTGTATCTTCATAGTCTAATAGTCCGGCCAATGGAGATAGTCCGGCTGTCCGGAGACCCCCTAATCCAGGACTCCCTCAACCGCCGAACCAAAGTGTGACATGCTGGTAAGCAGTATGACTTGTATCGCCCACAACTCACTTGTGTTCTACTCATGCATATAATATCTACGCATAAACCTGGCTCGGATGCCACTGTTGGGGAACGCAGTAATTTCAAAAAAATCCCTACGCACACACAGGATCATGGTGATGCATAGCAACGAGAGGGGAGAGTGTGTCTACGTACCCTCATAGACCGAATGTGGAAGCATTAGCACAACGCGGTTGATGTAGTCATATGTCTTCACGATCTGACCAATCCAAGTACCGAACGCACGACACCTCCGAGTTCTGCACACGTTCAACTCGATGATGTCCCGCGAGCTCCGATCCAGCAAAGCTTCACAGGAGAGTTTCGTCAGCATGATGGTGTGGTGACGGTGATGATGATGCTACTGACGCAGGGCTTCGCCTAAGCACCGCTACGATATGATCGAGGTGGATTATGGTGGAGGGGGGCACCGCCCACGGCTAAGGGATCAATGATAGATTGTGTGTCTATGGGGTGCCCCTTGCCCCCGTATATAAAGGAGCAAGGGGGAGGAGGCGGCCGGTCAAGGAGGGCGCACCAAGGGGGAGTCCTACTCCCACTTGGAGTAGGACTCCTCCTTTTCCTATTAGGAGTAGGAGAGGGGGAAGGAAAGGGAGAGGAGGAGAAGGAAAGAGGGGGCCGGCCCCCTTGCCCTAAACCAATTCGGTTTGGGCCTTAGGGGGGCACGCCCCACACTCCCCTTGCTGCCCTCTATTTCCACTAAGGCCCATGTAGG
>NC_041384.1:612286506-612342434 GCF_002162155.2 Triticum dicoccoides | reverse complement strand
CGGTACTCCGATATATGTCCGAAACCTTCCGGAACCTTTCTGGTGTCCAAACATAGTCGTCCAATATATCAATCTTTACGTATCGGCCATTTCGAGACTCCTTGTCATGTCCGTGATCACATCCGGGACTCCGAACTACCTTCGGTACATCAAAACACAAAACTCATAATACAGATCATCACCGAACTTTAAGCGTGCGAACCCTATGGGTTCGAGAACTATGTAGACATGACCGAGACACGTCTCTGGTCAATAACCAATAGTGGAACCTGGATGCTCATATTAGCTCCCACGTATTCTACAAAGATCTTTTTATCAGTCAAATCGCATAACAACATACGTTGTTCCCTTTGTCATCGGTATGTTACTTGCCCGAGATTCGATCGTCGGTATCTTAATACCTAGTTCAATCTCGTTACCGACAAGTCTCTTTACTGGTTCCATAATACATCATCCCGCAACTAACTCATTAGTTACAATGCTTGCAAGGCTTATAGTGATGTGCATTACTGAGTGGGCCCGGAGATACCTCTCCGACAATCGGAGTGACAAATCCTAATCTCGAAATACGCCAACTCAACAAGTACCTTCGGAGAAACCTGTAGAACACCTTTATAATCACCCAGTTACGTTGTGACGTTTGGTAGCACACAAAGTGTTCCTCCGGTAGACCGGAGTTGCATAATCTCATAGTGACAGGAACATGTATAAGTCATGAAGAAAGCAATAGCAACATACTAAACGATCAAGTGCTAAGCTAACGGAATGGGTCAAGTCAATCACATCATTCTCCTAATGATGTGATCCCGTTAATCAAATGACAACTCATGTCTATGGCTAGGAAACATAACCATCTTTGATAAACGAGCTAGTCAAGTAGAGGGATGCTAGTGACACTCTGTTTGTCTATGTATTCGCACATGTATCATGTTTCCGGTTAATACAATTTTTAGCATGAATAATAAACATTTATCATGATATAAGGAAATAAATAATGACTTTATTATTGCCTCTAGGGCATATTTCCTTCATAAGTATGATCACTACTTGTGCATCCAAAACCCTTTAAACCAGTTTTGCCACATGAGTCCACTATATCTACCTATATGTGGTATTATTTTGCCGTTCTAAGCAAATTTGCATGTACCATCTCTAATTTTCAAAATAAACTTCTCTTTTGTGTGTTTGTTTCGCTCATGGAGTGGTGAGGGGTGGCTAATATTTTCCATTCTAGATGAGTTATTCTCACGATGATTGTTTTATTCACTTGCCATTGCACGAGAGTAAGGCAGAGGTATTAGGGACGCCCAGTCCCGAAATAAAAAAATGAATTTACTTTATGTTGTCAAATAATAAATTCCTTAGAAAGTGTTGGTATGGAAGGCACCCGGGGATACGGTTAGCCATGGAAAGTGAAAGTATGGTGCAAAAAGGAATAAACTTTATTTTCTGTTTGGGAACCGCCTATGATATTGATGTCACTTGAAGCTACGTCGGTATTTCCCCAAAGAGGAAAGGATGATGCAGCATAGTGGCAGTAGGTATTTCCCTCAGATATGAAACCAAGGTTATCGAACCAGTAGGAGAATCAAGCAACACAACGTAAACAACACTTGCACACAAATAACAAATACTCGCAACCCGACGTGTAAAAGGGGTTGTCAATCCCTTTCGGGTAACGGCGCCAGAAATTGGTGCGGACATGAGAGAGTTGTAAATATTGATAGATTGAACGCCAAATAAAATAAATTGCAGCAAGGTATTTTGTATTTTTGGTTTAATAGATCTGAAAATAAAAGCAAGGAAAAAGTAGACCGAAAAGGCAAATATATGAGAAAGAGACCCGGGGGCCGTAGGTTTCACTAGTGGCTTCTCTCGAGAGAAATAGCAAACAGTGGGTGAACAAATTACTGTTGGGAAATTGACAAAACTTCAAAAACTCATGACGATATCCAGGCAATGATCATTACATAGGCATCACGTCCAAGATTAGTAGACCGACTCCTGCCTGCATCTACTACTATTACTCCACACATCGACTGCTATCCAGCATGCATCTAGTGTATTAACTTCATCGAGAAATGGAGTAATGCAATAAGAACGATGACATGATGTAGACAAGATCTATCTATGTCGAGATAGACCCCATCGTTTTATCCTTAGTAGCAACGATACATACGTGTCGGTTCTCTTTCTGTCACTGGGATCAAGCACTGTAAGATCGAACCCACTACAAAACACCTCTTCCCATTGCAAGATAAATAGATCAAATTGGCCAAACAAAACACAAATATCGGAGAAGAAATATGAGGCTATAAGAGATCGTGCATAAAAGAGATCAAAGAAACTCAAATACTTTCATGGATATAAAAATATAGATCTGATCATAAACTCAAAGTTCATCGATCCCAACAAATACACTGCAAAAGAGTTACATCATATGGATCTCCAAGAGACCATTGTATTGAGAATCAAGAGAGAGAGGAAGCCATCTAGCTATTAACTATGGACCCGAAGGTCTACAAAGAACTACTCACGCATCATCGGAGAGGCACCAATGGAGGTGGTGAACCCCATCCGAGATGGTGTCTAGATCGGATCTGGTGGTTCTGGACTCTGTGGTGGCTGGATGAATATTTCGTCGACTCCCCTAGGGTTTCTGGAATATTGGGGTATTTATAGAGCAAAGAGGCGGTCCGGGGGCACCCGAGGTGGGCACAACCCACCAGGGCGCGCTCGGGCCTCCTAGCGCGCCTTGGTGGTTGTGCTCTCCTAGGAGCACCCCCCAGGCGCAGCCAGGGCCCATGACGTTCCTTTTGGTCCATAATAAATCTCCGTAAAGTTTCGTGGCATTTGGACTCTGTTTGATATTGATTTTCTGCAATGTAAAAAACATGGAAAAACAGCAACTGGCACTTGGCACTATGTCAATAGGTTAGTACCAAAAAATGATATAAAATGACTATAAATTGATTATAAAACATCCAAGATTGATAATATAATAGCATGGAACAATCAAAAATTATAGATACGTTGGAGACGTATCAGCATCCCCAAGCTTAACTCCTACTCGTTCTCGAGTAGGGAAGTGATAAGAACAGAATTTTTGATGTGGAATGCTGCCTAACATGTCATATCATATTCTTTTCTTTATAGCATGGACATTTGGACTTTTATATTGTTAAAAGCAATAGTCTATTTTTGACATGATAATTTAAATACTCAAGCATATCAACAAGCAACCAAGTCTCCCAAAATATCAACGCTAAAATAACTTATCCCTAGCCCATCATGCTCAATCATTGATCAATTCATGAAACACACTCGCATATTAACTACACCCAATACTCAAGTACGATCATATTGCCTCCTAGTTGGTGCTTTTATAAGAGAAGATGGAGACTCAAATTCAAAAAATAAAAATTGCATAAAGTAAAAGAAAGGCACTTCACAAAGGGAAGTAGGGATTTGTGGAGGTGCCAGAGCTCAAAGCGAAAAACTAGGAGATAAAAACATTTTGGGAGGTGTATCCATCCCACCAACGAAAATGACTTAGAGTTCCCAACACTTTCCATGCTAGATATATCATAGGCGGTTCCCAAACAGAAAATAAAGTTTATTCCTTTTTCCACCATACTTTCACTTTCCATGGCTAACCGTATCCACGGGTGCCTTCTATAACAACACTTTCCAAGGAATTTATTATTTGACAACATAAAGTAAATTCATTTTTTTCATTTCGGGACTGGGCATCCCTAATACCTTTGCCTTACTCTCGTGCAATGACAAGTAAATGAACAATCATCATGAGAATAACACATCTAGCATGGAAAATATTAGCCACCCCTTACCGCTCCGCGAGCGAAACAAACACACAAAAGAGAAGTTTATTTTGAAAATTAGAGATGGCACATGCAAATTTTCTTAGAATGGCAAAAGAATACCGCATATAGGTAGATATAGTGGACTCATGTGGCAAAACTAGTTTAAAGGATTTTGGATGCACAAGTAGTGATCATACTTAGTGCAAAATGAAGGCTAGCAAAAGATTGAGAAGCGACCAACCAAGAAACGGATAATATCATAAGCGAGCATTAAGCATAACTAACACCGAATAATGCACCACAAGTAGGATATAATTTCATTGCACAATTATTGACTTTCGTGCTTGCATAGGGAATCACAAACCTTAACACCAATATTCTTATTAAAGCATAATTACTCATCAACATAACTCACATATCACATCATCATATCTCAAAACTATTACTAAGAATCAAGTTTATTTTGTCCAATGATCTTCATGAAAGTTTTTATTATATCCTTCTTGGATATCTATCACTTTGGGACTAATTTTCATGTGTTGCTTTTGACAAGCTCAAACAAATATAACTGAAGATCATGAGCATAATATTTCTTTCTTTCTCTCAAATTAATTTAAGTGAAGCAAGAGAGAATTTCTTGAAAATTTTACTAACTCTCAAATAAATCTAAGTGAAGCAAGAGAGCATTTCTTCAAAAATACTAAGCACACCGTGCTCAAAAATATATAAGTGAAGCACTAGAGCATGTCCATAGCTCATAAAAGATTTAAGTGAAGTAAAGAGAGCAATTCTAACAAGTTATGACATAATTTTGGCTCTCCCAAATAGGTGTGTCCAGCAAGGGATCAAGACTTAAAACACAAAATAAAACAAGCAAAGACTCATATCATACAAGATGCTCCAACCAAAACACATAGTATGTGACGAATAAAAATATAGCTTCAAGTAAAATACCGATGGTCGTTAGAAGAAAGAGGGGATGCCACTCGGGGAAATCCCCAAGCTTAGTTGGTTGCTCATTTTTGGATAATAGCTTGGGATGCCGGGGCATCCCCAAGCTTAGGCTCTTCTACTCCTTATTCCTTCATCCGTCGTAAGATAACCCAAAACTTGAAAACTTCAATCACACAAAACTCAACAAAACCTCCATGAGATCCGTTAGTATAAGAAAGTAAATCACTACTATAAGTGTTGTATCAAACCAATTCATATTTTTTTCTTGCATTATATCTACTGTATTCCAACTTTTCTATGGCAAAAACTCATCAAAGAAAACCATAGAGCCCTCAAAATAAAGACACAATGCAAAGAAAACAGAATCTGTCAAAACAGAACAGTCTGTAGCAATCTGACTATTTCGAATATTTCTGTAACTCCAAAAATTCTGAAAAATTAGGAAGACCTGAGAAATTTGTATATTGATATACTTCAAGTGGTATGTGTATTTTATCGCTCTCTGGTAAAAAACTAAAATTATTTTCGTGAGCGCAAAAGTTTCTGTTTTTTCAGCTAGATCAAACAACTATCACCCAAGAAGATCCTGGAGGCTTTACTTGGCACAAACACTAATTAAAACATAAAAAAACAATCATAACAGTAGCATAATTGTGTTAACACTCAAAAACAGTAAGCAAAACGCAAAAATAAATTTTATTCATTGGGTTGCCTCCCAACAAGCGCTATAGTGTTACGCCCTTGGCTAGGCATAAAGCAAGGATCTAAGATTTGCCATCCTTCTTCTTAACCTTCTTAGAGGTGTTTTCATCATGGGGTTTTGTAAACACAAGATAAAACATATTATCCATAGAAACCTTAGCGTTCCTAAGTTGATGTTCATCATACCCTTTATGGTTTCCCGTAACAATCCAAGAGTAATGTTGATTAACATTATTGAAAACCTATTGGATTATATCTAAAACGGGGACTTCCTTTTTAAGATTATCATCAAAGATTTTATTATCCCCAAGCAAATATCTTAAAGCATAGTCACTATTGTAAAGGATTTCATCTATCACAGGTTTTTCACGATTCATACCATAAAAACCAAAGATTTCCCTAGCCTCCCGTATTATGTAATCAAATTCATTCATAAGGACAAGGGTGGCCAACTTTTTGGCCCTGGGATTTTTTATAACAGGAAGCTCAAAAAACAATCTTTGCAAAGTAGGATAGGTATGAATAAATTTACTTTCAAGTTTCAGAACTAGTGCTGAAATAGCATCCACATAAGATCTAGTGGTCTTAAGTATAGGAGCATCATCAAGACACAGATTCCCAACACAATTGAAAAATTCTTGGATACGTTCTTTTCCCATAACGTTCCCTTGTCCCAAGATAAAAGTTTTAGCATCCAGATTGCTTGTACGTTCAATCTTAGCAGTTAGGCCATCATCTGTTGGTGCCATACCGAAATCACTCATGATTGCAAGCAAATGATATTTCTGAAAAGAAAACGGCGAACAGATAAAGAGGGGCAAATAAAACGGAATTTTTTTGTGAAGTGGGGGAGAGGCAAATGGAAAATAATGTAAATTGCGAGGAGATGAGATTTGTGATTAGGAACCTAGTATATGTTGAAGATCCTCCCCGGCAACGTCGCCAGAGATTCCTTTTGATGTCACTTGAAGCTACATCGGTATTTCCCTAAATAGGAACGGATGATGCAGCACAGCGGCGGTAGGTATTTCCCTCAGATATGAAACCAAGGTTATCGAACCAGTAGGAGAACCAAGCAACAGAACATAAATAGCACCTACACACAAATAACAAATACTCGCAACCCGACGTGAAAAGGGGTTGTCAATCCCTTTCGGGTAATGGCGCCAGAAATTGGTGCGGACATGAGAGAGTTGTAAATATTGATAGATCGAACGCCAAATAAAATAAATTGCAGCAAGGTATTTTTGTATTTTCAGTTTAATAGATCTGAAAATAAAAGCAAGGAAAAAGTAGATCGCAAAGGCAAATATATGAGAAAGAGACCCGAGGGCCGTAGGTTTCAGTAGTGGCTTCTCTCGAGAAAAATAGCAAACGGTGGGTGAACAAATTACTATTGGGCAATTGACAAAACTTCAAATACTCATGACGATATCAAGGCAATGATCATTACAAGGCATCACGTCCAAGATTAGTAGACCGACTCCTGCCTGCATCTACTACTATTACTCCACACATCGACCGCTATCCAGCATGCATCTAGTGTATTAAGTTCATGGAGAAATGGGGTAATGCAATAAGAACAATGACATGATGTAGACAACATCTATCTATGTAGAGATAGACCCCATCGTTTTATACTTAGTAGCAACGATACATACGTGGCGGTTCCCTTTCTGTCACTGGGATCAAGCACCGTAAGATCGAACCCACTACAAAGCACCTCTTCCCATTGCAAGATAAATAGATCAAGTTGGCCAAACAAAACCCAAATATCGAAGAAGAAATACGAGGCTATACGAGATCATGCATAAAAGAGATCAAATAAACTCAAATACTTTCATGGATATAAAAATATAGATCTGATAATAAACTCAAAGTTCATCGATCCCAACAAACACACCACAAAAGAGTTACATCATATGGATCTCCAAGAGACCATTGTATTGAGAATCAAGAGAGAGAGGGAGAGGAAGTCATCTAGCCACTAACTACGGACCAAAAGGTCTACAAAGAACTACTCACGCATCATCGGAGAGGCACCAATGGAGGTGGTGAACCCCATCCAAGATGGTGTCTAGATTGGATCTGGTGGTTCTGGACTCTGTGGCGACTGGATGAATATTTCGTTGACTTCCCTAGGGTTTATGGAATATTGGGGTATTTATAAAGCAAAGAGGCGGTCCGGGGGGCACCCGAGGTGGGCACAACCCACCAGGGCGCGCCTAGGCCTCCTGGCGCACCCTGGTGGGTTGTGCTCTCCTCGGAGCACCCCCCCCAGGCGCAACCAGGGCCCATTACGTTCCTTCTGGTCCATAAGAAATCTCCATAAAGTTTCATGGCATTTGGTGTCCGTTTGATATTGATTTTCTGCGATGTAAAAAACATGGAAAAACAGCAACTGGCACTTGGCACTATGTCAATAGGTTAGTACCAAAAAATGATATAAATGATTATAAAACATCCAAGATTGATAATATAACAGCATGGAACAATAAAAAATTATAGATATGTTGGAGACGCATCAGATATATCTAAGCATGGAAAGTATTGGGAACTCTAAGTCGTTTTCGTAGGTGAGATGGATACAGCTCCCAAAATGTTTTTTTACCTCTAAGTTTTTCGATTTAAGCTCTGGCACCTCTACAAATCCCTACTTCCCTCTATGAAGGGCCTTTCTTTTACTTTATGCAATTTTTATTTTTGAATTTGAGTCTCCATCTTCTCTTATAAAAGCACCAACTAGGAGGCAATATGATTGTACTTGAGTATTGGGTGTAGCTAATATGCGAGTGTGTTTCATGAGTAGATCAATGGTTGAGCATGATGGGCTAGGGATAACTTATTTTAGCGTTGATATTTTGAAAGACATGGTTGCTTGTTGATATGCTTGAGTATTTAAATTATCATGTCAAAACTAGACTATTGCTTTGAACGACATAAAAGTCCAAATGTCCACGCTATAAAGAAAGAAATATGATATGACATGTTAGGCAACATTCCACATCAAAAATACTGTTTTTATCACTTCCCTACTCGAGGACGAGTAGGAGTTAAGCTTGGGGATGCTGATACGTCTCCAATGTATCTATAATTTTTGATTGTCCCACGTTGTTATATTATCAATATTGGATGTTTTATAATCATTTTATAGTCATTTTATATCATTTTTTGGTACTAACCTATTGACATAGTGCCAAGTTCTAGTTGTTGTTTTTTTCCATGTTTTTTACATCGCGGAAAATCAATATCAAACGCAGTCCAAATGCCACGAAACTTTACGGAGATTTTTTGTGGACCAGAAGGAACATAATGGGCCCTGGTTGTGCCTGGGGGTGCTCCGAGGAGAGTGCAACCCACCAGGGCGCGCCAGGAGGCCCAGGCGCACCCTGGTGGGTTGTGCCCACCTCGAGTGCCCCCCAGACCGCCTCTTTGCTCTATAAATACCCCAATATTCCAGAAACCCTAGGGGACTCGACGAAATACTCATCCACCCGCCATAGAGTCCAGAACCACCAGATCCAATCTAGACACCATCTCGGATGGGGTTCACCACCTCCATTGGTGCCTCTCCGATGATGCGTGAGTAGTTCTTTGTAGACCTGCCTGGGGGTGCTCTGAGGAGAGCACAACCCACCAGGGTGCGCCAGGAGGCCCAGGCGCCCCCTGGTGGGTTGTTCCCACCTCGGGTGCCCCCCCCAGACCACCTCTTTGCTCTATAAATACCCCAATATTCCAGAAACCCTATGGGACTCGACAAAATACTCATCCAGCCGCCACAGAGTCCAGAACCACCAGATCCAATCTAGACACCATCTCGGATGGGGTTCACCACCTCCATTGGCGCCTCTCCGATGATGCGTGAGTAGTTCTTTGTAGACCTTCGGGTCCGTAGTTAGTATCTAGATTGCTTCCTCTCTCTCTCTCTTGATTCTCAATACAATGGTCTCTTGGAGATCCATATGATGTAACTCTTTTTTGCGGTGTGTTTGTTGGGATCGATGAACTTTGAGTTTATGACCAGACCTATCTTTTTATATCCATGAAAGTATTTGAGTTTCTTTGATCTATTTTATGCATGATTTCTTATAGCCTCGTATTTCTTCTCCGATATTTGGGTTTTGCTCGGCCAACTTGATCTATTTATCTTGCAATGGGAAGAGGTGCTTTGTAGTGGGTTCAATCTTACGGTGCTTGATCCCAGTGACAGAAAGGGAACCGACATGTATGTATCGTTGCTACTAAGGATAGAACGATGGGGTCTATGTCTACATAGATAGATCTTGTCTACATCATGTCATCATTCTTATTGCATTACTCCGTTTTTCCATGAACTTACTAGATGCATGCTGGATAACGGTCGATGTGTGGAGTAATAGTAGTAGATGCAGGTAGGAGTCGGTCTACTAATCTTGGACGTGATGCCTATGTAATGGTCATTGCCTGGATGTCGTCATGAGTATTTGAAGTTTTATCAATTGCCCAATAGTAATTTTTTTTCACCCACTGTTTGCAATTTTTCTCGAGAGAAGCCACTAGTGAAACCTACGGCCCCCGGGTCTCTTTCTCATATTATTTGCCTTTGCGATACACTTTTTCCTTGCATTTATTTTCAGATCTATTAAACCAAAACCCCAAAAATACCTTGCTGCAATTTATCCTTATTTATTTTATTTGCCGTTCGATCTATCAATCTACTACAAATTTACCTCACGTCCGTTTGCCTATCTTGAGGCGTCGTACCCCAGGAGGGATTGACAACCCCTTTAACACGTCGGGTTACGAGAAGTTGTTATTTGTGTGCAAGTGATGTTTATGTTGTGTTGCTTGGTTCTCCTACCGGTTCGATAACCTTGGTTTCACATCTGAGGGAAATACCTACCGCCATTGTGTTGCATCATCCGTTCCTCTTTGGGGAAATACCGACGTAGCATCAAGCGACATCAGTTATGAGTTTGGCCTTCATTTAAAACAATGTGGAATTGTTCCACAACTCACGCCACCTGGAACACCACAACGTAATGGTGTGACCGAACATTGTAATCGTACTTTATTAGATATGGTGTGTTCTATGATTTCTCTTACCGATTTACCACTATCGTTTTGGGGTTATGCATTAGAGATTTGCGCATTCACGTTAAATAGGGCACCGTCTAAGTCCATTGAGACGACACCATATGAACAATGGTTTGGTAAGAAACCTAAGCTGTTGTTTCCTAAAGTTTGGGATGCGACACTTATGTCAAAAGGCTTCAGCCTGATAAGCTCGAACCCAGATCGAAGAAGTGTGTGTTCATAGGATACCCTAAGGAAACTATTGGGTACACCTTCTACCATATATCCGAAGGCAAGATCTGTGTTGCCAAGAATGGGTCCTTTCTAGAGAAGGAGTTTCTCTTGAAAGAAGTGAGTGGTAGGAAAGTAGAACTTGATGAGGTAATTGTACCTTCTCTCGAATTGGAAAGTAGCACATCAAAGAAAACCATTCCCGTGATGCCTAGATGATCATGAAACTTACGGATCAAGTTACTACTGGACCTCGTAGGTCGACCAGAACACGTTCCGCACTAGAGTGGTACGGTAATCCTGTCCTAGAAGTCATGTTATTAGACCATGGCAAACCTACGAACTATGAAGAAGCTATGATGAGCCCAGATTCTGATAAATGGCTTGAGGCCATGAAATCTGAGATAGGATCCTTGTATGAGAACAAAGTATGGACTTTGGTGGACTTTTCCGATGATCAGCAAGCCATTGAGAATAAATGGATCTTCAAGAAGAAGACGGGCGTTGATGGTAATGTCACTATCTACAAAGCTTGACTTGTCGCAAATGGTTTTCGACAATTTCAAGGGGTTGACTACGATGAGACTTTCTCATCCGTAGCGATGCTTAAGTCTGTCTGAATCATGTTAACAATTGCCGTATTTTATAATTATGAAATCTGACAAATGGATGTCAAAACTGCAATCCTTAATGGATTTCTTAAAGAAGAGTTGTATATGATGCAACCAGAAGGTTTTGTTGGTCCTAAAGGTGCTAACAAAGTGTGCAAACTCCAGCGATCCATCTATGGACTGGTGCAAGCATCTCGGAGTTGGAATATACGCTTGGATGATGTGATCAAAGGATATGGTTTTATACAGACTTATGGTGAAGACTGTATTTACAAAAAGTGAGTGGGACTCTGTAGCATTTCTGATATTATATGTGGATAACATATTGTTGATTGGAAATGATATAGAATTTCTGGATAGCATAAAAGGATACTTGAATAAGAATTTTTCAATGAAAGACGTTGGTAAAGTTGCTTATATATTGGGCATCAAGATCTCTAGGGATAGATCGAGATTCTTAATAGGACTTTCACAAAGCACACACCTTGACAAAGTTTTGAAGAAGTTCAAAATGGATTAATCAAAGAAAGGGTTCTTGCATGTGTTACAAGGTGTGAAATTGAGTCAGACTCAAAGCCCGGTTACTGTAGAAGATAGAGAGAAAATGAAAGTCATTCCCTATGCCTCAGCCATAGGGTTCTATCATGTAGGCTATGTTGTGTACCAGACCTGATGTGTGCCTTGCCATAAGTTTGGCAGGAAGGTACCAAAGTAATCCAGGAGTGGATCGCTGGACAACAGTCAAGAACATCCTAAAGTACCTGAAAAGGACCAAGGATATGTTTCTCGCTTATGGAGGTGACGAAGAACTCATCGTAAATGGTTACGTCGATGCTAGCTTTGACACTGATCCGAATGACTCTAAGTCACAAACCGGATACATATTTGTATTGAATGGTGGAGCTATCAGTTGGTGCAGTTCCAAGTAGAGCATCATGGCGGGATCTATGTGTGAAGCGGAGTACATAGCTGCTTCGGAAGCATCACATGAAGGAGTGTGGATGAAGGAGTTCATATTCGATCTGGGTGTAATACCGAGTGCGGCGAGTCCAATGAAAATCTTTTGTGACAACACTAGAGCAATTGCCTTAGCAAAGGAATCCAGGTTTCACAAGAGAACCAAACACATCAAGAGATGCTTTAACTCCATTCATGAAAAGTTCAAGGATAGAGACATAGATATTTGCAAAATAAATATGGATTTGAATGTAGCAGACCCATTGACTAAGACTCTTCTGTGAGAAAAACATGATCAACACCAAGACTCCATGGGTGTTAGATTCATTACAATGCAACCTAGATTATTGACTCTAGTGAAAGTCGGAGACTGATGGAAATATGCCCTAGAGGGAATAATAAAGTTGTTATTATTATATTTCCTTATTCATGATAAAGGTTTATTATTCATGCTAGAATTGTATTGATCGGAAACTTAAATACATGTGTGGATACATAAACAAATACCGTGTCCCTACTAAGCCTCTACCAGACTAGCTCGTTGATCAAAGATGGTTAAGGTTTCCTAATGTCGGATGTGGGGTTCCGGCAAACCCTTAAGGTTCGAACACTGGGGTGTGCGCGAAGTCTTTCCCTCCTACCAATCTATGCCCTAGCTCGCTAAGATCTCGCGGACGAACTCGACGAACTCGCAACACGGAAAGACACGAGATTTATACTGGTTCGGGCCACCGTTGTGGTGTAATACCCTACTCCAGTGTGGTGGGGGTGGATTGCCTCTTGGGCTGATGATGAACAGTACAAGGGGAAGAACAACCTCCTGAGGTTGAGGTGTTCTTGTGCTTGGCTAACTTGTGCGGGTGAGAGTGTTCTGCCCCCCCCCCTATGGTGGTGGATAGCTCTACTTATATAGGCCTGTGTCCTCTTCCCAAATATTGAGTGGGAAGGGAGCCAACAACGATGGGAAAATTCGAAGGGGGACAGCTAGTACAAGCTATCCTGACAAAAGTGGTCTTCGCCTGCGAAAGGCTCTAGTGGTGACGCCATCTTGGGCTCCATGATGACCTCTGTCTTGATGTCCTTCTGGTCTTGGTCTCGTTGCACCAATATGGCAACCTTTGCCTGATGCCTCGGTACTCTTCGCATGCGCCTGCTTCCTTAGCACCAAAGAGGAAACAAGGACGCTGCGCGCGCTGGCGCCCGCCGATAACCCACAAGTATAGGGGATCGCAACAGTTTTCGATAAGTAAGAGTGTCGAACCCAACGAGGAGCTAAAGGTAGAACAAATATTCCCTCAAGTTCTATCGACCACCGATACAACTCTACGCACGCTTGACGTTCTATTTACCTAGAACAAGTATGAAACTAGAAGTACTTTGTAGGTGTTGTTGGATAGGTTTGCAAGATAATAAAGAGTGCGTAAATAAAAAGTAGGGGCTGTTTAGATTAAGAAGCAATAAAGTAAATATAGCGAGTGTGGAAAAGTGGTGGTAGGAGTTGCAAAATTGCCCCTTAAGCAATTGACTACTTTACTAGACCGATAGCAAGTATTATGTGGGAGAGGCCACTGCTAGCATGTCATCCCTGACTTGGAATTCTATGCACTTATGATTGGAACTATTAGCAAGCATCCGCAACTACTAATGTTCATTAAGGTAAAACCCAACCATAGCATTAAGGTATATTGGTCCCCCTTCAATCCCGTATGAATCAATTCCTATGCTAGGTTGAAGCTTCTGTCACTCTTGACCTCCAATACATAGTCCTATCAACATACAACTAACCCTAGGGTGTGATCCACGCGCGCAATCATATGATGGGCACCAAAGGACAGCAACATAACCACAAGCAAATTAAATCAATCATAGCAATTCATCAACCACCGATAGGACAACGAAAATCTACTCAGACATCATAGGATGGCAACACATCATTGGATAATAATATGAAGCATAAAGCACCATGTTCAAGTAGAGGGCACAGCGGGTTGCGGGAGAGTGGACCGCTGTAGATATAGGGGGGAAGGTGATGGGGATGTTGGTGAAGATCGCGGAGGTGTTGGTGTAGATCGCGGTGATGATGATGGCCCCCGATGGCACTCCGGTGCCACCGGAAGCGAGGGGGAGAGAGCCCCCCTCCTTCTTATTCTTACTTGACCTCCTCCCTAGATGGGAGAAGGGTTTCCCCTCTGGTCCATGGCCTCCATGGCACGGGAGGGGCAAGAGCCCCTCCGAGATTGGATTTGTCTCTTTGTCTCTCTCTATTTCTGCGTTCTCCCCTGGCTCTGTTTCACCGTTTCGTGTATATATGGAGATCTGTAACTCCGATTGGCCTGAAACCTTCGCCGTGATTTTTTTCCGAAAATTAGCTTTATTGCGGCAAAAGAAGAGCGTCAACCGCCTTACAGGTGGCTCACGAGGGTAGGGGGCACGCCCAGGGGGGCAGGCGCGCCCCCCTGCCTCGTGACCACCTCGGGCATCGTCTCGCGTGGATTTTCCTTCCGGAATTTTCCAAATATTCCATAAAGTATCTCCATCCGTTTTTATCCCGTTTGGACTCCGTTTGATATGGATATTCTGCGAAACCAAAAACATGCAACAGACAGGAACTGGCACTGGGCACTGGATCAATATGTTAGTCCCAAAAAATAGTATAAAAAGTTGCCAAAAGTATATGAAAGTTGTAGAATATTGGCATGGAACAATCAAAAATTATAGATACGACGGAGACGTATCAGCATCCCCAAGCTTAATTCCTGCTCGTCCTCGAGTAGGTAAATGATGAAAAGGATAATTTTTGATGTGGAATGCTACCTAGCATAATCTTGATCATGTAATCTAATCATGGCATGAATATTAAGACACGAGTGATTCAAAGCAATAGTCTATCATTTGACATAAAAACAATAATACTTCAAGCCTACTAAATAAAGCAATCATGTCTTTTCAAAATAACAAGGCCAAAGAATGTTATCCCTACAAAATCATATAGTGTGGCTATGCTCCATCTTCACCACACAAAATACTCACATCATGCACAACCCCGATGACAAGCCAAGCAATTGTTTCATACTTTTGACGTTCTCAAACCTTTTCAACTTTCACGCAATACATGAGCGTGAGCCATGGACATAGCACTATAGGTGGAATAGAATATGATGGTGGAGAAGACAAAAAGGAGAAGATAGTCTCACATCAACTAGGCGTATCAACGGGCTATGGAGATGCCCATCAATAGATATCAATGTGAGTGAGCAGGGATTGCCATGCAACGGATGCACTAGAGCTATAAGTATATGAAAGCTCAAACTGAAACTAAGTGGGTGTGCATCCAACTTGCTTGCTCATGAAGACCTAGGGCATTTGAGGAAGCTCATCATTGGAATATACAAGCCAACTTCTATAATGAAAATTCCCACTAGTATATGAAAGTGATAACTCAAGAGACTCTCTATATGAAGAACATGGTGC
Source organism: Triticum dicoccoides (assembly GCF_002162155.2). NCBI lineage: Eukaryota > Viridiplantae > Streptophyta > Magnoliopsida > Poales > Poaceae > Triticum > Triticum dicoccoides. The sequence goes on along the minus strand of NC_041384.1, from coordinate 612,326,629 downwards.
TACTTTGAAGCACAAGTGTGGAAAAAGGATAGTAGCACTGCCCCTTCTCTCTTTTTCTCTCATTTTTTTGTTTTTTCTCTTTTTTGGGCCTTCTCTTTTTTTGGCCTTTCTCTCTTTTTTTTATTTTTTTATTTTTTTCGTCCGGAGTCTCATCCCGACTTGTGGGGGAATCATGGTCTCCATCATCCTTTCCTCATTGGGGCAATGCTCTAATAATGATGATCATCACACTTTTATTTACTTACAACTCAATATTACAACTCGATATCTAGAACAAAGATATGACTATATGAATGCCTCCGGCGGTGTACCGGGATGTGCAATGATCTAGTGTAGCAATGACATCAAAAAACGGACAAGCCATGAAAACATCATTCTAGCTATCTTACGATCATGCAAAGCAATATGACAATGAATGCTCAAGTCATGTATATGATGATGATGAAAGTTGCATGGCAATATATCTCGGAGTGCCTATGGAAATGCCATGATAGGTAGGTATGGTGGCTGTTTTGAGGAAGGTATGTGGTGGGTTTATGGTACCGGCGAAAGTTGCGCGGTACTAGAGAGGCTAGCAATGGTGGAAGGGTGAGAGTGTGTATAATCCATGGACTCAACATTAGTCATAAAGAACTCACATACTTATTGCAAAAATCTATTAGTAATCGAAACAAAGTACTACGCACATGCTCCTAGGGGGATAGATTGGTAGGAAAAGACCATCTCTTGTCCCCGACTGCCACTCATAAGGAAGACAATCAATAAATACCTCATGCTCCAACTTCGTTACATAACGGTTCACCATACGTGCATGCTACGGGAATCACAAACCTCAACACAAGTATTTCTACAATTCACAACCACCCACTAGCATGACTCTATGTCACCATCTTTATATCGCAAAACTATTGCAAGGAATCAAACATATAATATTCGGCGATCTACAAGTTTTATGTAGGATTTTATGACTAACCATGTGAATGACCAGTTCCTGTCATCTCTCTAAATAGATATAAGTGAAGCAATAGAGTTTAATTCTTTCTACAAAAGATATGCCCGTGCTCTAACAAATTTAAGTGAAGCAAAAGAGCATTCTACAAATGGTGGTTGTCTATGTAAAGAGAAACAGGCAATCCAAACTTCAAATGATATAAGTGAAGCACATGGAGCATTCTATAAAGCCATACTCAAAAGATATAAGTGAATTGCATAGAGCATTCTATAAATCAACCAAGGACTATCTCATACCAGCATGGTGCATAAAAGAAAAATGAAAACTAAATGCAAAAGACGCTCCAAGACTGCACATATCGCATGAACAAAACGAATCCGAAAACATACCGATACTTGTTGAAGAAAGAGGGGATGCCTTCCGGGGCATCCCCAAGCTTAGATGCTTGAGTCTCCTTGAATATTTACTTGGGGTGCCTCGGGCATCCCCAAGCTTGAGCTCTTGCCTCTCTTCCTTCTTCTCACATCGAGACCTTCTCGATCATCGAACACTTCATCCACACAAAACTTCAACAGAAAACTCGATAAGATCCGTTAGTATAATAAAGCAAATCACTACTCTAAGTACTGTTGCAAACCAATTCATATTTTGTTTTTGCATTGTGTCTACTGTAATATAACTTTTTCATGGCTTAATCCACTGATATAAATTGACAGTTTCATCAAAACAAGCAAACTATGCATCAAAAACAGAATTTGTCTAAAACAGAACGGTCTGCAATAATATGAACATTCACCATACTTCTGATACTTTAAAAATTCTAACAAAATTAGTAAAAATAAAAAATTTGTATAGGAAGACAGTGAAAAAAGAATCAGAACCATTTGACATTCCAGCTAAAAATGTAAAATCACGCACTACAACCAAAGTTTCTGTCCTGCACCGTACAAACCATCAAGCAAATGTAAACATCCTAAAGGCAAACCTCGGCACATTATTTTTATTTCTAAACTTTATAAAAGCACACAACAGAAATAGATGACTCTCTAAAACTTCCGGGTTGTCTCCCTGGCAGCGCTTTCTTTAAAGCCATTAAGTTAGGCATATAGTGCTCAAGTAATGAATCCACCCGGATCCCAAGGTATATCAAAGCCAATTTTAATTAGCAATGATTTGTAATTTAGTAGTGAGCACAAGGTAACATATATCATGCAACAACAAAGTCTAACTCTCTTCCTATGCATCGGCATGTCATAAAAGAACAATTCATGCACACATAGTAAAGGCCAATGCATAGTATAAACAGTTTCTTGCAATTCTATCATATTGGAAACATAGAGAGGTGGAGATATAGTTCCTCTCTCATAATAATTGCAAGTAGGAGCAGCAAGCACATGCATATTATATTCATCAAAATCATCATGTGCAACGGTAAAAGGCAACCCATCAATATATTCCTTAATAAGAGCAAACTTCTCCGATATAGTGTAGTTTGGAGAATTCAAAAAGATAATCTCTCCCTAATAATAAAGCACGGATTGAGTCTCCGGGTTCACCGTCACAATGCGCTTTCTTTCCGTGATTTTACGCTTTCAGTTTTTTTCACCTATCATGTGTGGGCGCAATAGCAACAATTTCATGTTTAACATAAGGAACTATAGCAAGTTCATCTCCATAAGCATAATTCATATTGGCATCTTGGCCACAAGCATCATCAAAAAGGGACATTTCAAGAGAATCAACGGGATCATAACAATCATCATAGCAATCATCCTCTGGTAAGCACGAAGGGAAATTAAACAATGTATGAGTTGAAGAGTTACTCTCATTAGAAGGTGGGCACGGGTAGCTAATCCGCTCTTCCTCCTTTAGTTCTTCGCTCTCCTCCTCATCTTTTTCATCCAATGAGCTCATAGTTTCATCAACTTCTTCTTCCATAGATTCCTGCAAAATATTAGTCTCTTCTTGGACATCGGAGACTTTCTTAATAAGCGCATTAATTTCGTAATTGTATTCATAATTCTCATAACAATATTTCAGGATAGCTAAATTTTCAGGTCTATAAACAGCATTATCAAAATCTTCAAACTCTTTAAACATAGATTCAATTTCATAAGCACCCATAAAAGCAACAAATTCCTCTATTTGTTCCACATCATAGTAATCATATATACCATTAGCATAAGAAGCTAAGGTTTTAGCATCATTAAATTTGCATAAAAGGGAAGGTGTGGAGCCTTCACCTTAGAGCAACAAGTATAATCATATCTCAAGCATACCAATTCAATATATGAATTTGATCCCATAATAGTTTCCCTTTTTGTGTCAAGCGGTAATCCCTAAAGTATTCACGTTGATCCAACGTTACTCCCATTACATAATTGAATGGGGTTTTCTCGGGATTATTAAAGTAGTACATAATATTTTTCACATAACCAGCATCAAGGCTTTTAGGAGGTTCCCCATCTCCATGAGTAGCAAGTACACCTATTTTTGTTTTTGGTATTTCGTGTTCCATATCCATAACTATAGATAAAGAACAACTAAGAACAGAAAATAAAAATTACTTAGTGATAAAGCAAACAAGCACACATGAGAATATTCACCCCACGCTATTGCTCCCTGGCAACGGTGCCCGAAAAAGGTCTTGATAACCCACAAGTATAGGGGATCGCAACAATTTTCGATAAGTAAGAGTGTCGAACCCAACCAAGAGCTAAAGGTAGAACAAATATTCCCTCAAGTTCTATCGACCACCGATACAACTCTACGCACGCTTGACGTTCGCTTTACCTAGAACAAGTATGAAACTAGAAGTACTTTGTAGGTGTTGTTGGATAGGTTTCCAAGATAATAAAGAGTACGTAAATAAAAAGTAGGGGCTGTTTAGATTAAGAAACAATAAATTAAATATAGCGAGTGTGGAAAAGTGGTGGTAGGAGTTGCAAAATTGCCCCTTAAGCAATTGACTACTTTACTAGACCGATAGCAAGTATTATGTGGGAGAGGCCACTGCTAGCATGTCATCCCTGACTTGGAATTCTATGCACTTATGATTGGAACTATTAGCAAGCTTCCACAACTACTAATGTTCATTAAGGTAAAACCCAACCATAGCATTAAGGTATATTGGTCCCCCTTCAATCCCGTATGCATGAATTTCTATGCTAGGTTGAAGCTTCTGTCACTCTTGCCCTCCAATACATAGTCCTATCAACATACAACTAACCCTAGGGTGTGGTCCACGCGCGCAATCATATGATGGGCACCAAAGGACAGCAACATAACCACAAGCAAATTAAATCAACCATAGCAATTCATCAACCACCGATAGGACAAGGAAAATCTACTCAGACATCATAGGATGGCAACACATCATTGGATAATAATATGAAGCATAAAGCACCATGTTCAAGTAGAGGGTACAGCGGGTTGCGGGAGAGTGGACTGCTGTAGATATAGGGGGAAGGTGATGGAGATGTTGGTGAAGATCGCGGAGGTGTTGGTGTAGATCACGGTGACGATGATGGCCCCCGGTGCCACCGGAAGCAAGGGGGAGAGAGCCCCCCTCATTCTTCTTCTTCCTTGACCTCCTCCCTAGATGGGAGAAGGGTTTCCCCTCTGGTCCATGGCCTCCATGGAACGGGAGGGGCGAGAGCCCCTCCGAGATTGGATCTGTCTCTGTCTCTCTCTGTTTCTGCGTTCTCCCCTGGCTCTGTTTCACTGTTTCGTGTATATATGGAGATCCGTAACTCCGATTGGCCTGAAACCTTCGCCATGATTTTTTTCGAAAATTAGCTTTCTTGCAGCAAAATAAGAGCATCAACCGCCTTACAGGTGGCTCACGAGGGTAGGGGCACGCCCAGGGGGGCAGGCGCGCCCCCCTGCCTCGTGACCACCTCGGGCACCATCTCGCGTGGATTTTTCTTCCGGAATTTTCCAAATATTCCAAAAAGTATGTCCGTCCGTTTTTATCCCGTTTGGACTCCGTTTGATATGGATATTCTGTGAAACCAAAAACATGCAAAAGACAGGAACTGGCACTGGGCACTGGATCAATATGTTAGTCCCCAAAAATAGTATAAAAAGTTGCCAAAAGTATATGAAAGTTGTAGAATATTGGCATGGAACAATCAAAAATTATAGATACGACGGAGACGTATCACCCGCCTGGCGCTGATCGTCATGGCTCATGTCACGAGAGCCTCATGAGGTTTGCCCCGCCTTGATATCTCCGCTCCTCGCGAGCCTGCCTGACTAGGCCACTCCTAAGGAGGTCTTGCGTCGTCCCCCTCACGAGGGTCTTGGATGCCTTGTTGATGAAGATGGGTCGTACAACCTCCTGGCTTAGCCACGGTGTGGGCCGCAGGCAGGCAAGCCTGGGGACCCCCGTTCCCAAAACGCCGACAGTAGCCCCCGGACCCAAGGTGCGCTCGGGCTTGGCTTCGCGGCGAAGCCAAGGGTCAAGTTCGGGGTGCCGTGGGCCCCAAAAGCATGTGGCCTCGATTGACGTGTGGCGGTTGATTGGACGTGAGTGTCTCCGCTTCCCCATGTTGCCTCGGCAACTGCATGACTTGACAAGTCCCTGCGACATGCTCGTGGGAGGTGCCGGTTGGCCTTCTGTTGCTATAAATGGGGAGGGGGCGGAGCCCCCGTCGCCCATCTCTTCCTCGCTCGCTTGCTTCTTCCTTCTTGCTCCACTGCTAACTACAATGGCGCCTATTAGAAGGTTCTCCGCCAAAGAGAAGGGAAAGGCCCCCCGGGGTGATCCAGGGCCACTTCCGCCGAAGAATAGGTCAATCCATCGTTGTGATGAAGCGGTGATGCAGGTGGTGACGAGGCCTTGGTGCGAGCGGCCTCCTTCGGGGTATCCGCTACCCTTGTATGCCTGAGCCGAGGGCTCAGGAGGACGGAGCGACTAGCAGTGTTGCCCGTGCCGCGCTCGCGGTCGCCGCGCCACGGTGACACGCGCCGTCGCCCCTGGAATCCACGTCGCGGACTCCTCGCACGAGCTGGTGCTGTGGGCGCCGATGCCTCCAAGCTCTTGGATCCGCTTCCCGTGGTTCTTCTCCGACGCGATGCCCCCGAGGGGGCCTCTCGAGCTCTGGTTGTAGCACACGGACTGCAGCGCTCCTGCGACTGGAGCAGAGATCGAAGCGGTCCCCACCGGCAAGATCTTCATGACTCGTGGCTGGGGCGAGATCGCGCGGGTCTGCCATGCGAGGGGAGCCCTCGCGATCCACTTTGAGTACGACGGCGTCTCCATTCTCTACTTCAAGGTCTTCGATGCGGAGGGCCGCCGCCTGGAGTGCTGCTCTGGAGAGGAGCGTGAGGCTGACGCGCGTTCCGCTCACGGCCACTCCAGCAGCAGTAGCCCTTGGGAGTCCAGCAGCTCTCCCGAGCTCTATGAGACTCTGGAGATGAGCGATGATAGCTACGTGCCCTTGAGCTCTCGCTGTGCTCAGAGCAGAGCTGCGGTGTCCGGCCGTCGCCGCCGCTGATTTGGATGGGGTAGGCGCGGGCCTCCTGTGGCCCACTGTTGATGATGGCGTCCACCGCGGGAGGGTGTAGATAGGAACCCCCTTAATTTCTGCTTTTGTTCCCTGCGAAGAATCATGAAGTGCCCCGTGGGGGCATGTAAGGGTCTGTAATGTCTTTTGTGCTTACCTTCCTTGTTATGAAAATTTGGCGAACGCGCGTCCCGTTTAGGCTCGCCCCCTTTCTTTCATCGCGATAGCTTGTTGCTCTATGCCGATAGGTATCGGTCCCTAGGCAGGCTACAATTGTCGTTGGTATGCCAGGTCTCGTTCCGTGGTCAAGGCCAGGAGGTGTGCGGCGCGAGGTCCAGTAAGAGCCCCTAAGGCGCGATGCTCAGGAGGTCCCCCTTAGCACTCAAGTGGCCATGGTAAGGGAAGACAGGGAGTTGACGTGGCCGCAACGGGGTCGCGGCAAGGCGTGAGTGACCATTAGGCCCAAGCATTTAGTCGATCCGAGGGTGGAACTTATCTTGTTGACTTCGAGGCGATTCCTGACGTTGCGCTAGGGCTGCGCGCCAACTTGTGGGGCATAGCTAGGCCGGCCCACACGAGTTTCCCTCCCCCATGCTCTCCTTAGTGCTCTACGTCCTCAGGTCCCGGCCCTCGAGCGATCTCAACCGCCGCCGGTATGCCAGGTCGCGATGCCGTGGTCAAGGCCAGGGGGTGAGGGATGGAGAGCCAGTAAGAGCTCCTAAGTCGCGATGCTGAGGAGCCCCCCTTTTAACGCGCAAGCAAATTGCACGGGAGAAAAGGAGACTCGCGGTGCCGCCTGCTATCCTTCCAATGGGATCCCTGTGAACAGGCCCAAGAAGAAACACAATTTGCCGTTACAGCTGCCAGCATGCCGCTGGTTGCTCTGGATGAAGTGAAGGCACTGAGGTCCTGGTGAGGTGACGTGCGCGGGGCGTGCCGCGAGCCAGAGCTCGACCGCACAGATTTGTCGACGTGGCAGGGACGGTCCCATGCACCAGCACCGTGCATGTGAGGAGGCCCCGTGGGAGGCGATGATCGAGCAGGTGATAACTGTAGACAGGTTAAGTAGGAAAGGCAAATCGACTTGGGTAAATGCAGGAAGATACATGCCACTGGGTCCGGCCCAAGCGGCTTGGGGATGATGCAGCCCGAGGGGCGCCCCCAACAAGGTAGGCTAAAGACATAGGCAAAAGGGGTACATGCCCTAGGGTCGGACCCACGCGGCCTGGGAATAATGCAGCCCGAGGGGCGCTCCAAGCTAAACGAGCTTGGAAGATGTCACATGGTTCTGTAGACGAAGTAGAGTTGGTGCAGCTGCAGGCGTGCGCCGAAGAAATGACTCTTCATGAGCCACCGGAGCCCTGAGCCTCGGGAGGCTCTAGGGGCTCGGGAGGTTCCCTGAAGACCGTCTCCATTTCCTCCAGTACGGCGTGGTATCGGGCCTCCTGAGCCGCCAGAACGCGCCGCATGTTGCACTGATAGGCTGACGCCACGCTCGGCAAGCCGAAGGGCATGCGAATGTAGCTATGTGGCGGGCCCTCGCAGTGGCCCACACGCGAAAGCCAGAAGCGCTCCTGAGACGCGGCCCTATTGAGCCCCGGGACATCGATGCAGACACGCGGCCCAGCATCCTCGCCGGGATGGGGAGCTACGCCTCATGAACGGCCGTCGCCGCGCATGGCTCTTGCGTCTTGCAGCTCCTGAGTGGTCTTGGTGATGAACTCCTGAGTGGTGGGCACTCCTGGCCCCGTGCTCTCCCGAGGGACACGTGCCGTGAAGCACGCCTCCAAGTGGTGCCCAAGCGCCTCCCTCGCGAGGTTGGTAAGGTCTGAGGCCCTCCAGAAGAGAGCCCCCGAGCCCTGCCAGAGGAGGGCGCCGGGCGTGCCTTCTTATGCGATGGAGGGAGGCGCCCCTGGGACGGACGCTGATCCTGATGAGGCTCCTGCCGCGACGCCATCCTCCTTAGGTCCTGCACGGCGCGGCTGCTTCTTCCTAGGGATGGCCTCCGAAAGGCCCTCACTTCTGTTATGGGGGTCGTTGATTGCCGCAGCTTGGAAGGTGCGCTCGAGGGAGCGCACCGCGTCTCTCTCTTCACATGGGACCGTGATGATTCATTTGCTTCCTGGCATTTTGAGGACATTGTAGCCCTGCACCGCCATCGATGAGGGTCTTGGTAACCTGCACATTGCTGATGACTGGGGAACACAACATCGGGAGGGTGCCAGCGGTGGCCGCGCACTTGAGCTGATCTGCCGAGTTGAAAGTGATGGCGCATTGGGACCACTTGAGCGGGAGCGTGGCCTCGAGCTTGGGGAGCACTGCGTTTACCTCGCGAGCGAACTGTTTGAAGATGTGCTGAGAGGATGGGGCCTGGGCGCCGCCCAAGATGCAGGTGATTGCACGCGGCTCCTGGAAGCCCCCAGCCCCCTTGTCCTGATGGTGATTGTCATTCCTTCTTGGTGGCGGCAGTGGGGGAAGATCGACGTTGCTTTGGGGGCGATCCTCATGAGGCTGGTCCCTCCAGGCCCACTCGCGAGGATGGCCCTGCCAACGGTCCTCACGAAGCCTGTCGCGCCATTCCTGGCGCGGGCCACGGTCGTCCCAGCGTCCGCCTCCACGTCCTCCTCCGCGGCCGTAGCCCCGGTCGCCGCGCTCGGGCGTCGACCGAAGCGTCCTTCTCGTATGGCTTTGAGCTCTTGACAGTCGCTGGTGTTGTGGGTGTTCAGGTTGTGGAAGGCGCAGAACGGTCAGCTGTTCTTGGATGACTCGGGTTGATCTCTGCCCCGCTTGGTGTCGGGCTCCGCTGCTAGCACTGCTGCTTCCTTGCGCTTCATGTCCTTGGCCTTGGCTTTCTTCTCCTCTGTGCCTGCGGCTGGCAGCTCGAGGAGAGAGAGGCGCCCCTCCTCAGCTCTTGCGCACCTGGTCGCCAGGTTGAACAGCTCCTGAGATGTGCAGAGCTCCTCGTGGATAGCGAGCTCTTCCTTCATCTTGACTTCACGGACACCGTCGGAGAACGCGGAGATGATGGCCTCATACGTGACCTTGGGGATCTTGAGGCGGGTGTTGTTGAAGCACTGGATGTACTTCTGGAGGGTCTCTCCTGGTTGTTGCTTGACGCGGCGCAAGTCACCCGCGGCCGGTGGGCGGTCGCGAGTGCCCTGGAAGTTGGCGACGAAGCGGTCGCGCATCTCGTCCCAGGAGGAGATCGAGCCGTGCTGCAGGTTCAGGAGCCAGGAGCGGGCCCCATCCTTGAGAGCCATGGGAAACCAGTTCGCCGTGACTTTCTCATCGCCGTTGGCCGCTTCGGTGCTCAACTCATAGAGCTGCAGGAACTCCGCGGGGTCGGCGGTGCCGTCATAGCGAGGAGGCAGATTCGGCTTGATCTTGCCTGGCCAGGCGACGCTGCGTAGCTTGGGGGTGAAGGCGCGACAGCCGGTCGTGGTTGCTGGGGCCCGCTTCGGAGGTGGAACTTGGTCTTGACGAGGTCTGCGCAGCGCCACCGCGGGCGGTGCACGGTCTTGACGAGGTGGCGGGGAAGCGCGGGTGTAGCTTCTCGCGGACGAGGGATTTCTTGGCAGCTTCTCTCTTCGCACGCGGGCGCCTGGCGTGGCGGATCGCGCCGCGGGGCCGCGCACCTTGGTGCCAAGGCACCATCCTGGGGCAAAGGTGGTGGAGGCACGCCATGGGCCTCGTCGCCCGTGGCTGGCTGAGGGTGAGGTAGAGAGAGGGACGGCGCCGGCGAGCCCCCTACGGCACAGACGAGCTCGGTGACGCGGTCGAGCCACTCCTCCTAGAGGTCATCGACTGGGCGGTAGCGCAGGAGTTAGTTTGTGGCGAGGAGTGCGGCCTGCGCCTCCATGGGAGCGCGGCGTGCGTGAGACGAAGAATCGGCCGGGGTCACCGACGGAGAGGTGGTGCGGCCGTCCTGCTGTACCGAAGGATGCAGCGAGGATGCCTGCTACTCATTCCCTGCTGAGCCGATGGCAGCGTTGGCGGCGGGAGACGAAGAACAATGAGGTGGCCCGCCCGACGGGAGCTGTTGGGGATATTACTACTGGGCGTAAATCGGCCTATCTGGGCCGGGTTAACTTCGTCAGTAGTTAAGTATGTTAAATCCCAAGAAGGCAGATGAGGGCTCAAGGCCCATGGTTGGTTCAAGGCCTGTAGCCGTAAACCGGCGTTAGTAGTTAACTTGTATTGTAAGTTAGGAATAAGTAGCGACCAAACCGGACACATCTATGAGCCGGTATTCGGACTCTGTAAACCCGACGGGAGTCACCCGTGTATATAAGGGGATGACCCGGCGGTGGTTCAAGGACAACAGACAACAACTCGAGACATAGGCGAAGCTTGTTTGCTCCCTAGTCATCGAAACCCCATCAATTCCATCACAACTAGATGTAGGCTTTTACCTTCATCGAAGGGGCCGAACTAGTATAAACTCTCTTGCGTCCCTGTGTCCGCTTTAACCCCTTCAAACTAACCCGTCGCGATGGCTCCACGACTAAGTCCTTTCACTAGGACATCTGCCGTGACAATTCCATGATAGTTGGCGCCCACCGTGGGGCTATCGCACGATGGTTTCTGATTCTTGGAGGGCCTCGTTGAAGGACTCGAGGGCTACGCTATAGGCCGGATGACTAAGAGTCGTCGCGGCAAGTTCTACAGCGACGACGCAGGCTGGGGCCCCGAGGCCGGCTCAATTGAGTACGGGTACCGGGTCCCCTTTGGTGGCATTCACGTTTTCATTGGCAAGATCGGTGAACCGGGCCCTGAGCCGGACATCTGCACCGACCTCGTCGAGACGGCTCAGCATGCGCGATCCGCCCGGGTTAAACCGGCCATGAAGCGTGCCTTCGTGGGAGTCATTCATGGAGGAAGTTATGAGGATGGATCGGAATCTTGCGGCGATACCGTCGTTTGTTCCAATGACGAGTCATCGACCGGAGAAACCGAATCTCTTTATTAGCTACAAGACGGACGGATTGGGGGCTGTTCCGATGGCGACAGTATTCCGGACCCCTCTGATCTGCCCAACCGGGTTGGAATATTCATGACTGGCACACAAGCAGCGCTTCATTCTTCGACCGCTACGGCAACAACCTCCGGTTCAGCAGCGGCGATGGCTGCCGGGGTAGGAGGCCCTGTGCGCCCGCTGGCTCAAGTTCTATCAGAGCTATTTGATGCATTGGCTGTGCTTATGGCGGAGGCTAATCCGATGGATCAGGGCGTTCACAACGCCGAGAGTGCAAAAGTGAAGGAACAGATCACCTAGGCCAAGGCAGATCTGGCAGCTGAGGACACCAGGATGGCCACAGAGCGGGCCGCTTTAGACGCACAAGCCTACAGGCTCATGTTGGACCAGAGTGCGTCGCAGGAAGTCATGAGGAGGAAGTACCGATCCCGTTTGCCTCTAGTTTTTGAGGCCAGAGACCTTTTCAACACTCCAGGAGTAGGAACCGGCAATCCGCTGGAGGGAAACCGGGCGGAAGCTCCCGGGACCGGTGCACCGGTTCAGCCTCGTCAGATGGACCCGCCTCATCAAAACACCGTTATACCTCAGGCTGTTTTAACACCTCCGGGTCACTACTCCAACCCGATGGACAATCTCGTTGCCGCTGCTGCACGGCTGGAGGCCATTCCAATTGAAGGTGATTCGCCGCAGGCAGTAGAGACGCGACGGGTCAAGGAGCTTCTGAGGACAGCTTTGGTCCAACAGGAAGCATACTCGTACAGCCGCGACCGGATCCACTCGACCCCCCGTCCAAGCCGGAGCTATAGCAGACATATGGATGAACCGGCAGTGTCGAGTAATGAACGACGTGGAGCACCCCGTGGCAACAACCCGACGGGTGGTGCTGATAACGCTCAGGAAGTGGTGAACCAGGCCCGAGCGCGCAGGGAGGCCGAGTTAGCCACACAGCATCAGGCTCGGCAGCTCACGCCAGTTCGTCCAACCATCTCGATCAAACCTGGTGTTACTTCTAGTTCTTTGGGGGTGCCTTGCCTTATCCCCGCTTTACGCAATGTGTGCCTGCCCAAGGATTTCAAGGGCCCGCGCAAGGTACCAAATTACATGGCGGATCAGTCTCCAGAGACATGGGTGGAGAGCTATGAGATGGCCATGGAGATGCTTGATGTGGATCACGCGGCATGTGCGAAATACTTCACCATGATGCTTGAAGGAACGGCCCGTACTTGGTTAAAAAGCTTGCCGGCTAATTCTATCAGTTCATGGGCCCAATTACGAGCCCGGGTTATCAGCTATTTCAAGGATACATGTAAACATCCTATGTCGATAGTGGACTTAGCTGCATGCGTCCAGGAGGAAGGAGAATCAACGACTCATTGGGTGCGCCGGGTTTCACAAGTGTTGCACTCATCAGACCGCATCAACGCTGACACCGCAGTATTAACCCTAGAAGGCAACTGCCGGTTTGGGCCCCTGAAGCTGAAGTTGGGACGGATGAAGTGCCATTGCACTGACATGGGGACCCTCATGGTCGCTTTGGTGAAATATGATGATTCTGATAGTACCAAGGATCCCGAATCTGATGATGACAAGATAGGGAAGGGAAAGAGGAACAGCAACTCCAAAGGTCAGCAGCATCACTGGGCAGGCAATGGTGGTGGAGGCAAGCATAAAGCGGATGGTAACATGGACTTTGTGGCTAATACCAACGCACAGGACAATGGCCAGCGACGCAAGGGTAAACCGAAAAATCATAATGGGGCACCCAACCCTAACCCAGACCGCCTAAACTATCTGCTAAGCCAGCCCTGTCCAAGACATGGGACGAAGGAGGTGCCAGCAAACCACCTTTTGAAGGATTGCTTTATTATGCAGGAGTTCAAGAAATCTAATAATTTCCGGTATGATCACGAATCTGGCGGTGGATCAGGATCCGGGCCGGGTTACGATGGAGGAAGTTCCGGTTCAGGATTTAAGGGTAATCCGGGTGGACATAATGGTCAAAATAGTCAGAACAATCAGGGTGGTTACAACCAGCAGCAGCAACAATCAGGTTACCAGAGCAACCCAAAGCAGTTGAGTAGTGGGCAGTACCATGTCTTCACCACTAGCTTGGATAAGCGAGACCGGAAGGTTCAGAGGCGGGCGATCAACTCTGTTGAACCGGCCATACCCCGTTATCTATGTTGGTCTGAACAGCCAATCATATTGAGCAGAGAGGATCACCCTCCCCAGGTCAATAATCTGGGTCAGTTGGCTCTGGTGGTGGCGCCTCAGGTGGGAGGTTACAAGTTCACCAAGGTGCTCATGGATGGAGGTAGCAGCATTAATATCTTGTACTATGAGACCTTCCATCATATGAGACTGACAGATAAAAATCTTAAACCGTCTAATACGGTGTTCCATGGTGTAGTACCTGGCAGATCGGCATATCCTGTTGGTAAGATAGCTCTAGAAGTGGCCTTTGGGGATGATCATGATTCCAGGTCGGAGACATTGATGTTTGAAGTGGTGAAAATCCAAAGTCCATATCACGCCCTATTTGGGCGACCGGCCTACGCCAAGTTTATGGCACGGCCCTGTTATGTGTATTTGCAGCTCAAGATGCCGGGTCACAAGGGGACAATAACGGTTCACGGAAGCCGCAAAATCGCTTTGGAGTGCGAGGAAGGTGATGCGGCCTATGCAGAGTCGGTTTGTGCCACCGAGGAGCTGAAGTATTATAAGGACAATGTTGATCCGGTGGACATGACTCCATTAAAGAAGCCAACTACGGAGCATGATCCGGCCCTGAAGTTCAAATCGGCAGCAGAAACTAAGCTTGTTGACTTTGTACCTAGCGATTCGTCCAAGCAGTTCAGCATCAGTGCTAATTTGGATCCGAAATAGGAAAGCGCGCTCATCGAGTTCATCCATGAGAATCGGGACATTTTTGCATGGAAGCCCTCTGACATGGCAGGTGTACCGAGGCAACTCACTGAGCACACCCTTAATGTGGATCCTAAATACAAACCGGTAAAACAGTTCCTCCGCCAGTTTAACGAAGAAAGACGCAAGGCAATTGGAGAAGAGGTAGCCAGGCTCTTAGCAGCTGGTTTTATTGTTGAAGTTTTTCACCCTGAGTGGCTTGCCAATCCGGTGCTGGTCCTTAAGAAAAACGGCACCTGGCGCATGTGTGTGGATTACACAGATCTTAATAAAGCTTGTCCAGCAGATCCTTTTGCCCTCCCCCGTATTGATCAAATTATTGATGCTACGGCGGGTTGTGAGCGTTTATCAAAATGGCAGTTAAGGACCAGGAGAAAACGGCATTCATAACTCCCTTTGGAGCCTTCTGCTATGTGTCTATGCCCTTTGGGCTCAAGAGTGCCCAGGCAACTTATCAACGTTGTGTGCAAAATTGTCTACACAAACAGATTGGCCGTAATGTACACGCCTACGTGGATGATATCGTGGTTAAATCCAGGGAGAAGGAGACTCTGATTGGTGATTTAAAGGAAACTTTTGATAACCTGAGGACATACAAGATGATGCTTAATCCGGACAAATGTGTCTTTGGTGTACCGGCGAGCAAGTTATTAGGCTTCCTGGTGTCCAATAGGGGAATTGAGGCTAATCCGGAGAAGATCACAGCCATCACCTCCCTGGCTAAACTGAAGTGTATCAATGATGTTCAACGCCTGGCAGGCCAGATTGCCGTGTTAAGCCGGTTTATCAGTCGTCTTGGTGAGAAGGCAATCCCTTTGTATCAGATGTTGAAGAAGACGGATCAGTTTGTATGGAGTTCTGCTGCTGATGAAGCATTTGAGGACTTAAAGCGGCAATTGGCCAATCCACCTGTGCTCGCCGCTCCCATTGACAAGGAGCCGTTACTGCTATATGTTGTTGCTAATGCTCGGGCGGTCAGCGTGGCTATTGTGCTGGAGCGAAAGGAGGCAGGTAAGGAGCATCCAGTTCAACGTCCGGTCTATTATATAAGCGAGGTGCTCATTGAGTCCAAGCAAAGGTATCCGCATTGGCAGAAGCTGGTGTATGGAGTTTTTATGGCAAGCCAGAAGCTTAAACAATACTTCCAAGGGCATCCAATTACGGTGGTCAGTTCTGCTCCTTTGGGGGATATCATCCAGAACCGGGAAGCAACTGGCCGGATTGCCAAGTGGGCTATAGAGCTTGGGCCGCACGATTTGAAGTATGTGCCTCGGACGGCGATTAAGTCTCAAGCACTGGTTGATTTTATCAATGATTGGACGGAAATGCAAGCACCTGAAGAAAAGCCGAATCACACATATTGGACCATCCATTTTGACGGATCCAGGCAATTGGAAGCTGAGTATGAAGCCTTGCTCCATGGTCTCTGGATGGCTAAGGAGATGAATCTAGGTTGAGTTAAGTGCTTCGGTGACTCGGACCTCGTGGCTCAGCAAGTGTCTGGCACTTGGGACTCTAAGGATCCACTCATGGCGGCATATCGTCATGAGGTGGATATTGTTGCAGGTCATTTCAAAGGCTATCAGGTGGACCACGTGGACCGGCGGAAAAATGAAGCGGCGGACGCTTTAAGCCGGCTGGGCTCTCAGCGCAAACCGGTTCCGCCCAATGTTTTTCTGGATGTGATGCACAACCCGTCGGTCAAGATCCCTGGTGAAGCAGATTTGGCTATTCCTGATCCGGAGGCTCAATTGGTGGCGGCTCTTCATGTTATTCCAGATTGGACGCTTCCCTACCTGGCGCACAAGAACCGGGGCGAGTTACCAGAGGATGAGACTCTGGCCAGACAGATAATCCGGCGATCCAAGTCCATGACTATTATCAACGGCGAGTTACATCATTGCAGTGTGTCAGGAGCATTTCAACGTTGTGTGTCTCCTGAAGAAGGCCGTGAAATTTTGCGTGAGATCCACGTAGGAGAGTGTGGTCACCATGCCGGTTCAAAATCTCTGGTGGCTAAAGTGTTTCGCCATGGCTTCTATTGGTTAACTGCTCATGTTGATGCAGAGGATCTGGTCAGACGATGTGATGGTTGCCAAAAGTTCTCAAGACGTGCTCATGTACCAGCTCAAGAATTGAGAATGATTCCAATTACTTGGCCGTTTGTGACTTGGGGGCTGGATATGGTTGGGCCTTTCAAAAGGTCCAAAGATAAGAAGACCCACCTCCTGGTGGCGATTGACAAGTTTACAAAGTGGGTGGAGGCAGAACCTGTTAGCAAGTGTGATGCGGCCACGGCGGTTCAGTTCATTAAAAAAGTGATTTTCCGGTTTGGTTTTCCCCACAGTATCATCACAGATAATGGTACCAATTTGTCCAAAGGTGCCATGAAGGAGTTCTGCGAACGGGAGCACATCCGGCTCGACGTTTCATTAGTGGCACACCCACAGTCCAATGGTCAAAGCAGAAAGAGCTAATCAAGAGATCTTGAGAGGCATCAAGCCCCGGCTCATGGTTCCTTTGCAGAGAACGCCGGGTTGTTGGGTAGAAGAATTACCATATGTGTTATGGAGCATCAATACAACACCCAACAGGTCAACAGGATACACACCGTTCTTCATGGTTTATGGAGCGGAGGTGGTTCTCCCCAGTGATATCCGTCATGATTCACCTCGTGTGACGGCTTATATTGAAGCGGACAATGAGATAGCACGGCAAGATGCTTTGGACCGGTTGGATGAAGAGCGTGACATAGCAGCCGCCCGATCGGCGATTTACCAACAGGATCTTTGTCATTATCACAGTCGCCGAGTCAAAACCAGAACCTTCCAGGAAGGAGATTTGGTGCTTCGGCTCATCCAAGATCATACTGATATGCATAAGTTATCCCCACCTTGGGAGGGGCCTTTCATGGTCAGCAAGAATCTGCACAACGGGTCATACTATCTGATCGATATTCGAGAGCATAAGGACTCACGTACATCAGAGGAGGAGACCAACAGGCCATGGAACATAGCTCATCTTCGGCCTTATTATACCTGAGCCATTGGTTCTACTTATGTACATATTACAACGATGTATATATTATGGTTAAATATAATAAACTGGAACCTCAGCTAAAGCGGGGTATCTGTTCTTTTACATCATGTGTGGTTACACGGAGTTGTTCTAAAGCGGCCTCCGGTTTACCCCTTGAGTTCGCTTTTTAAAAAGCATCATGTTATATCACTTGGAGGTTTGGTCGTGTCCAAACCAATACCATACCTCTTGATAGGCGAGAGCCACCAGATCACTTGGGGACTTGGTCACGTCTGAACCAGTCATGCCTCTTGATCGGCCTAAGGCCACAGAATCACTTGGGGGCTTGGTCGAACCCGAACCATTGCCATGCCACTTGGTCGGCATAAATGCCACGGTTTCATTTGGGGACCTGGCTGACTAGAACCATAGGTACACCTAACGGGAGCTTGGTCATGTTCGGCCATGGTAACGCCATTTGATCAGCTCAAATAAACCTTTTTTGCAAACGGTTTTGTTATTGCTTTTGCTTCGCACTTTTCTTTGCAAGATACTTTTTTCTTTTTTATTGGGTTTTTTTAAACCGACAAAGTTTTCAACCAATCAATTGACGGAACACAGTTCACGTCAATCCGGAGACTATTTGCCCGGTTTGATCCTTGTTGTTAACATCCTCTTATGGAGTAACACAGTGTTTATTATAACTCGGCACGGTTTTACATGGTAAACCAGCGTCATATATATACAGGAGTTGTTATCTCCTCCAACAGTGTGGGTTTGCAAAACTCCGCTTCAAGATTGGCCAAGCCAACTTCACGCTCAACGATGGCAGGTATTATGTATCTCAAAAATTTGGTCATATACTTAAGAATTCTTGGATGTTTTGACTTCATATATGCAGACATCATATTCCGCCTGACGGTAACAACCGCGGTGGCACTTGAAGAGTTTCTTATTGCAGAAAATGCTTTGGAAAGTTCATCACCACAGGAAGAACAAATTATGCACGAAGGCATATCAACATCAAAAGTATCAGCTAGCCTATTACAAGGCAACACGGTGCCCATAATAATATCATTGTTTTTCGCAAAGGAGAGGCAGTTTTAAAACCGGCTTCTGGTTCAAGCTTGGTCACCAGCCTGGCCTGATGGTTGTGGGTCATCCTGCGCCGCCTCAGCCTTCGTTTCTCTACCCAGTGGCTGGAAATCAACAGTTGTCCAGTCGATTCCCATTAATGCTTGAAAAACGGCTTCATCATGGATCAGCAATGACGGGTCAATATCGGGAGCGTAAGTATGCTTACGGATTGGAGGGATCAGATTTTCCGATTCATGGATTGGTGCAGCTATTCGCTTGTTCTGATTGTCATATTGGGCTTGATAATGAGACAAGTCTGCTTCTTCAGCCAATTGACAAGCTAGCGGACGTACCTCCCGGTTTATTGCTCGCAGATCCGCTTCACCAAACTCTGACCCGTCTTCCTTCAAGCTGGGATAGCCTTGAGCCGCTTCAATAGGATCAAAATACGGCACCCAGGCTTTTGCCCGGATTAAGGCATTGATCGCACCGGTTCGAGCAGCAGATTTCTTCAGCTCTTCAACCCGGGCAGGAAGCACCGACAGTTTCATTAGAGTGTCTTGAATCAAAGTGGGCGCCGGTTTGTTATGGGATGCGGTACAGATGATCCACTGGGCACCAGTATACAATTGTTCAACCAATGTATAGGCGGCTTTCAGTTTCTTCCGCACATCTGACCCCAAGTGACCAATGCGTGTCCCTGAAATACCATAAAGGGTTAATAAACTGGCAACTCTATAAGAAGGCAGAGCCAATTCAGAAGTCAAACTGACTTACCAAAGATAGCTGTAGCCATGGCATGCACGTGCCGCTTTATGCTGGCCAGTTCATCCGCCATTGGTTTTAGTGCAGCCTCGGCATCCTCTGCTCATTTGATTAAAGCGGACTTTTTAGTGGCCCAATCCGCCCACTTCTTCTTGAAGCTCTCCTTAAGCTGTTCCATGGCGCTTAAAGCGTTGGCTAATTCCTCTTTTGCTTTGGAGGTTTCAGCTTGTTGGGTTTTCAGGTTTTCTTGGAGATCGGCGACTTGGCTTTCTTTCGTCTTCAGCTCCGCCTGCATGCAGACAGTTATATGCTTCAACAAAACGGTACAAGGATTGAAGTACCAACCACATAACAAGTTATGCACTTAGCACTTGGGGGCTAATGCATATTCGATCTTCATCTTTCAATTGCTTACAAAGTCCCAAGATCAATACAAGTATTCAACTTGGCACTTGGGGGCTAATGGCTATTTGCTTGTATATATATTCTGATGCGGCAATCTCAATTACTTAAAGTACCGGTTTAACTACGCTAAGTTGAACCGGCCCTTGGGGGCTACATCGGCGAATTTCAAAGTATTAAGATTTATATTAGTAAGTCCCGGTTTGAAAGAAGATTACAAACCGGCCCTTGGGGGCTAGGAGAGTCAGCAAGTATTGAAGCATACAAGCAGGAAAGAGCATATGGAAGTTAGCTCGTATTTATCCTTCATCATATTAACCAGACTGGCTTCATAGTCACGGCTGGTATACAGCCGGTTCAGGTAGCCGGAATGGATATCTTGGGCGTTCAGAGCAGCGTAAGTTGCCAGATCAGCATTCCACTTGCCTTTACCAAAGGCAGCAAATTCTTCCTTGGCAGAATGTTTGGACAAAGCAACAGGATTGCTTGGCTCGGTATGGCTAGTTCTAGTAATGACAACCTCATCCTCCTGAGTATCGCCGGTTTGCACTAGGGCTGTTGGCTTGTCAGTAGGTTTTGCTGGACCGGTGGATCTTTCAATCCGGATGGAGCCTGTGGGCTGATTGACAGGACCTGAGGCATCAGTAGGTCTCTCTTCAGCAATAAGATCATCGTCTTGCTGCGGTGGATTGTTGGGTATATCCTCAGGAATAGCCGCTTCAAGATCGGGTGTCTTGCCTGGCTCAAGAACGGCATCTTCTTCGGCCGCTTTGTCTAGGCGGGCCTTCTTGCTTGGCCTAGGTTTGGCCCTGAAAAGAATAACAAAATCAAATACAGCATATGTTCTAAGGTGATGTGCTGCAAATATCATAATAAGTATAGCTTACCCAAGCACCGTTTTGAGCGGTGGCAGCTGAGTAGCCGATGACTCGCCAGAAGATGAGTGGGAAATAACCTGGTAATCGGAGTCAGATGGATTAATAGGTTGACGAAAGCAGCCCGCTTTAGGACAATCACTGACAAGCAAATTAGAGACCTCTGAACGGTGTTTCCGAACCGAACTGTTCGGTAAACTGGCGGAGGTAACTACCTGGCCGCTGTGCCGGGTTGTGCGGCGAGCTTCGTGCTGTTGGGTCTTCATAAGAAATTTGGGATCCAAATAAGCAAGAGGATGAGAAAATTTAACTTTCCGGTTTGCCTGAGGATTTTTAGCGAAGGCAAAGGTTCTGAATCGGAAGAGAGAATAATTACCTCTGCAGCATCAGTGTGGCTGGCTTCGGCATCATCCTCAAAAATATCATCATCAATAAGACGCATGAAAAATAAGCCAAGTGAGTCAAGCTCTACCTCAAGGTCCGGATTATCCACATCATCATCAGGGGCCGGATTAGAAGATGCAGTAGTTCTTTTCCTGTGGGCAGTCTTCTTTACAGCTTTAGTCTTTTGCCGGGTTGCTCTTTCCGGTTTGTCTGGTTTTTCTGGTTTCTCCTGCGGCAACTTCTTGCTCCAAAACGGATCATTGCCCTGATTACACAGACACTGATATTAAACAATGACCAGATATGTCAATAACAGATTCAGCAAAAGGAAAAATCAAGGTCTTACAGCTGGCGGTTTGTTGGTGGCACAGAAGGGAAGCAGGCCGTTTTTAGCATAGATATGTTTCGGTTCATTCAGCATCTTATTCACAGCCTCTGTGATTTCTTCATCGGTGAGCTGGATTTTGGAATGTCGTAGTGGGTCATCAACACTGCCGGTATACTCGCACATCAAACCGGAGCGCTGACTAAGGGGCAGTATGCTCCATGATATCCAACAGCGAGCGAGATCAACCCCTGTTAAACCGTTGGTCATAAAGGCTCTGAGCTTCAACAGTTGAGGAGCATATTTGCGTCTCTCCTGGGCAGTCAATCTTTGCGGAAAAGGGTGTGTATTGCTGAGCCGCTCTGGACGAAAGCCAGGCAAGGGATTCTCACCAGCAGGGGAGGTGTCTTTGCAATAGAACCATGTCTGATTCCACTCTTTGGGGTGGCTGTGCAGTTTGGCGTGAGGGTATGTGACCTCTTTCCTTTTCTGGATCGCCACGCCACCCAACTCCGTATTGGAGCCATCAGTAAACTCAGTACGGTGGTTTAGATGGAAAAGGTCTCTGAACAATTCCACTATGGGCTCCTCTTGAAAGAACGCCTCACAGAGCACTTGGAAGTGACACATATTTGTAACAGAATTGGGGCCAGTGTCTTGTGGATGGAGTTGGAAATCAGCCAAAACATCCCGGTAAAATTTAGAACCGGGCGGCTTAAAGCCCCGAGCTAAGTGATCTACGAAAACAACAACCTCTCCTTCTTGAGGAGTGGGAGGGCATTCTTTGCCAGGAGCCCTCCAATGGATGGTATCTTTGCTGCCTAAAGCGCCGATCAGGACTAGATCGTCCAGGTGAGCCTCTGTGACGCGAGAAGGAACCCAATTGCACTCATATACTTGCTTGGCCATGATGGAATCTACAAGGTAGAAGATCCCGGTTCAAAAATGCATTTGATCAAGGTAGATTGGTATGTGCAATGTTAAACCAGAGACAGAACTATCTGAACCGGAGTTTTATGAAGCAACAACATCTGGCGGTTCAACAAGGGGACTAATGGTATATACCGGTTTGGCATTTTTTTTCTACAAGGTTAAACCGCCTGGTTGAAACATTGAAGCAGATGAGTAAGTTTATCGAAACAGATTTCGTAAGATTTCTCTACAGCGATGGATCTGAAGCAAGTTCAGAAAAAAGATAAGTATTCAGAGGTCCAAAAGGAGCAGTACCGAATCAATGAGCAAGACGTACATACAGATCTATGGTTTTGAGATGTGTAAGTAAAGGCGAAGGGTAAACAGCTACCATTGCACAGAATAAAGATTTGCGGAGTCATCTAAAGATCTATCGTATGAGGAAGAGGCAGACGATGAACACTGAAGAACTGTGAAACCCTAGGTCAGATCTGCGGGGGAAAGGATAGAAGATTTACTGGAGCTGAGGAAGACGCGGAAGGTTGCCGCGATGCTCTAGTGCGCCCAGGTTGATGCAGCGGCCAAGGTTGAAGCAGAGGTCGACGGCGGCGGAGGAGCTCCGAGGCTGGCGACGTGAGGAAGACGAAGAAGAAAGGCATGAAGGGGAGAAAAGAAATGACCCTTCGGTCCTATTTATAAGGCGAAAGAACAAGTGTCAGGCGCGACAATCAAGGGGCCACGAAACGGAGCTGCCGCCTCGATTTCCTCAGATCTATTAAACAAAGAAGCATAATGGATAGCTTCGTTATGACAGGTGACGTCACTCCGGTTTACAGTAATCAGAGAAGATGACATCATGGCGGTTTACCAATTTATGAGAAGATGTTGAAGATGAAGCTTTTGTTAAAGGATTGACATGAACCCGTTCAAATCAATCTGGGGCCTAATGTTGGGGATATTACTACTGGGCGTAAACCGGCCTATCTGGGCCGGGTTAACTTTGTCAGTAGTTAAGTATGTTAAAGCCCAAGAAGGCAGGTGAGGGCTCAAGGCCCATGGTCGGTTCAAGGCCTATAACCGTAAACCGGCATTATTATTTAACTTGTATTGTAAGTTAGGAATAAGTAGAGACCAAACCGGACACATCTATGAGCCGGTATTGGGACTCTGTAAACCGACGGGAGTCACCCGTGTATATAAGGGGACGACCCGGCGGCGGTTCAAGGACAATAGACAACAACTCGAGACATAGGCGAAGCTTGTTTTCTCCCTAGTCATCGAAACCCCATCAATTCCATCACAACTAGACGTAGGATTTTACCTTCATCGAA
Organism: Triticum dicoccoides; assembly: GCF_002162155.2. NCBI lineage: Eukaryota > Viridiplantae > Streptophyta > Magnoliopsida > Poales > Poaceae > Triticum > Triticum dicoccoides. The sequence continues at coordinate 612,303,178 of NC_041384.1, read as the reverse complement.
GGGGCCGAACTAGTATAAACTCTCTTGCGTCCCTGTGTCCGCTTTAACCCCTTCAAACTAACCCGTCGCGATGGCTCCACGGCTAAGTCCTTTCACTAGGACATCTGCCGTGACAATTCCACGACAGGAGCCGTCTAAGAAACGCGGGCGGTGAGGGCAGCCCGACGCTCAGCTCGAGCACGGCGAGCGTCCGCCATGGAGACGACGAAGCGACAGAGCGACAAACTGATGGAAGGGAAGCTACGGCGCACCCTTACCTGGCGTGCCAAATGTCGGATGTGGGGTTCCGGCAAACCCTTAAGGTTCAAACACTGGGGTGCGCGCTAAGTCTTTCCCTCCTACCAATCTACGCCCTAGCACGCTAAGATATCGCGGACGAACTCGACGAACTCGCAACACGGAAAGACACGAGATTTATACTGGTTCGGGCCACCGTTGTGGTGTAATACCCTACTCTAGTGTGGTGGTGGTGGATTGCCTCTTGGGCTGATGATGAACAGTACAAGGGGAAGAATAGCCCCCTGAGGTTGAGGTGGTCTTGTGCTTGGCTAACTTGTGCAGGTGAGAGTGTTCTGCCCCCCCCCTATGGTGGTGGCTAGCTCTACTTATATAGGCCCTGGTCCTCTTCCCAAATATTGAGCGGGAAGGGAGCCAACAACGGCGAGCAAATTCAAAGGGGGACAGCTAGTACAAGCTATCCTGACAAAAGTGGTCTTCGCCTGCAAAAGGCTCTCGTGGTGACGCAGTCTTGGGCTCCATGATGACCTCCGTCTTGTCGTCCTTCTGGTCTTGGTCTCGTTGCACCGATATGGCAACCTTTGCCTGATGCCTCGGTACTCTTCGCCTACGCCTGCTTCCTTAGCACCAAAGAGGAAACAAGGACGCAGTGCGCGCTGGCGCCTGCCTGGCGCCTATCATCATGGCTCACGTCACGAGAGCCTCGTGAGGTTTGCCCTGCCTTGATATCTCCGCTCCTCATGAGCCTGCCTGACTAGGCCACTCCTGAGGAGGTCTTGCATCGTCCCCCTCACGAGGCTTGGCCCCTCGCGAGGGTCTTGGATGCCTTGTTGATGAATATGGGCCGTACAACCTGCTGGCTTAGCCACGTCGTGGGCCGCAGGCAGGCAAGCTTGGGGACCCCCGTTCCCAGAACGCCGAAACCTAACCATGGACATGTGTTGTCACTTGATAACGGGATCACATCATTAGGAGAATGATGTGATGGACAAGACCCATCCGTTAGCTTAGCATATGATCGTTCAGTTTGTTGCTATTGCTTTCTTAATGTCAAATATTTATTCCTTCGGCTATGAGATCATGCAAATCTCGGATACCGGAGGAATACCTTGTGTGCTATCAAACGTCACAATGTAACCGGGTGATCATAAAGATGCTCTACAGGTATCTCCGAAGGTGTCTATTGAGTTGGCATGGATCTAGATTAGGATTTGTCTCTCCGTGTATCATAGAGGTATCTCTGGGCCCTCTCAGTAATACACATCACAAAAAGCTTTTAAGCAAAGTGACTAAGGAGTTAGTTATGAGATGATGTATTATGGAACAAGTAAAGAGACTTGCCAGTAATGAGATTGAACTAGATATGAAGATACCGATGATCGAATGTCGGGCAAGTAACATACCTACAGACAAAGGGAATTGCGTATGTTGTCATAAGGTTCGACCGATAAAGAACTTCATAGAATATGTAGGAACCAATATGGGCATCCAGGTTCCGCTATTGGTTATTGACCGGAGAGGCGTCTCGGTCATGTCTACAGCATTCTTGAACCCGTAGGGTCCACACGCTTAACGTTCGTTAACGATATAGTATTATATGAGTTATGTGATTAGGTGATCGAATGTTGTTCGGAGTCCCGGATGATACCATGGACATGAAGAGGAGCTCCAAAATGGTCTGGAGGTAAAGGTTGATATATAGGACGATGCTATTTGGTCACCAAAAAGGTTTCAGAAAAGGTTTCGGAGTGTATCGGGTAGTCATCGGATCATCGGAAGGGGTTCCGGGAAGCCCCGAGGGTTAATGGGCCTTAGGGGCCAAGAGGGGGTAACACACCAACCCACAAGGGGCGGGCGTGTGATGGCTTGTGTCCGCCTCAGTTTTTCCCGAAAGAGGAAGGGATGATGCAGCACAACTACGGTAGGTATTTCCCTCAGTGATGAAACCAAGGTTATCGAACCAGTATGAGAACCAAGCAAAATTATGTAAACGATACCTGCACACAAAGAACAAATACTTGCAACCTGACACGTAAGAGGGGTTTTCAATCCCTCCCGGGTAAAAGATAGATTAGTTTGTATGATTTTGGATAAATAGATCTCTCGTTAAAACAAAACAAAATAAATAAAGAAAAAGTGCAGCAAGGTATTTTGGGTTTTTGGAATAATAGATCTGAAAACAAAAGCAAATAAAAATAGATCTCGAAGCAAATAAGATAAAGAATAGACCCGGGGGCCGTAGATTTCACTAGTGGCTTCTCTCGAGAAAATATCATACGGTGGGTAAACAAATTACTGTTGGGCAATTGATGAAACTTCAAATAATTATGACGATTTCCAGGCAATGATCATTATATAGGCATCACGTCCAAGATTAGAAGACCGACTGCTACCTCTTGAGCATGCGTTGGTTATCCCTTGAAGAGGAAAGGGTGATGGAACAAAGTAGCATAAGTATTTCCCTCAGTTTTTGAGAACCAAGGTATCAATCCAGTAGGAGACAACGCACAAGTCACCTAGTACCTGCACAAACAATCAAGAACCTTGCAACCAACGCGATAAAGGGGTTGTCAATCCCTTCATGTCCACTCGCAAAAGTGAGATCTAATAAAGATAGTAAAGTAAATATTTTTGGTATTTTTTGTATAGATTGGAAAATAAGAATTGCAAAATAGTAAACGAGATGTGATGTAAATAAAAGAGATGCAATATAATAAGAAAGAGACCCGGGGGCCATATGTTTAACTAGTGAACAAATTACTGCCGACCAATTGATAGAAAAGCGCATAGTTATGAAGATATCTAAGGCAATGATCATGATTATAGGCATCATGTCCGTGTCAAGTAGATCGAAATGATTCTGCATCTACTACTATTACTCCACACATCGACCACTATCTAGCATGAGTATTAAGGTCATAAGAACAGAGTAACGCATTAAGCAAGATGACATGATGTAGAGGCATAAACTCAAACAATATGATATAAACCCCATATTTTTATCCTCAATGGAAACAATACAATGCGTGCCTTACTGCCCCTACTGTCACTGGGAAAGGACACCGCAAGATTGAACCCAAAGCTAAGCACTTCTCCCATTTCAAGAAAGATCAATCTAGTAGGCCAAACTAAACCGATAATTCGAAGAGACTTGCAAAGATACCAAATCATGCATATAAGAATTCAGATAAGAACCGAATAATATTCATAGATAATCTTGTTCATAAACCCACAATTCATCAGATCTCGGCAAACACACCGCAAAAGAGTATTACATCGAATAGATCTCCAAGAACATCGAGGAGAACTTTGTACTGAGAATCAAAGAGAGAGAAGAAGCCATCTAGATTATAACTATGGACCCGAAGGTCTGTGGTAAACTACGCTTCATCGGAGAGGCTATGGTGTTGATGTAGAAGCCCTCCGTGATCGCTTCCCCCTCAGGCAGATCGGCGGAAGAGGCCCCAAGATGGGATCTCATAGGTACAGAAGGTTGTGGCGGTGGAAAAGTGATTTTGTGTCTCTCTGCGATCGATCTAGGGTATAAGAGTATATATAGGCGAAAGAAGTACGTCGGTGGAGCTATGAGGGGCCCATGAGGGTGGGGCCATACCTACCCCCTGGGTGCGCCCTCCTGCCTCGTGGCCCCCTCGTGGAGTTCCAGACTTCAACTCCAAGTCTTCTGGATTGCTTTTGGTCCAAGAAAGATCACCGCGAAGGTTTCATTCCGTTTGGTATTCCTTTTCTGCGAAACTCTAAAATAGGCAAAGAAACAGAAACTGGCACTGGGCCTCCGGTTAATAGGTTAATCCCAAAAATAATATAAAAGAGCATATTAAAGCACATTAAACATCCAAAATAGATAATATAATAGCATGGAACAATAAAAAATTATAGATACGTTGGAGACGTATCAAGCATCCCCAAGCTTAATTCCTACTCGTCCTTGAGTAGGTAAATGATAAAAATAGAATTTTTGATGTGGAATGCTACCTAACATAATTATCAATGTAATTTTCTTTATTGTGGCATGAATGTTCAGATTCGAAAGATTCAAGACAAAAGTTTAATATTGACATAAAAATAATAATACTTCAAGCATACTAACAAAGTAATCATGTCTTCTCAAAATAACATGGCCAAAGAAAGTTCATCCCTACAAAATCATATAGTTTGGCTATACTCCATCTTCGTCACACAAAATATTCAGATCATGCACAACCCCGATGGCAAGCCAAGCAATTGTTTCATACTTTAGTATTCTCAAACTTTTTCAACTTTCACGCAATACATGAGCGTGAGCCATGGAGATAACACTATAGGTGGAATAGAATGATGGTTGTGGAGAAGACAAAAAGGAGGAAGATGGTCTCACATCAACTAGGTGTATTAATGGGCTATGGAGATGCCCATCAATAGATATCAATGTGAGTGAGTAGGGATTGCCATGCAACGGATGCACTAGAGCTATAAATGTATGAAAGCTCAACAAAAGAAACTAAGTGGGTGTGCATCCAACTTGCTTGCTCACAAAGACCTAGGGTATTTTGAGGAAGCCCATTGTTGGAATATGCAAGCCAAGTTCTATAACAAAAATTCCCACTAGTATATGAAAGTGACAAAATAAGAGACTCTCTATCATGAAGATCATGGTGCTACTTTGAAGCACAAGCATGGAAAAAGGATAGTAGCATTGTCCCTTCTCTCTCTCTCTCTCTCTCTCTCTCTCTCTCTCTTGTTTGGCTTCTTTGGCCTCCCCTTTTTTCATTGGCTTCTTTGGCCTCTTTTTTTATTTCCTCACACAGGACAATGCTCTAATAATTATGATCATCACACTTTTATATATTTACAACTCAAGGATTACAACTCGATACTTAGAACACAATATGACTCTATATGAGTGCCTCCGGCGGTGTGCCGGAATGTACAATGAATCAAGAGTGACATGTATGAATTTTTTTTGTCAATGGTGGCTTTCCCACAAATACGATTCCAACTACATGATCATGCAAGGCAATATGACAATGATGGAGCATGTCATAATAAACGAAACGGTGGAAAGTTGCATGGCAATATATCTCGGAATGGCTATGGAAATGTCATAATAGGTAGGTATGGTGGCTGTTTTGATGAAGGTAAATGGTGGGTTTATGGTACCGGCGAAAGTTGCGCGGTACTAGAGAGGCTAGCAACGGTGGAAGGGTGAGAGTGTGTATAATCCATGGACTCAACATTAGTCATAAAGAACTCATATACTTATTGCAAAAATCTACAATCATCAAAACCAAGCACTACGCGCATGCTCCTAGGGGGATAGATTGGTAGGAAAAGACCATCGCTTCTCCTCGACCGCCACTCATAAGGAAGACAATCAAAGAAACACCTCATGCTTCAAATTTGTTACACAACGGTTACCATACGTGCATGCTACGGGACATGCAAACCTCAACACAAGTATTTCTAAAATTCACAACTACTCAACAAGCATGACTCTAATATCACCATCCTCATGTCTCAAAACAATCATCAAGCATCAAACTTCTCGTAGTATTCAACACACTTTATATGAAAGTTTTTATTATACCCATCTTGGATGCCCATCATATTAGGACTAGTTTTATAGCCAAAGCAAATTACCATGCTGTTCTAAAAGACTCTCAAAATAATATAAGTGAAGCATGAGAGATCAATAATTCTATAAAATAAAACCACCACCGTGCTCCAAAGAGATATAAGTGAAGCACTAGAGCAAAATTAACTAGCTCAAAAGATATAAGTGAAGCACATAGAGTATTCTGATAAATTCCGATTCATGCGTGTCTCTCCCAAAAGGTGTGTACAGCAAGGAGGATTGTGCTAAACTAAAAATCAAAGACTCAAATCATACAAGACTCTCCAAGCAAAACACATATCATGTGGTGAATAAAAATATATCCTCAAGTAAAGCTACCGATAGAGAAAGACGAAAGAGGGGATGCCTTTTGGGGCATCCCCAAGCTTAGGCTTTTGGTTTTCCTTGAATTTTACCTTGGGTGCCCTGGTCATCCCCAAGCTTAGGCCCTTGCCACTCCTTATTCCAAAATCCATCAAATCTTTACCCAAAAACTTGAAAACTTCACAACACAAAACTTCAACAGAAAATCTCATGAGCTCTGTTAGTATAAGAAAATAAACCACCACTTTAAGGTAATGTAATGAACTCATTCTTTATTTATATTGGTGTTAAACCTACTGTACTCCAACTTCTGTATGGTTCATACCCCCCAATTCTACTCATAGATTCATCAAAATAAGCAAACAACACGCGAAAAATAGAATCTATCAAAAACAGAACGGTCTGTGGCAATCTGGAGGTTTCGAATACTTATGTAACTCCAAAATTCTAAAAAATTAGGAAGACCAGGATAAAAAGTATATTGATCTACTACAGTTGGAATTAGTATTTTATGGCTCTCTGGTAAAAAAATGATAATTTTTTTCGTGAGCGCATACTTTCTGTTTTTATCAGCAAGATCAAACAACAATCACCCAAGAAGATCCTAAAGGCTTTACTTGGCACAAAAACTAATTAAAACATAAAAAACATAATCATAACATGAGCTAGATGAATTATTTATTACTAAACAGTAGCAAAAATCAAATAACAAAAATAAAATAGGGTTGCCTCCCAACAAGTGATATTGTTTAACGCCCTTAGCTAGGCATTGATAATTTTAATGATGCTCACATGAAACATAGCAATTGAAACACAAAGGGAGCATCATATAGCATGTGAAAAACACATCTAAGTCTAACATACTTCCTATGCATATGCATCTTATAGGCAAACAAATTATCATAGCAAGCAAAAACTAGCATATGCAAGGAAGAGGAAAGAAACAATAGCAATCTCAACATAACAAGAGGTAATTTAGCAACATGAAAATTTCTACAACCATATTTTCCTCTCTCATAATAATTACATGTAGGATCAAAATCAAGTTCAACAATATAACTATCACATAAAATTTTCTCTTCCTGATCCACATGCATGCAAAGTTGACACTCTTCCGAAATAGTGGGATTATCATAAAGTAAAGTCATGACCTCTCCGAACACACTTTTATCAAAAACTTCATAAGATTGAACATTATCCAAATATGTGGGGTATAAATTTAACACTCTTCCAACCCCACTTTCAGTATTATTCCAAGCATTATTATCAATCTCATATTCATCATGGGGCTTAAATAAATCTTCAAGATCATAAGAAGAATTACCCCAATCATGATCATTGCAACAAGTAGTAGACATAGCAAAATTAGCATCCCCAAGCTTAGGGTTTTGCATATTATAGAACAATTGACATTAATAGAATTTATAGTAACATCATTGCAGTCATGCTTTTAATTCAAAGATCTATTGTGAATCACTTTATAAAGCACTTCATCACAATTTTCAGATTCACGGATTTCAAGCAAAACTCCATAAAGATAATCTAGTGCACTCAACTCACTAGCAATAAGGTCATCATAATTGGACCTTTAAAAAGGTTAGAAAATGGATGGGATACATAAACTTTTAGCAAGTGAAGATGCAAGCAAAAAGAAGGCACACGGTAACGCAATATCGAACGGAAGAGGAGCGAAGCAAAGGCAAAGGTTTTCGAAAAACATTTTAGAAGTGGGGGAGAGGAAAACGAGAGGCGAATGTCAAATAATGTAATGCGAGGGAGAAGAGTTTATGATGGGTACTTGGTATGTCTTAACTTGGCGTAGATCTCCCCGGCAACGACGCTGGAAATCCTTCTTGCTACCTCTTGAGCATGCGTTGGTTTTCCCTTGAAGAGGAAAGGGTGATGCAGCATAGTAGCGTAAGTATTTACCTTAGTTTTTGAGAACCAAGGTATCAATCCAGTAGGAGACAACGCAGAAGTCACCTAGTACCTGCACAAACAATCAAGAACCTTGCAACCAACGCGATAAAGGGGTTGTCAATCCCTTCAAGGCCACTCGCAAAAGTGAGATCTAATAAAGATAGTAAAGTAAATATTTTTGGTATTTTTGTTGTATAGATTGGAAAATAAGAATTGCAAAATAGTAAACAAGATGCGATGTAAATAAAAGAGATGCAATATAATAAGAAAGAGACCCGGGGGCCATAGTTTTCACTAGTGGCTTCTCTCAAGATAGCATGTATTACGGTGGGTGAAAAAATTACTGCCGAGCAGTTGATAGAAAAGCGCATAGTTATGAAGATATCTAAGGCAATGATCATGATTATAGGCATCACGTCCGTGTCAAGTAGATCGAAGTGATTCTGCATCTAGTACTATTACTCCACACATCGACCCCTATCCAGCATGCATCTAGAGTACTAAGTTCACAAGAACAGAGTAACACATTAAGCAAGATGACATGATGTAAAGGGGTAAACTCAAACAATATGATATAAACCCCATCTTTTTATCCTTGATGGCAACAATACAATACGTGCCTTGCTGCCCCTACTATCACTGGGAAAGGACGCCGCAAGATTGAACCCAAAGCTAAGCACTTCTCCCATTGCAAGAAAGATCAATCTAGTAGGCCAAACTAAACCGATAATTCGAAGAGACTTGCAAAGATATCAAATCATGCATATAAGAATTCAGAGAAGAACCAAATAATATTCATAGATAATCTTGTTCATAAACCCACAATTCATCGGATCTCGGCAAACACACCGCAAAAGAGTATTACATCGAATAGATCTCCAAGAACATCGAGGAGAACTTTATATTGAGAATAAAAGAGAGAGAAGAAGCCATCTAGCTAATAACTATGGACCTGAAGGTCTGTGATAAACTACTCACGCTTCATCGGAGAGGCTATGGTGTTGATGTAGAAGCCCTCCGTGATCGATCCCCCTCCGGCAGATCGCCGGAAGAGGCCCCAAGATGGGATCTCACAGGTACAGAAGGTTGCGGTGGTGGAGAAGTGGTTTTGTGTCTCTCTGCGATCAATCTAGGGTATAAGAGTATATATAGGCGAAAGAAGTACGTTGATGGAGCTACAAGGGGCCCACGAGGGTGGGGGCGCGCCTACCCCCCTAGGCACGCACTCCTACCGCATGGCCGCCTCGCGGAGTTCCATACTTCAACTCCAAGTCTTTTGGATTGCTTTCGGTCCAAGAAAGATCATCGCGAAGGTTTCATTCTGTTTGATCCGTTTGGTATTCCTTTTCTGCGAAACTCTAAAATAGGCAAAAACAAAAACTGGCATTGGGCCTCTGGTTAATAGGTTAGTTCCAAAAATAATATAAAAGAGCATATTAAAGCCAATTAAACATCCAAAACAGATAATATAATAGCATGGAACAATCAAAAAATATAGATACGTTGGAGATGTATCACCGACTCTTGCCTGCATCTACTACTATTACTCCACACTCGGCCATGATCCAACATGCATCTAGTGTATTAAGTTCATGGAGAAACGAATTAATGCAATAAGAACGATGACATGATGTAGACAATATCTATTCATGTAGGAATTGACCCCACCTTGTTATCCTTAATGGCAACGACCAATACGTGTCGTGTTGCCCCTTTTGTCGTGGAATTGTCACGGCAGATGTCCTAGCAAAAGGACTTAGTCGTAGGGCCATCGCAACTAGGAAGCTTAAAGGGGTAAATCGGGACAAAGGACACGAGAGGTTTTATACTAGTTCGGCCCTTTACGATGAAGGTAAAAGCCTACGTCTAGTTGTGTCGTGGTATTCTCACGGGGGTGCAAGACGACATATGCCACAAGGTAGCTTCGTGTGAGGGCAAGACTGCTGCCGGAATATTCAGGGACGGGTATGCGAGTATCACACGCTAGTTTACCCAGGTTCGGGGCTCTCCGGAGAGATAACACCCCTACTCCTGCATGTCTGAGTATATGTGGTATATCTGGTATAGAGTGCTCGTGAAGTTGTATCTGAGGTCAGTGCCATAGGCATCTGGCCTCGTATATGCATGTGGCATGGTGGCCGTTGCTCTTGGACGAATGGGTGTGCTAGCTAGCTAGCTTGTGTGTGTGCGTGAGTGTGTGAGTCCCCCATCTGATGGATGGATGGAGCTAGCTATATATAGTGTGTAGTGGGCATTGGACATGGCGTTGGTTGTAAGCTACCTTGGGTAGCTTACAAGCCAAGCCATGCATGGGGCATGGTGCATGTCAAGCTTGTCCCCTAGGCACTTTATAGAATAGTTCCAAGGGGACAGGTACACTGTAGATGATGACATCGCGGTACAGATGTCTCATCCATGGTATGGCCGTCCTGTCGGGGTCGCGTCAGGCTGCAGTTGGCAACCGGCTGGTTGGCGCAGTCGGCAGCCGGCAGCCGGCCGGGCAGAGCAGTCGGATGGGGAGCCAGCAGGAGCGGCCGGGCAGTCGGACTGAGGGGCTTTGCTAGCCCCGATGTCTTGATTTATTGTCTCGCCGTCTTCGGGGTATCCATGTCCAATTACTCTGACAGTAGCCCCCAAGCCTCCGGGCAACTTGGCAAAGTTGGGCGGAGGTTTTTTGGTGAGTGTTCATGGAAATGATCATAAAAAAGACAAAGTTAGTCAACTCAGATATATCTAATGTTTGCTTTTAGCATTGCAAGTTTTATGCGGAGGGTGCCGACTCGGTTTCGTCCGAGCCCCCTTAATCTTTTTCGTGTTCCCTCTGCTTTTTGGCTTGTGCTCTTGCTCGCCAGACAGCCGCTCTGCGGTCTGTGGCTGAGAGTGGGCCGCAAAGTGGAGTGTACAGTACTCGGACTCTGGGAGTGGATTTAACCGAGCAGATACTCATAAAGGAAATGGTCAGGTCGCCCGAAGCGTTTCTCTTCCCGGACGTTTTTTCGCGTGGGGTGACCTCCAGCTTTTGCTCTTGCTAGCCGGACAGCCGCTCTGTGGTCTATGGCTGAGAGGTTGGCCTTTGGTACTGCACACGCTACTAAGCCGTCTGCGGGAAAAAACTTCTTAGGCCAAGCGGCCAGCCCCCGGGCCAACTCTGGCTAGCACCGGGGCGAACAGTGGTGCAACTGTAATAAAAATGCGGAGATAGCCCCCCGAGCATCGTTCGGGGTTAACCGTGCTTGCGTGATGCAAAAATATGCGGGTGAGGAGCTCACATTGATTTTCGTGTAGTCGCGGCAGAGGTCGTCGAAGACAGCCGGCGCGGCTGCGCGTCGGCGCACCTGCTGGGTATAGCCCCCGAGATTCGGGCTGACTGCCGAGCAGTCGGACCGGATCTCCCGGCGACTACTTTGTTCTTCTCTTGTCCTCGTCAGCCAGCTGTGCGCAGCCGGACCGGCTCATCGGTCGGCCAGGCAGCAAAGCGGGCAGACGAACCGGCCGGCCGAGCGGTGACGTGGTCGATCAAACAAAGCAGTCGGCTGGGCAGCAGTCTGTGCAGTCAGATCTTTCCCTTTTTTCTCTCTTTTTTTTATATCCAGCCGGCCACTCTTTTCTTTCTCTTAGCCGGCTAGGCACTTGGCCTTTGCTTCTTTCCAGCCGGCATCTCACTCCATTTTTTTCTTTTTTCGCCAGCCGGCCTTGAGCAGTCGGACACAGCTCTTCTTCCTTTTTTTAAACCCGGAAACTCTTTCCAGCCGGCCCCTTCTCTCTTTTTCTTTCTTTCTTTGCATGAGCAGCAGGCAGGAGCGGGACGCAGCTGAAACCGACAGCCGGGGCATGGCAGAAGCCGACGCCGGGTTGCGGGGAAGCCAGCGGACGGGGCGCAGCAGAAGCCGGCAGGCTGGGTTGCGAGGAAGCCGGCGCGGCTGGGTCGCCGGGTTGCGGGCAGAGCCGGCAAGAGGCCGGGTCGCTTGGAAGCCGGCAGGCGGCAAGGCCGGCCTGGTAGCCGAAGCGGGTGGAGCCGGCGTGCCGAGTAGGCAGGAAGCCGGCCCGGGGCGAAGCCGGCAGGCCGGGTTGCGAGGAAGCCGGCGCGGCCGGGTCAGAGGACTCCAGCGGACGGGGCCGAACCTGGTGCTACAGGCGGAGGCGGCGGGAGGCGAGCCGGCGAGTGGCAAGGCGGGCGCGAAGCTGGACCCAGCGCTAGACGGTGCAGATGTAGGAGGAGTCGGACCCGGCAGGGGAGGACCCGGCCGGCGCGGGACGCGGCAGGGGCGACCCGGCCCACGCGGGAGACAGAGCCGGCGCGCGGGTGGCCACAGTGGCGACCCGGGCAGGCATGTGGAGACTGAGCGGACGGCCAGGCGAGCCGGCGCGGCCGTGATGGAGGCGCGGAGCCGGATGCAGGGCACAGCGCAGGCCGGGCAGGCCGAGCGCGGAGGAGGCCGGAGCCGCGCGAGGACGACGAGCCAAGTGCGCGGGGTGGCAGGAGCAACGAGCAGCGCTATAGTCTGGGCATTCTTTGATGGATATCTGACTAGTATCTGGTTAGTGTACAAGCAGTGGATTATAGGGGGATTATGTGACTATTATCTGGGGAATATCTGGGCATGGTTTTGGTGGCGCATGGCCATGGTACAGGAAGCATACGAGGCATGTATAACCAGTGTATGGCTAACGTTTGACCACAGTTTGACTTGCATCTAGCTAGCTTGTATGGATGATATATGGAGTGGCAAACGCGTTTTCGGCCGGAGCAAGGCACAACGCACAGAGGAGCAGACGCGAGCGACGCGGCACGACGCGTGCACGGATGCGGCCGACCGAAGCGAGGCATGGACGGCCGGCGTTGCGGTGGTGATGACGAAGAGGCCGACGGCGAGGACGTGCCGCCCCTCGCGGCCGCTCTGAGGGCGCGTCGATGTCGGGCCCCCGAGCGCTACCGGAGAGACGACGGCGACGCCGCGGTGATGACGAAGATGGTCCCGCCCGGACTGCGAAACTAGCAGCAGCGCGGTAGCATAGTACCGCCCCACGGTGGGCGCCAAATGTCGTGGTATTCTCACGGGGTGCAAGACGACATATGCCACAAGGTGGCTTCGTGTGAGGGCAATACTGCTGCCGGAATATCCAGGGATGGGTATGCGAGTATCACGTGCTAGATTACCCAGGTTCGGGGCTCTCCGGAGAGATAACACCCCTACTCCTGCATGTCTGAGTATATGTGGTATATCTGGTACAGAGTGCTCTTGGAGCTGTATCTGAGGTCAGTGCCATAGGCATCTGGCCTCGTATATGCATGTGGCATGGTGGCCATTGCTCTTGGACGAATGGGTGTGCTAGCTAGCTAGCTTGTGTGTGTGCGTGAGTGTGTGAGTCCCCCATCTGATGGATGGATGGAGCTATCTATATATAGTGTGTAGTGGGCATGGGACATGGCGTTGGTTGTAAGCTACCTTGGGTAGCTTACAAGCCAAGCCATGCATGGGGCATGGTGCATGTCAAGCTTGTCCCTTAGGCACTTTATAGAATAGTGCCAAGGGGACAGGTACACTGTAGATGATGGCGTCGCGGTACAGATGTCTCGTCCGCGGTATGGCCGTCCTGTCGGGGTCGTGTCAGGCTGCAATCGGCAGCCGGCTGGTTGGCGCAGTCGGCAGCCGGCAGTCGGCCGGGCAGAGCAGTCGGACGGGGAGCCGGCAGGAGCGGCCGGGCAGTCGGACTGAGGGGCTTTGCTAGCCCCGATGTCTTGATTTATTGTCTCGCCGTCTTCGGGGTATCCGTGTCCAATTACTCTAACAAGTTGTGTTGATATTGCTGGGGTTTCGATCGCCAAGAGGCTAGTTCGACGGCTTGGTTATCGATCTCTTGTTTCTTACCCTAAGCCGCCATCGGGTCGTCCCCTTATATACACGGGTTGACGCCTGGTGGCCTACAGAGTCCCTGCCGGCTCATAAATCGCGTCCGGCTAGGTGAGTTATTTACATGCCTTTCTTTACAAGTCTTTCCTTACATACAACGGTTTACAATATTGGGCCTTAAACCGCCTCTAGGCCTTTAGGCCTTCTATAAGACTTAACAGACTATCGCCTTGAGTGTTTACTGGGCTTCCTTTGTGGCCCGCCATTGGGTCTTGACCCGGCCCCTCCTGGGCGGGTCATAACTGATAGCCATATCCCCAACACCTTCTGTCACTTGAAAAGAACACCGCAAGATCAAACCCATCACAAAGCACCTCTTCCCATGGCAAGAAAAATCAATCTAGTCAGCCTAACTAAACCAAAGATTGGAAGAATAAATACGAGGCTATAAGTCATCATGCATATAAGAGATCAAAACTCAAATAACTCTCATGGATAAAATAGATTTGATCATAAACTTAAAGTTCATCGGATCCCAATAAACACACCACAAAAAGAGTTTCATCAAATAGATCTCCAAGAGACCATTGTATTGAGAACCAAAAGAGAGAGAGAGAGAGGAACCCATCTAGATACTAACTATGGACCCGTAGGTCTACAATGAACTACTCACGCATCATCAGAGAGGCACCAATGAGGATGATGAAACCCTCCGTGGTGGTGTCTAGATTGGATGTAACACCCCGGATGTAATTTGCCATATTTGTACTCCAACTCTTGCCTTTTCCGGCGATGCGATAGGAGATACCCTTCGTGGTTGGGCTCTTGTCTTTGTTTTGCATTTTGTTCAGGTCATGCATATCATATCATGTCATCATGTGCATCTCATTTGCATACGTGTTCGTCTCATGCATCCGAGCATTGTCCCCGTTGTCCGTTTTGCAATCCGACACTCCCTCATGCACCCGGCCCCCCTTTTGCCTCTTTTCGTGAGCGGGTGTTAAACGCTCTCGGAATGGGCCGAGATTTGCCAAGCGGCCTTGGTACACCACCGGTAGACCGCCTGTCAAGTTTCGTGCCATTTGGAGTCCGTTTGATACTCCAATGGTTAACCAGGGAACCGTAAAGGCCTCGTGTGTGTTGCAGTCCAACACCCCACCAAAACGGCATAATAACCCATCCAAACCCCCTCCATCCTCTTGGCCGCTCGATCACGATCATGTGGGCGAAAACTACACCTCATTTGGACACTCTCACCTCCTTCTATGTATAAATATGTCCTCCCCTTCCAATTCCGGGTCCACAACCCAAAAATCGCTCCCGCCGCCACCGGACATGTCCGCCGCCTGCCGGACATCTTCACACCGCCGCTCCGCACCAATGGACACGTGACACATGTCACTGCGCCGCCCTCCGCCGCCGCGGCGGAACTTGCTATGTTTACATGTGTGCCATCATATCTTCTGTTCCTTTTTGGCTTATGGTCAGTAAGGGACTTTTGTTCTATGCTTTGAGTAGATTCATGCCATGCCTTGTATTGCTATGATATGTTCATGTAGCATGTTGTTAGCTTGCTCTAAACATGTCTTCCTGATGTTAATTCCTGGCATGTTGTTATTTTCACTAAGTCTGTGATCCTGATATCTTTTGCACTTTTGCCATGCTTGTTTGAACCTGCTATTGTGTGATTTAGCCGTAGCTCAGTGTTCATCTTTTGTCAAGCATCTTGAGTAGATCACTGCAATGTGCTTTGTTGCTATGTTGGGGTGCAGTAGCTTAGTTTCTTGTTGCACTCTAGATGGCATCGTGCTGTTAATCGCAGAATTGTGCCATTCTTGTTTTGCTTGCCATTTGCAAACCGTGCATCCGATTCCG
Organism: Triticum dicoccoides; assembly: GCF_002162155.2. Classification (NCBI taxonomy): domain Eukaryota; kingdom Viridiplantae; phylum Streptophyta; class Magnoliopsida; order Poales; family Poaceae; genus Triticum; species Triticum dicoccoides. Next base: position 612,287,359 of record NC_041384.1, on the reverse strand, counting down.
GTGATCTTTATATTGATTTCGACCGAAATCATATCATCTTTCCAGCGGCACTCTTGGTTTGCCAAGTTGATGCCTGGTTCAATCTTTCCTTTTCGAAGCACGCATATGCATTGCATATCACATCCCACATATCATGCCATGTTTTGCATCATGTTGCTTGCGCATTGCACCGTGGTTGCTTGTGGTTTCCTTTGCCTGTGTTCTTGCCTTGGGTAGAGCCGGGAGATGAGTTCGTGATCGAGGAACCCGTTGAGTACGCTTACGAGGATCAAGTTTTCGTCAACTCGGAGAACTTTGCAGGCAAGATGACCATACCCTCGAAATCACTTCTATCTTTGCTTGCTAGTTGCTCGCTCTATTGCTATGCCACGATACCTACCACTTGCTATATCATGCCTCCCATGTTGCCATGTCAAGCCTCTAACCCACCTTTTCCTAGCAAACCGTTGTTTGGCTATGTTACTGCTTTTGCTCAGCCCCTCTTATAGCGTTGCTAGTTGCAGGTGAAGATTAAAGTTTGTTCCATGTTTGGAACATGGATATGTTGGGATATCACAATATCTCTTATTCTAATTAATGCATCTATATACTTGGTAAAGGGTGGAAGGCTCAGCCTTATGCTTGGTGTTTTGTTCCACTCTTGCCGCCCTAGTTTCCGTCATACCGGTGTTATGTTCCTTGATTTTGCGTTCCTTACACGGTTGGGTGTTATGGGAACCCCTTGACAGTTCGCCTTGAATAAAACTCCTCCAGCAAGGCCCAACCTTGGTTTGACCATTTGCCTACCTACCACCATATACCCCTTTCCCTTGGGTTCTGTAGACTCAAGGGTCATCTTTATTTAACCCCCCCC
>NC_041384.1:612243533-612286200 GCF_002162155.2 Triticum dicoccoides | reverse complement strand
GGCCAGTGCTTGTCTAAGTGTTGGTCCGAACTAGAGCACCGTGCGGGACCGTCCCTTGGTAACTTGGGTTATGTTGCTACATGTACGCTTAGCTTTTCCGGTGTTGCCCTGAGAATGAGTTATGTGCAGCTCCTACCGGGATGTCGGCGCATCGGGCGGTCTTGCTGGTCTTGTTTTACCATTGTCGAAATGTCTTGTAACCGGGATTCCGAGTCTGATCGGGTCTTCCTGGGAGAAGGAATATCCTTCATTGACCGTGAGAGCTTGTGATCGGCTAAGTTGGGACACCCCTGCAGGGTTTTGAACTTTCGAAAGTTGTGCCTGCGGTTATGGGCAGATGGGAATTTGTTAATATCCGATTGTAGAGAACTTGACACTTAACTTAATTAAAATGCATCAATCGTGTGTGTAGCCGTGATGGTCTCTTCTCGGCGGAGTCTGGGAAGTGAACACGGTCTTGTGTTATGCTTGAACATAAGTAGCTTTCAGGATCACTTCTTGATCACTTCTAGCTTCTCGACCGTTGCGTTGCTTCTCTTCTTGCTCTCTTTTGCGTATGTTAGCCACCATATATGCTAGTGCTTGCTGCAGCTCCACCTCACTACCCCTTTCCTACCTTAAGCTTAAATAGTCTTGATCTCGCGGGTGTGAGATTGCTGAGTCCTTGTGGCTCACAAATACTTCCAAACAGTTGCAGGTGTCGATGATACCAGTGCAGGTGACGCAACCCAGCTCAAGTGGGAGTGTCGGTGTCAAAATCGGCTCGGGTAGGGGGTCCCGAACTATGCGTCTAAGGCGGATGGTAACAGGAGGCGGGGGACACGATGTTTACCCAGGTTTGGGCCCTCTTGATGGAGGTAATACCCTACGTCCTGCTTGATTGTTCTTGATGATATGAGTATTACAAGAGTTGATCTACCACGAGATCATAGAGGCTAAACCCTAGAAGCTAGCCTATGGTATGATTGTATGTCGTCCTACGGACTAAACCCTCCGATTTATATAGACACCGGAGGGGGCTAGGGTTACACAAGGTCAGTTACAAGGGAGGAGATATACATATCCGTATTGCCTAGCTTGCCTTCCACGCCAAGTAGAGTCCCATCCGGACACGGGACAAAGTCTTCAATCTTGTATCTTCATAGTCCAACAGTCCGGCCAAAGGATATAGTCCGGCTGTCCGGAGACCCCCTAATCCAAGACTCCCTCAGTAGCCCCCGAACCAGGCTTCAATGACGTTGAGTCTGGCGCACAGTATTATCTTCGGCATTGCAAGGCGGGTTCTTCTCCAAATCTTGAATATCTGTTAAGTAGTGTCCGGCCCCATAAATGTTGGACTTCTTGGCTTCTGCGCCCAATAAGGGCTATCTTCCACGTGTAGAACGAATGCGACGAGCCAAGGCGTTTTTACATTCGCCCCCCTAGCCAAGTAAATAAATCATCTATTAAAGGGATGGGGATTCTTAGATCCAAACCACACCGTCTTCCCATAGCGAGAATCCATCGGAGCGCGCTCAGAAAAATCCATTCCATCATGGCCAGCCACCGCAGCTCCTCCTCTCGCTCCCGTAGCCCAAAGCCCGGCGATTGGGAGAAGTGTTCCGTCCTGCACGGCCGATTAGTAGACTTGCAGACCCAAGGATTTCTCCCTCCAGCGTATATGTTCCCCGTCCGAGTCGGGCTTGCCACTCATAATGGCGGGGAGCTGAAAGGATCGAGAAGAGGTGTCTAGAGGGGGGGCGGTGATTAGACACTAAGTGCCAAAAGTTGCAGTTTTTAATATTCTTAAGTTTAAGTGGAGTTTAAGCACAACTTTAACAAACAAATACATATCAAGCAGGCATGCAATGAGTATATGAGCAGCAGAAAGTAAAGCATGCAACTTGCAAGAATGTAAAGAGAAGGGTTTAGAGTATTCAAACGCAATTGGAGACGCGGATGTTTTTGTCATGGTTCCGATAGGTGGTGCTATCGTACATCCATGTTGATGGAGACTTCAACCCACGGAGGGTAACGGTTGCACGAGTCCACGGAGGGCTCCACCCACGAAGGGTCCACGAAGAAGCAACCTTGTCTATTCCATCACGACTGTCGCCCATGAAGGACTTGCCTCACTAGCGGTAGATCTTCACGGAGTAGGCGATCTCCTTGCCCTTACAAACTCCTTGGTTCAACTCCACAATCTTGTTGGAGGCTCCCAAGTGACACCTAGCCAATCTAGGAGACACCACTCTCCAAGAAGTAACAAATGGTGTGTTGATGATGAACCCATTGCTCTTGTGCTTCAAATGATAGTCTCCCCAACACTCAACTCTCTCTCATAGGATTTGGATTTGGTGGAAAGAAGATTTGAGTGGAAAGAAACTTGAGAAAGGCTAGAGATCAAGATTCATATGGTTGGAATGGAATATCTTGACCTCAACACAAGTGTAGGTGGTTCTCTCTCAGAAAATGTGTATTGGAAGTGTAGGTATGTTCTGATGGCTCTCTCCACGAATGAAGAGTGGGTGGAGGGGTATATATAGCCTCCACACAAAATCTAGCCGTTACACACAATTTGCCAAACTCGGTGGGACCGAATGGTTAAACTCGGTCGGACCGATTCAGCAAACTTAGTGACCGTTAGGATTTTCGGTGGGACTGAGATGCAACTCGGTAGGACCGATATGGTTAGGGTTAGGGCATAACGTAATCTCGGTGTGACCGATTACACAAACTCGGTGAGACCGATTTTGGTAATAAGCTAACCAGAGAGTTGGTCAGGCAAACTCGGTGAGACCGATTACACAAACTCGGTGGGACCGATTTTGGTAATAAGCTAGCCAGAGGGTTTGCATTGTAATCTCGGTAGTATCGATTGCTCAAACTCGGTGAGACCGATTTTGGTAATGGACATACACAGAGAGATTACTATCCCATCTCGATGAGACCGAGATCCCTATCGGTGAAACCGATTTGCTAGGGTTTGTGGCAGTGGCTATGACATCTGAAACATGGTGGCACCGGATAGATAGAATCGGTGGGGCCGAGTTTGACTTTTGGTTTAGGTCATATGTGGATGTGGAAAGGTAGTTGAGGGTTTTGGAGCATATCACTAAGCACTTTGAGCAAGCAAGCCATTAAGCAACACCTCATCCCCTGTTGATAGTATTGGCTTTTCCTATAGACTCAATGTGATCTTGGATCACTAAAATAGAAAATGTAGAGTCTTGATCTTGAAGCTTGAGCCAATCCTTTGTCCTTAGCATCTTGAAGGGGTTCCACATCCTCTAGTCCATGCCACTCCATTGTTGAACTTATCTGAAACATACTAGGTAAAAGTGTTAGTCCAACAAGAGATATGTTGACATTAATTACCAAAACCACCCAGGGAGTACTTGTGCTCCAATCTCCCCCTTTTTGGTAATTGATGACAACATACATCAAAGCTTTAGATAAAGATATAGAGAATAGCAAGTAAAGCTTTGGAAAGACATGTAACATGCATAGGCTCCCCCTACATGTATGCAATCATGTGAATATTGAATATAGGAGCATGTGAATGCGTAAACATGACAGAGTAAGCAATGTGTTACATGTATCTTGGCTATATGCATCAGAGCAAATGATGTGAATGTGAGAAATGTACCTTCATGCTCATGAGTCCTTCTTGTAAACAGTATGTACATCAGCAAGAACTTCTCATTCACATGATTGTGATGCATATACTTACCTTGTGGTCTTGAGTTGGCTTAGGATGGGATGAACCTGCGCAAACAAGGTTAAATAACACAGATACACCTACTGACCAGAGCAAGCAAGAGAAACCACAAGAGAACCAAGACTGGGATGACATGTAGAGTGAGTACTAAGTACCACATTGGATATAGACATGTCCCCAAAGGTAAAGATATGCAATAAAATCAGAGATTTCCTTCCCTTAGATGTCTTGCTCCCCCTGAATCTGCATGGGATATTGGGAGAAGATAGGGAACAGAAAATCAGAGCAACAAAAAAGGAAACAACAGAGCTTGAGCTAAAGCAAGCAACCAAACATGTCTTTCCCCTCTTAAAGACATGTGACATCTCTCCTCTTGAACACCAAGCATCTGGGGTCTTTGATGATATTACTTTCTCCTAGTTGAGAAACTCTCTCCCCCTGAGTATTCTCTCTTTCTCCCCCTATAGGAAGTATTAAGCTTTGATGTGATCTCTCTCTCCCCCTTTGACATCAATTTCCAAGAAGAGCTCTTCTGGACATGTGATACAAATGGGTTGGTCCTCAAGTCACAGAGCAAAGCAGCATGTCTAATATGATGCTGGTAGAGGACAAGAATCATTCAGTGGAGCTGGAGCAAACAGAAATCAGGAATAAGTGGCAAGTTGGTTTTCTGTGGTGGAATCAGTGACTCCGAGTTGTGTGCTTCGGTTGCACCGAAAGATTTCGGTTGGGCCGAAGAGAACAAACCGGTGTGACCGAGTTCATTAGAGTGAAACCACTTGTCACCTCAGCTCATTAGACAAGTAAGATCTCACAAGGATATGCAAGGAATTTACTAAAAGATTTGCAATGAATTGAATGCAGGAAATGCAGAACAAAAAGGAAAGGAAAGAAACTAAAAGTTCTAGATGAAGTTTTTTTTGAAAGGGGAAACAAATATGCAAGAGACAAAAGCACGGAGAGACACAAGAGAACTTCATCTAGAGATGGTCGGCGACAAAGTCACCTATGTTAGAGTATATTGACTTAGGAGTCAAGTGAGAGCACTTGATCATAGGTCATACTCATCGTTTAAGCTCAAAATGGGGTTACCATTTTTTGTTTAAGCCTTTTGATGTATTCACATCTTGTCGAGTTGCTTTGACTCATGACTTGGAGTAAAGCTTCTCTAAGATGGAATAACATACCTTGGGTGGTGGTGTTGATCTTGCTCATGTAGTTGAACTTGTGTGGGTTGCTCAAGGTTGATGTAGTTCATCAAGGGTTGGGAGAACCACTTGGAGTTTGAATTCATCTACCTACATGGGTTAGCTTTACAAGGAAGAGCACTTGTGTATCCAAAATGACAATCATGAGACTCAACATAGAATTTGCCAAAGGATATGTTTGAATGGTTTCGTGCTTCCTTGTCTTCAACCACCATTGTGTAGAGACTTGATGATGTAGAGATTGCTCAAGATGTGAGTGAGTTGCAATCTCATAGATTTAGATTCAACCAAGTACCTACACGGGTTAGATAACATGCAAGGTACAAATATATCCAAGACATATGAATAGCATCATAAGAGAAATATCGAGGATTAGTCATAGGCTCATGCCCCGCATGTATCAAATGGAGTTCCTACTCCAAGTTTGAAGCATCAATGATGTTCAATTCACCTCTAAACCTGCAAAACACTTTCTCATCAAGTGGTTTAGTGAATATATCCGCCAATTGCTTATCGGTGCGAACATGCTTAAGGTTAATGTCCCCTTTTGCAACATGATCTTGAATGAAATGATGACAAACTTCAATATGCTTAGTTCGAGAATGTTGCACGGGATTGTGAGCAATATTAATAGCACTTTCACTGTCACATAGCAATGGAACATGTTTCACATATATCCCATAATCTTTAAGAGTTTGGGTCATCCAAAGTAATTGAGCACAACATGAACCAGCGGCAATGTATTCCGCTTCGGCGGTGGATAAGGATACCGAGTTTTGTTTCTTGGAAGACCAAGACACAAGAGATCTACCAAGGAATTGACAAGTACCCGAAGTGGATTTTCTATCAACCTTGTCTCCGGCACATTCTGAATCGGAGTAGCCAACAAGATCAAAAGAGGACCTCTTAGGATACCAAATGCCAAAATTTGGTGTATGGATTAGGTATCTCACTATCCTTTTCACAGCCTTAAGATGACACTCTTTAGGAGCAGCTTGATATCGTGCACACATGCACACACTTAGCATAATATCAGGACGAGAGGCACATAGATATAACAATGAACCAATCATAGAGCGATAGACCTTTTGATCAACCGGTTCACCATCTTTGGTCAAATCAAGATATCCACTAGTAGGCATGGGCGTAGTCATACCTTTGCATTCTTGCATATTGAACTTCTTGAATAAGTCCTTGGTGTACTTTGTTTGAGAGACAAAGGTACCTTCCTTAGTTTGCTTGATTTGCAAACCAAGAAAGAATTTGAGTTCACTCATCATAGACATATCAAACTTCTCCGACATTAGCTTTCCAAACTTCTCACTAAAATGAGGGTTAGTTGAACCAAATATGATATCATCAACATAAATTTGGCACACAAATAGTTCTCCATTAACCCTTTTAGTAAAAAGAGTAGAATCAAATTTACCAATTTCAAAGCCTTTTTCAATAAGGAACTTGGTCAAGCATTTATACCATGATCTAGGAGCTTGTTTAAGACCATAAAGGGCTTTGTGAAGTTTGTAAACATGATTAGGTTTCTTAGGATTGACGAAGCCGGGAGGTTGCTTAACATAAACTTCCTCCTCAATTTCGCCATTTAGAAAAGCACTTTTAATGTCCATTTGGTACAAGGTGATATCATGGTGATTAGCATAAGCAAGTAAGATGCGAATGGACTCAAGTCTAGCAACGGGAGCATATGTCTCACCATAGTCCATACCTTCAACGTGTGTGTAGCCTTGGGCGACGAGACGTGCTTTGTTGTGAACCACTTGTCCATCTTCATCTTGCTTGTTGCGAAACACCCATTTGGTACCAATGATGTTGTGGTTGTTGTCGGGCTTCTCGACCAATGTCCACACTTGATTTCTCTCAAAGTCGTGTAGCTCTTTATTCATAGCGTTTATCCATTCCGGATCCTCCAATGCTTCTTCAACCTTCATAGGTTCAATGCTAGAGATGAATGTGTAATGTTCACAAAAGTTAGCTAAACGAGTTTTAGAGCGAGTGATTCTCCCGGTTTGGATATCATTGTAGATTTGCTCGACGTGATGATCCTTAGCAATTCTTGCTCGAACTCGTGAAAGCTTTTGCTTGGGTCGGAGTGGAACATCCTCTTCATCTTGTGCTTCTTCTTGGCCTTCTTCATTGTTGACGTTGTCCTTCTCTTGTCGTGGTGGACAAGGAGGTTGTTGATGTTCATCTTGGTGCGCTTCCTTGTTTTCTTCATCTTGGCGTGTCCCACTTGTGGATGCTTCCGTATCAACTCTTTGTTCACCTTGTCGTGAGGTAGAAGCTTCCACTTGGACGGACGAGGTACTCTCCTTCACTTCCGTTGGACGAATCTTGCCAATGGACAAGTCTTGAATTGCTTCCGAAGGGTCTTTGTCTCCTACATCAATTGGCAATTGCTCTAGTTGCGAGCCGTTAGATTCATCAGACTTCACATCTACCATCTCCTCAACCTTTCGGGTGAAATTGTTGTAGACACGGTAAGTGTGAGAGTTTGAGCCATAACCAAGTAGGAAACCTTCATGAGATTTAGGAGCAAATTTAGAACGATGATGCTTATCAAGAATGTAGCACTTTGAGCCGAATACTCGAAAGTATCCAACTTGGGGTTTCTTACCGGTGAGGAGCTCGTATGCTATCTTGCCGAGTAGCTTGTGACGATACAAGCGATTTGTTGCATGACAAGCTGTCTCAACCACTTCCGCCCAAAAGTGCTTTGGCGTTTTGTACTCATCAAGCATCGTTCTTGCCATCTCGATAAGACTCCGGTTCTTCCTTTCAACAACTCCATTTTGTTGAGGTGTGTACGTAGCCTAGAACTCGTGTGAAATCCCTTCTTCATCAAGAAAGGTGTCCACATTTGCGTTCTTGAACTCCGTTCCGTTGTCGCTCCAAACCTTCTTGATCTTCACGTCAAACTGATTTTGGGCCTTCCTAGTGAAGTTTTTGAAGATCTTTTGGACCTGCGATTTGTCATCAAGAAAGAACACCCATGTAAATCTTGAAAAATCATCAACTATGACTAGACCAAATGATTTACCACCGAGACTCTTGTAGGCATTTGGACCAAAGAGATCCATGTGAAGTAGCTCGAGTGGTCTTCTTGTGGTCATGATGTTCTTCGCGCGGTGACTTCCTCCAACTTGTTTCCCTGCTTGACAAGCACTACAAAGTCTGTCCTTGTCAAATATGACATCTTTTATTCCAAGGATATGATCACCTTTAATAAGCTTATCAAGATTTCGCATACCAACATGACCTAGTCTTCTATGCCACAACCAGCCTTTAGAAGATTTGGTAATTAAGCAAGTTCTAGGTTGAGCCTTTTTAGTGAAATCAACAATGTAAAGATCTCCTCTACGTATACTGGTAAAGACCATTTTATGATTGTCTCTATGAAACACTTGGCAATCTAGTTCAGTGAATAAGACATTGCAACCGAAATCGGCAAGTCTAGAAACTGAAAGTAAATTGTATCCAAGGGATTCAACGAGCATGACATTTTGTATGGAGCTATCATGTGAGATGGCCACCTTACCAAGGCCAACCACCTTACCATTTGAATTATCACCAAAAGTGACATATTTTCGAGGGCCGTCATTTTCAGCAAGCTCACGGAACATATCTTTATCTCCGGTCATATGATCAGTACATCCACTATCAAGGACCCATTCCTTTCCTCCAGCCATGTAGCCGCGAAGATTTTCCATAAGACCAAAATGCCTCATTGCATCATCAAGATCATAGTCACTATCATCATCTTCATCATAGTATCCATGTTCAACATCATCTTGTGATTGATCAATTCCTAGAGAGGGTAATTCATTAGATAAATGATCATCACAATAGTTACCTTTATGAATTCTAATAGCTTCGGATATGATATCGCTAATGATTCCAACATTTCCTTTAGCACGCATGATATTGGTAAGCTCAAATAGACAATCACCAAAGCTAGGATCACTAGAGTTCATCTTACTCAAGGCAATAGACTTATGGAGAATTTCGTCTAAATTTTTCAAGGAATAATCTGGAAATCGTTCCTCAAGAAATCTCCATATGGTGTAGGCACACTTGAGAGTAGGCACACATCTAATCAAGTTTCTAGGCAAGCCTCTAATGATGAGCTCAACAGTTCTAAGATTGCGAATCATGTCAATATCTTCATCTAGGGTAGGGTGCAAAGGATCAACATGAGGTGCACAAGGGCTAGTAATGTACTTGTTCAAATGATATTCATTGAAAATCTCAAGCATTTCATTTTTCCACTCATGAAAATACTCTCCATCAAGAATAGGCACTCTATGTCTAAGACTCCCCAAAGTAGACACATCCATCTTCCTCCAATGGTGTTTAAACCAAGGCAATGGAGACCAAAGCTCTGGTACCAATTGAAAGGATCGAGAAGAGGTGTCTAGAGGGGGGGTGATTAGACACTAAGTGCCAAAAGTTGTAGTTTTTAATATTCTTAAGTTTAAGTGGAGTTTAAGCACAACTTTAACAAACACAATACATATCAAGAAAGCATGCAATGAGTATATGAGCAGCGGAATTAAAGCATGCAACTTGCAAGAATGTAAAGAGAAGGGTTTGGAGTATTCAAACGCAATTGGAGACACTGATGTTTTTGTCGTGGTTCCGATAGGTGGTGCTATCGTACATCCACGTTGATGGAGACTTCAACCCACGGAGGGTAACGGTTGCGCGAGTCCACGGAGGGCTCCACCCATGAATGGTCCACGAAGAATCAACCTTGTCTATTCCATCACGGCCGTCGCCCACGAAGGACTTGCCTCACTAGCGGTAGATCTTCACGGAGTAGGCGATCTCCTTGCCCTTACAAACTCCTTGGTTCAACTCCACAATCTTGTTGGAGGCTCCCAAGTGACACCTAGCCAATCTAGGAGACACCACTCTCCAAGAAGTAACAAATGGTGTGTTGATGATGAACCCCTTGCTCTTGTGCTTCAAATGATAGTCTCCCCAACACTCAACTCTCTCTCACAGGATTTGGATTTGGTGGAAAGAAGATTTGAGTGGAAAGCAACTTGGGAAAGGCTAGAGATCAAGATTCATATAGTTGGAATGGAAGTTCTCTCTCAGAAAATGTAGGTGGTTCTCTCTCAGAAAATGTGTATTGGAAGTGTAGGTATGTTCTGATGGCTCTCTCCATGAATGAAGAGTGGGTGGAGGGGTATATATAGCCTCCACACAATATCTAACCATTACACACAATTTGCCAAACTGGGTGGGACCGAATGGTTAAACTCGGTCGGACCGATTCAGCAAACTTAGTGACCGTTAGGATTTTCGGTGGGACTGAGATGCAACTCGGTAGGACCGATATGGTTAGGGTTAGGGCATAACGTAATCTCGGTGTGACCGATTACACAAACTCGATGGGACCGATTTTGGTAATAAGCTAACCAGAGAGTTGGTCAGGCAAACTCGATGAGACCGATTACACAAACTCGGTGGGATCGATTTTGGTAATAAGCTAACCAGAGGGTTTGCATTGTAATCTCGGTAGTACCGATTGCTCAAACTCGGTGAGACCGATTTTGGTAATGGACATACACAGAGAGATTACAATCCCATCTCGGTGACACCGAGATCCCTATCGGTGAAACCGATTTGCTAGGGTTTGTGGCAGTGGCTATGACATCTGAAACTCGATGGCGCCGGATAGATAGAATCGGTGGGGCCGAGTTTGACTTTTGGTTTAGGTCATATGTGGATGTGGGAAGGTAGTTGTCGGTGTTCTGGGAACGGGGGTCCCCAGACTTGCCTGCCTGCGGCGTGGCTCAAAAGGGGGCCCAGCGCGGCCCATCTTCATCAACACAGACCCAAGACCCTCGCGAGGGGTCAAGCCTCGCAGGGCGGACGACACGGAGCTTCCTCAGGCACGGCCTCATCAGGCTGGCTCACGAGGAGGCGGAGAAATCAAGGCGGGGTACCTCACGAGGTGCCCGTGACGCAAGCCATGACGACCAAAGGCGCCAGGCGGGCGCCAGCCGCGCAGTGTCCTCCTTTCCTCTTTGGTGCAAAGGGAGCAAGCGCAGGCGAGAGCATCAAGCAAAGGCACCCATTTCGGTGCAACGAGACCAAGACTAGTCCAACGGCAGGGAGGAAGTCATTGTGGAGCCCAAGCCAGCGTCACCACCAGAGCCTTTGGCAGGCGAGGACCAACTTTAGTCAGGATAAGTGTACCAGATGTTCCCCTTCAAAATGGCCAATTGTTGGCGCCCTTCCCGCTCAATATTTGGGAAGAGGCCCAGGGCCTTTGCCTATAAATAGGACTAGCCACCCCCAGGGTAGAGGGGCAATCAAGAAGGGAGAATCTAGAAGCCAAGAGAGAAACTAGGTAGGATCGGATCGAGTAGCATCACACACACACACACACACACAGAGAGAGAAGGGCGACTGAACTCCTCCTAGCAGTTCATCCCCCCAGCCAAGAACAGACCCTCGCGAGGTTGTTCTTCCTTGTATTGCTCATCATCATCATCCCAAGAGGCAATCCACCACACCACACACTTGAGTAGGGTATTACACCACAACGGTGGCCCAAACCAGTATAAACCCTGTGTCTCTTGTGCTGTTATTTCCATAGCTTAGATCTTAGCGAGGCGGAGGGGTACAGGTAGGTAGAAGGCGAAATCTCCGCGCGCACCCCAGTGTTCGAACCTCAAGGGTCTGCCGGAACCCGAAATCCGACATTTGGCGTGCCAGGTAGGGGTGCGCCAGAATTCGTCTTCCACCACCCCGTTCTCCTCCGACCATCGCGTCCATGTCTGACGCTCGTCAGGCCCGCGCCGAGCGCCGGGCCGCTCTCGCTTCCCGTGTTGCCCAGACGGCTCCTGTCGGCGGGCGTCCTCGCCGTTCCCCGTCACCTGCCGTCAACGCCGCCACCGGCCTGGTGGGGAACGAGCAGCAAGCGTCGTCTCAGCATCCGTCCGTGCGGCAAGACGTCTGCACCTCTACTCCCTCGCTCACCCCAGCTGGTTCTTCATCCCGCATGCTCCGCACACCCATGGAGGCTCGAGCTGCGCTCATCGCGGCAAACGAGCTTCCGTGCTACCATCTCGTCGACGACGTCTATGAAGAATGGCTCGACCGCGTCGCCGAGCTCGTCCGCGCCGCAGGGGGCTCTCCTGCGTCGTCCGTTCCGCTGCACCGCACCCCGCCCCGTGTGGGCGACGAAGCTCCGGGGGTGCCCCAGCCGCCTCCTCCTCAAGAAGGCGCCATGGCTCCAAGGTGCGTGGCCCTTGGGCGGAACCCGCTCCGTCAGGTGCCAGCGCGGCAAGAGCAGAGCTGCCAAGAAGTCCCTCGCCCGCAAGAAGCTGCCCGGGTGCTCCCTGCTCCAGCATGTCGCGACCATGCTCCCGCTTCCGCATGTCAAGACCCCGCGCTGCTCCCAGCTGCAGCGCGTGGGGACATGCAAGACCAAGCTCTCCGCCACCCAAGGCCTCCCGTGGCCACAGCAGGCTGCCGTGCCTTCACCACCGAGCTACGCAGCGTCGCGTGGCCCGGCAAGTTCAAGCCAGACCTGCCACCTCGTTATGATGGCACGGCCGACCCTGCGGAGTTCCTCCAGCTCTATGAGCTGGGCATCGAAGCTGCCAACGGAGACGAGAAGGTCATGGCGAACTGGTTTCCCATGGCGCTGAAGGACGGGGCCCGCACCTGGCTCCTGAACCTGGCTCCAGGCACGATCTCCTCCTGGGACGAGATGCGCACCCACTTCATCGCCAACTTCCAAGGTACTCGCGACCGGCCACCCGCCGTGAGCGACATGCGCCACATCAAGCAACAACCCGGAGAGACCCTGCAGAAGTACATCCAGCGCTTCAACAACGCACGCCTCAAGATTCCCAAGGTGACCAAGGAGGCCATCATCTCAGCCTTCTCTGACGGCGTGCGTGATGTCAAGATGAAGGAGGAGCTGGCGATGCATGAAGACCTGTGCACTTCCTTGGAGTTGTTCAACTTGGCAACCAAGTGCGCCAGGGCTGAGGAAGGGCGTCTCTCCCTCCTCGAGCTGCCTACCGCGGACCCAGAAGAGAAGAAGCCCAAGGCCAAGTATGTGAAGCGCAAGGGGGCTGTCGTGCTCGCGGCAGAACCAGACAGCAAGCGGGGCAGAGATCAGCCCGAATCTTCCAAGGGCAGTCGGTACTATGTGTACCACGACCTCCACACCCACAACACCAACGAATGTCAAGAGCTCCGAGCCATGCGAGAAGGAAGGATCGGCCGTCGCCCCGACCACGGTGACCGGGGATACGGTCGAGGAGGAGGAAGGAACGCAGGACACTGGGAAGACCGCTGCCCGCGCCAAGGGTGGCGCGATCGACCTCGCGAGGATCGCTGGCAGGACCCGCCTCACAAGGGAGACTGGAGGGATCAGCCTCGCGAGGATCGCCCGCAAGGCAACGCAGGCCTCCCTCCGCTGCCGCCGCAGCCAAGGAGAAACGAGGACCGCCATCAGGACGAGGGGGCTGGGGGCTTCCAAGAGCCGCGCGCGGTCGCCTGCATCCTGGGCGGGGCTCAAGCCCCAGCCTCTCAACGCATCTTCAAGCAGTTCGCTCGCGAAGTGAATGCAGTCCTCCCCAAGCTCGAAGCCACGCGCCCTCTCAGGTGGTCGGCGTGCGCCATCACGTTCAGCTCAGCAGATCAGCTCAAGTGTGCGGCCACAGCCGGAGTCCTCCCGATGCTTTGTTCCCCAATCATCAGCAACGTGGTGGTCACCAGGACCCTCATCGATGGCGGGGCAGGTCTCAACGTCCTGTCCGTGGAAACATTCAACAATCTCCAAGTGCCCTACAACCAGCTTCAGCCAACCAAGCCTTTCTCCGGAGTCACCGACGGCTCCACGGTCTCGATTGGGCAGGTCCGCCTCCCTGTCACCTTCGGGGCATGCGACAACTACCGCACCGAGCTCATCGACTTCGACGTCGCTCACATTCGCCTGCCGTACAACGCCATCCTTGGGTACCCAGCGTTGGCCAAGTTCATGGCCATAACTCACCACGGCTACAACATCCTCAAGATGCCAGGAAGTGGCGGAGTCATCACGGTGCCCTGTGAAGAGAAGGACGCGGTGTGTTCCCTGGAACGAGCCTTTCAGGCCGCATCACTGGAAGACCCGGATCACGGAAGCAAGAGGCTTCCCGAGACTGCCCCCAAGAAGAAGACATCGTCCGGCCCGGCCCCTCAGGAGGCAGGCCCCTCAGGGCCCGCGCCTGCCCAGGGGGAACCTCCTTCCATCGCATAGGAAAGCGCGCCCGACGCCCTCCTTAGGCAGGGCTCGGGGGTTCTCCCCTGGAGGGCCACCGACCTGGCTAAGGTCACGAGGAAGGCGCTTGGGCACCACATGGAGGCGTGTTTCGAAGCACGTTTCCCTCAAGAAGGAGTAAGGCAAGGAGAGCCAGACCCTCAGGAGTTCGTCAGCAAGGCCTTTCAGGAGCTACAGGAGTCAAGAGTCATGAAAGGCGGCCGCCGCCTACCAGCTGTGGCTCCCCATCCAGGCGAGGATGGTGGGCTGCGCGTCTGCATCGACATACCAGGGCTCAATCAAGTCGCCTCTTTGGAGCGCCTCTGGCCCTCGCGAGTGGGGTGCTGTGAAGGTCCACCCCACAGCTACGTTCGCATGCCTTACGGCTTGCCGAACGCGGCTGCCGCGTACCAGCGCCTCATGAGGGGCATCATGGAGGCTCAAGAGGCCAGGCGTTTCGCAGCCCTGACAGAGATGGAGATGGTCCACGAGGAGCCACCAGCTCCTCCGGAGCCTCCCGAGGCCCCTGGGCCTGGGGGCTCGTGAGGATCGGCTTCCGCAACCCATCGAGTCTGCTATGCCAACACTCCTTCGTCCTCAACATCATCAGGTGACATCTTTCAAGTTTCATTTTGAGCTGGGAGCACCTCCCAGGGCTGCATTATTGCCAGGCCGCGTGGGTCCGTCCCTGCGGCATGTATCCCTTTTATTTCATGTTGTTAGCTTACCTTGTTGGGGGCGCCCCACGGGCTGCATCATCCCCAAGTCGCTCGGGCCAGACCCAGCGGCATGTATCCCTTTTGCGTTTATTTCTGGCTATGCGTTGGACCCACCATGCTTGATTATTTGATGCCTGTCCACGGCACCTCTTCTTCTCCATGCCGACCACTTGCACGTTAAAGGGGGGGGGGTACCTGAGCATCGCGACTCAGGGCTCTTACTAGCTCTCCAGCCCTCACCCTCTGGCCTTGTCCACGGCATCGCGACCTGGCATACCAGCGACGGCTGAGACCAGCTCGAGGCCAGGACCCGAGGACGTAGAGTGCCGGCATCTAACCAAATTTGCAGGGACACATCACAAGATAAGGCCCAGTGTCAGGCGCAACCCGCCTAGAGGTAGGGCCCCGTGAGTCCTACGCTGGCTCACGGGTGCCCAGATACACCTCGCCAGGCCCTACCGTGCCAGCCACGTGTCAGGGCGGGGCTGTACACGCCCCGGGGGCTCCTCCCGGAGGGGACCCCCCTCCCACGTACCAGTGGAAGCACCATGCTCCGCGCTGGCTAACGACACTACCGAGGAGCGGCTATGCCTGTACACATATGGAAGCGCTATGCTCCGCGCTGGTGATAAACAACTGAGGACGGCCCCCGAGCCGCATCAAACTCAGGGATCCTAGAGCTCACTGTCTAGCCTCATCATAACGCCTCCCCTCGGGAGTGCCGCGCGAGGGGGCTGGGCACGGGGGCTGCGCCTGGGTCACGCCCAGACGCACGCCACCCAGCCAGGCCCCCGGGCCTGGTTTGTCGCGCGTCTCTCCCCGAGCGGAGCCAAGGTACGAAGGCCGTTTGAGCGTCCAGGGGGACTCCTGAGCATCGTGACTCAGGAGCCTAACTGGTCACGTAGCCCCTCACTCCTTAGTTCCGAAAGGCTAAGGGCGGTTGAGGTATGCGTGCGGCCGGGCTCTGTATACGTAGAACGGTAGATCCACCCACATCACACCTCCCTACTTGCTGTTCGTGCGCCAAGGGGAACTCCTGAGCATCGCGACTCAGGAGCCTAACTTGTCACGTAGCCCCTCACTCCTTGGTCCCGTCCTGGTTTCTGGTCGGGGCTAACGGCGGCTGAGGTATGCGCGGGGCCGGGCTCTGCCAACGTAGAACATAAGCAAGTAGGAAGGAAAAGCGTAAATTTCAAGGAATTCAAAAGAAAATATTACAGTCCACACTGTTATCTCAATGCCAAACGCAAGTTTAAACGCCTCCCCAAGGCATGATACATGTGCAGGAATTAAAGGCAGGACAGGAGCCACAACGGAGTCACTTGTCAGCGGTGGAGCAGCGCAGAGTGGGTTCGCCTCATGGAGCAGCGGGGTCGGCAGCGCCTTGCTTTGGCTTGGTGCTGAAGGCCCGGAACTTCCCCAGCAGAGCCTCCGCGCGACCCTTCACGGCCTCGGCAGCGGCAGCGGCACGCTCGCCGCTTACTGGCTCCAGCAGGCTGTCGAGGTCGACGCCGGGATTGCGAAGGTAGATGTGGGTGAGGACCCGCGTCAGTGCTGCAGAAGATAGGACACGCGCCTCGGCCTCGGCCGTGGGGCCAAGGCCAAGGGCGACATCTTCAAGAGCGCGAACCAGGAAGGGAAGCAGCTTGGCGGGGCCGTCCTCGGCGCCAGCCAGCGGGCTCTCCAGGCCGCTGTCGTAAAGCATCCTCAGCGAGGAGCGAGCCTTCGCCTCCATCTCCGCGAAGGCCACGCGGTCCTCGGCAAGAACCTGGGCCTTGTCGTCCAGCTCGACCTTCCTCGCCCCCAACTCCTGCTCCAGCGTGCCTAGGCGGTCACGTCGCCTCCTGAGCTTGACCTCCCTCTCCTTGATGGTCGCCTCGCGAGCCTTCACGCCTTCTTCCTGCTCTTGGCGAAGGCGGGCCTCTTTCGCGAGCTGGTCCCGTAGGCCTTGCAGCTCGTCCTCCAACGCCTTGCAGCGACCACGGACATCGACCACCTCCCCCAGGGCTGCGTCACGAGCAACCTTCGCCTCAAGGACGGCCTGCCTCTCCTCATCACAAGCCATCGAGGCCTGGACCAGCGCCGCCTGAATCGAAGCATCAGAGCGAATCCATCCTGAAGCCAGCTCCAAGCGCCCGGCCACCAAGCGAGGGTCGGCGCCAAGAAGATCCTGCCGCAGCCGGTCCAGCTCAGCAGCAGCACGATCCAGAACGGCAGGAGGAGTTGGAGAGACAGCAATCGGTGGAGTAGGAGGAGAAGGCGGCAGCGCGACCACAGCATCCTGAGGCGGAGCCTGCTGCGCCCCAACGGCTGTAGTGGCAGCAGCAGGCAAAGGCACCTCGGGAGTCACTTGGGCCATGGGAGCTGAGCTTGCCCCAGCCGGCTCAGCCAGGCCTCGCGAGGACGACCGGGAAGGAGAAGCCCGTGTGTCCCAGTCACCTTCCTTCGCGGGTAGAGGCGCTGCCACGGATGGAACCTCAGGAGCTCCCTTCGGCTTCTTTGCTGCGGGCGCCAGCCTATCCAAGAGATGTGGACGTCAAGCCTCAGCAGCAGATCAAGAAATAAAGACAAGAATCAAGCGCTTACGGGTCGTCACCAGTGAGCTCAGGCAGCCTCCGACCAAATTTGAAGCCTGAAAGCCGGCTGGAAGGGTCAACCTTGGGAAGCTCGGGAGCGGAAGGTGCGTTTGCGGTCCGCCTCGGGGCCGGGGCAGACCCGCGGGAGATCAGCCCGGTCCTGTCCTTCTTCGGGATCGGGGGCAAGCTCCCGCCGCCCTGCTCGTCATCATCCTCGTCGTCATCGCTCGAAGAGAGGCGGAGAGCGCGGGACCTGCGCCGGGGGAGGGGAGCCCTCGACTCTCCGTCAGTCGCCTCGGAGTCAGGCCCTTTTTCCCGCTCCCCTCCTTCCTCCTCTTCGCTGGAGTCGTCGGATGACACGTCCACTGATTCCCCGGGAGTTTCCATGGGCACGGGCCCGTCCCCGTTGAAGACGGGCATGGACTCCACTACCTTCTCCCAGTCGTCGCGGAGGAACAAGGGCGTAGGAGCGCCCTCCAACCTCGCCACATCGCCCCTACCAGAGATTGGAGGACCGCAGCCAGATCTTCATCGGCCAAGGCCGCGGGGCTCGGATGGGGCCTCCACATCAGAAGTGAGTACTGCCGAAGCGGAGCCAGCTAGTGCTCTAGGAATTCCCTCAGCAGCGACACGCCGGTCAGCTTCGCCGCCGCCATGTTGGCCGGCCTCAGATCCGCGTCCAACTTCTCCAACACCAGCTTCACGCGGGGGTCCGCGAGCTCCGCTCGACCCCAATCGCTGGAGCTCGTGGGTTGCTCCGTGGGCAAGATCAGCCGAGGGTGGATGCGCCCAGCATCTGCCAAGACCCACTTGCTCCTGAAGCCCTCAATCCTTTTCCCGGGGTTCGAAATGGCAATGGCGCCACCGTACGCGATGAAGCTCGCGCACGCGGAAGCAGGACCGCGAGAGGTCCGGAGGTAGAAGTAGTGGCGCAGCAAGGCCACTGAGGGTTGCACCCCTACGTGAGCCTCGCAGTAATAGGCGAAGATTGCCAGGAGAAGGACGGAGTTGGGGTGGAGATGCAGAGCCTGTAGCTTATAATGGCAGAGCACAGAGAAGAAGAACTCGGAGAAGGGAGGCACCAGGCCAGCAGGAATGGCGCTTACAAAGAACGGATAGAAGGTGCTCCCTTGGCCCTCAGGGGTGGCGGAGCCGGCCTTGAACACCTTCGCCCCGTCGATGCCCTGCGCTGCCGCCATCCAGCGCAACCGGGCGAGGCTCGCCTCCGACACGTTCGGCGAGTCCAGGGCGGACGAGTACCAAGCTCCTGCCGGGGACTGACGAGGTGCCATGGCTTCCTAGGTCAAGCAGTTGGAGTAGATCTAGAAATTTTGGAGGAAGGAAGGAGAGGCGCAAGAAAGGGGATCTGAGCAGCAACCGGAGAAAGCAAAAAAAGCAAAGCCTAGGCAGATGCCGCTCCCTTATCAACTCGCGTGGTTGCTGAGGCGCCCACGTCGAGTCAACCGCCATGCGGCACCCAAGGCCGCAGGCTGTTAGGTCCTGCGGCGCTTCGCTCTTGCCCTTTCACCTCCCTGCACGGCCAAGTCCGGGCGCGCCTTGGGCCCGGGGGCTACTGTCGGCGTTCTGGGAACGGGGGTCCCCAGACTTGCCTGCCTGCGGCCTGCGGCCTGCGGGGCGGCTCAAAAGGGGGCCCAGCGCGGCCCATCTTCATCAACACAGACCCAAGACCCTCGCGAGGGGCCAAGCCTCGCAGGGTGGACGACACGGAGCTTCCTCAGGCACGGCCTCATCAGGCTGGCTCGCGAGGAGGCGGAGAAATCAAGGCGGGGTACCTCACGAGGTTCCTGTGACGCAAGCCATGACGACCAAAGGCGCCAGGCGGGCGCCAGCCGTGCAGTGTCCTCCTTTCCTCTTTGGTGCAAAGGGAGCAAGCGCAGGCGAGAGCATCAAGCAAAGGCACCCGTTTCGGTGCAACGAGACCAAGACCAGTCCAACGGCAGGGAGGAAGTCATTGTGGAGCCCAAGCCAGCGTCACCACCAGAGCCTTTGGCAGGCGAGGACCAACTTTAGTCAGGATAAGTGTACCAGATGTTCCCCTTCAAAATGGCCAATTGTTGGCGCCCTTCCCACTCAATATTTGGGAAGAGGCCCAGGGCCTTTGCCTATAAATAGGACTAGCCACCCCCGGGGTAGAGGGGCAATCAAGAAGGGAGAATCTAGAAGCCAAGAGAGAAACTAGCTAGGATCGGATCGAGTAGCATCACACACACAGAGAGAGAGAAGGGCGACTGAACTCCTCCTAGCAGTTCATCCCCCCAGCCAAGAACAGACCCTCGCGAGGCTGTTCTTCCTTGTATTGCTCATCATCATCAGCCCAAGAGGCAATCCACCACACCACACACTAGAGTAGGGTATTACACCACAACGGTGGCCCGAACCAGTATAAACCCTGTGTCTCTTGTGTTGTTCTTTCCATAGCTTAGATCTTAGCGAGGCGGAGGGGTACAGGTAGGTAGAAGGCAAAATCTCCGCGCGCACCCCAGTGTTCGAACCTCAAGGGTCTGCCGGAACCCGAAATCCGACAGTAGTTGAGGGTTTTGGAGCATATCACTAAGCACTTTGAGCAAGCAAGCCATTAAGCAACACCTCATCCCCTCTTGATAGTATTGGCTTTTCCTATAGACTCAATGTGATCTTGGATCACTAAAATAGAAAATGTAGAGTATTGATCTTGAAGTTGAGCCAATCCTTTGTCCTTAGCATCTTGAAGGGGTTCCACATCCTCTAGTCCATGCCACTCCATTGTTGAACTTATCTGAAACATACTAGGTAAAAGTGTTAGTCCAACAAGAGATATGTTGACATTAATTACCAAAACCATCCAGGGAGCACTTGTGCTTTCAGGAGCAAGCAAAGAGCTTCCCCAATCCCTCCAAGGGGGAGCGGGTATGCCTTGTCCCTTACTTACTGAGGGGACTCGGATTTCCAATTCATCCGTTCCTCCGCGGACTCCTGGAGTTTTACGGCCTCTAGTTGCATAATTTCACCCCTGCTTCCATATTACACATCGCCGACTATGTTGCCATTTGCGAGTAGTTTTTGGGCTGTGAGGCTCATTTCGAGCTCTGGAAAAGGCTATTCTGTTTGTGCCCCGCACACAGAAGGGGGTCACTTTATCAAGTGGGCGGAGCCGAAATATGGCGCATCGCCGAGACTGGATACCCGTCCGGTACTCCAAAGAAGATGTCCGAAGACTGGCCTTCAGAGTGGTTTTACATGGAGGACGTCCCTCTTCCAGACCCTGTTCGGTGTGGTCTTCTTGAGTTCGACAATGCTCCTCTGAAGAAATGTCAAAATTGGCGCCCACGGAGCCCCCGGGAGGAAGATAACAGAGAGGTCCTTTATCTGATGAACCGGATAAAAGCGCTAGCTCAATCAGGGTTGACAATAATCGAGGTTATGTCAATATGCATAATGCGGGGGTGCAACCACTTCAATATCGAGGGCACCCTGTCGATGTCAAAACCGGCGGATCTCGGGTAGGGGGTCCCGAACTATGCGTCTAGGCCGGATGGTAACAGGAGGCAGGGGACACGATGTTTTACCCAGGTTCGGGCCCTCTTGATGGAGGTAAAACCCTATGTCCTGCTTGATTAATATAGATGATATGGGTAGTACAAGAGTAGATCTACCACGAGATCAGAGAGGCTAAACCCTAGAAGCTAGCCTATAGTATGATTGTTGTTCTGTATGTTGTCCTACAGACTAAAACCCTCCGGTTTATATAGACGCCGGAGAGGGTTAGGGTTACACAAAGTCGGTTACAATGGTAGGAGATCTACATATCCGTATCGCCAAGCTTGCCTTCCACGCCAAGGAAAGTCCCTTCCGGACACGGGACGAAGTCTTCAATCTTGTATCTTCATAGTCCAGGAGTCCGGCTGAAGGTATAGTCCGGCCATCCAGACACCCCCTAATCCAGGACTCCCTCAGTAGCCCCTAAACCAGGCTTCAATGACGACGAGTCCGGCATGCAGTTTGTCTTCGGCATTGCAAGGCGGGTTCCTCCTCCAAGTACTTCGTAGAAGATTTTGAACACAAAGATAGTGTCCGGCTCTGCAAAATAATTTTCCACATATTGCCATAGAGAGAATAATATTTACACAAATCTAATCTATTGACGTATTTCGTAGTGTGACGCACCACGGCCAAGACTTTATTCGAATCATTTTACTATCCCACCTCAGCGCGTCATGCGAGGTGGCTTCCTTGGCACGTCTTGTTAAAGCAGAGATCGTGTCCCCTTATTCCGGGATTCTCATCAATACGGGCGTGGGTAACCCAACCGCTTCTAGGACTCCTCGACTATAGGCAAGTCCAAACGGCCACGGAGAGGACGCTTGATATTCACCCTCTTTATAAAGGGACAAGGCTTTTATTTTTTCCCTCCTGTGCTCAATCGAATCCTTCCCCCACCTCAAGGTCAAACACCCAAAGTTCAGGTCAGGTGCTCCGAACCGTCAATCATGTCTGGATCTAGCCTTCAAGGCCGATGGGTGCCTTCCTCCGTCACGAAAGAAGACATCAAAAAGTTGAGGGAGGCCAGATATCTGACCGCCGAGGTTGTGCATCGGCTGCCTGCCCGAGGGCAGGCCGTCCCCTCCCCCAAACCCAACGAGAGCATCGTGTTTGTCTCCCACTTCCTACGAGGTCTAGGCCTTGCTCTGGATCCTTTCGTCAGGGGTTTGATGTTTTATTATGGGCTAGACTTCCATGATCTAGCTCCAGACTCCTTTCTTCATATCACGACATTTATTGTCGTGTGTGAGGCCTTCCTCCTGGTTACCCCTCACTTTGGCTTGTGGCTCAAGACCTTTGAAGTAAAGCCGAAGATGATCGAGGGGCAACATTCAGTGTGTGGAGGTGCCTCAATATGCAAGATGCCGGGAGCTCCATGGCCCAAAGGTTCCATTCCAGAGGTGTCTGAATTGTGGCAACAGGAGTGGTTCTACATCACGGCTCCTAGAAGTGCCAAGTGGGCGGCCGCCCCTGTTTTCCGCTCGGGCCCTCCACCACAACTGATGTCATGGATCAGCAGAGGTCTGAGCTGGGGTCCAGCCAAGGACGTGCCTATACTGCAAATCCGCATTCGAGATCTCTTCAATGGAGATTTTAGTTTGGTTGCGGTAATACAAGTTATGCTGCTTCGTCAAGTCCAGCCTTGCAAACGTCGGCCCCTTCGCTTGTGGGAGTTCAATCCCGAGGGACCGCGTGTCATCCAAAATTTCCTCGGCCTGACGCACGAGGAGATGTACAAGTCATTCTTCGGACCTGAGGTAGAGTGTCCGGAAATCACCGAGGACGTGGGCCTGAGCAGTAACCGCGCCGCCGAACAAGTAAGGAATCTTCCGGCCGAACATACTATCTCTCATTTGTTACGAAGTTATTTCTGAGAGTTCGCTTTTTGACCAGGACTGGCTAACAAAGGCGAAGTTGATTCGGTGTTCGGCCCCCCTCCCTGAGGGTTTGGACAATCTGGTATTGGAAAAGATGCTCTAGGTCGCACCTTGCCCGGAGCCCTTGAAGGAAGATACTGGGAAGGATAATACGGGCAGACGCGGTCCCCCAACGCTGCCCATTCTAACCAAGGGAGCGAGCGTCTCCATGAAGGAAGACGACCGGAGGAGGAAAAGGACTATGCCCGGGGATTCGGATGTCGAAGCTTCCAAACGGGAGAAGAAGTCTCCCACAGAGGGTCCTACCTTGGGGGGTGCTTTTGCCGCACAAAGTCCACGGGGGGATCAATTCTCCAGCGAGTCGTAAGTGACCCAAAATACTTTAATAGTACAGGTATGCCATCTTTTTCTTCTGAGAAAATAACCACCGCATATATCTTTGCAGTTCGAGCCTTAGCCCCTCTCAAATGAGCTCGTCTTTGGGGGATCTTCTTCCAGAGATGATGGAGAGCGAAACGCCCCCTCCGGACTCCTCCGCTCCAGAAGCAGGCGACCCCGAAGTGTCGTCGCGGAGGGCCTCCGCGGGTCCGGTGAGGCCAGAAGGTAATCCCATTGACCCCCGAAGCTCCCAGTGTCCGGCTCCCGAAGAGAGCGGAAAAAAGAGTCCGGCACCGTCTGGTGTGTGATCGGATGTTCTGAGGGAGTTGGTGAGGCGAGCGGCCATCTCAGATGAACACCGTGTGCTGACGAATACGGTGATGGAGAGAATCTCGTCCGCCGAAAGCGGATTGCATGAAGCTTTTATGAGTCTACTGACAGACTTTGAGGTACGTAAAATAATGTATGATAGTCCTGCACATGCTAGGTGTGCCCTGTGTAGATAGTAGCCCCTGAGACTCTGGTTGTCGTCGAAAACGACGACGAACAGAGGATCATATTCCCAGGTAATAGCCATACTGCCTCTATGTGCAGGTGATGGAAGCTCCGGTGGCTAGCCGGACTAGCGAGTTTGCCCATTTAAAACGGCAGTTGGATGCGGCAGACGCCGACATCAAGCTTGTTAACAAAAGGCTTAACGAGGCACAGGGTAAGTGTCATTATCTGGTAAATGCCACATAGTAAGAGCAGCATGACGCCAGTATCTTTAATATGTTGTGACTGCAGATGGAGCTGTCACTATTGAAGCCTTGCGGGCAGAACTTGCCCGAGCCAAGGAACAAGCGAGGTTTAGTAATGTGGCTGCTTTGAAGGCGGCCGAAGAGTTGAAAACCGAGAAGGTTGCGCATGGCGAGAGCCAAGATAAGATGGCCAAGGTGGCCACAGAATTAAAAGCCGCCGCCGACCGTTGCCGGGTTCTTGAAAAGGAAAACCTAGCGAAGGCATCGGACATTGAGAAGGGGCATCGGACATTGAGAAGGCTGCTGCGACGAAAAAGACATCCGCTCTGCTATGAGGGCGAAGAAGGAGGAGCTGTGGGAAGCCGGGGATATTGTAGTTGGGAAATCCTTTATGTTGTGGAGGAAGTTCGGAGATCCACGGTATGCCTCTCTGGATCGGCTGTGGAGTTCGGAGGATGTGTATATGGATTTGGTGGCGAGCGTTGCCGATGCGGCCAAGTACTTCTAGGGTCAGACGGACTGTGAAGTGGACCAGCTGTTTTGGACGCAATTCCATTCTCTTGAGCGTCTCCTTTCATTGACTGACCAATTAGCCGAATGGGCCGAACTGAATAGGTTGTCCGGACTCGCCATGAGGTCTATTGTGGATCAGCTATGGCCGGAAAGGCCAAAACCGAACAACTATTTCAGCTTGGTGTAGCAGCTCCTTGACGTGGTGCCGCGCATTAATGCGATGAAGAGGTCGGCGTGCATAGAGGGCTCACGGATGACCTTTGCCCGTGTTAAAGCACATTGGGCGGAGATGGATGCTACCTCTGTTGCAGTGCGGGGTTCGGCCATAGGTCGAATGGCTGCTGAGCACTACTTTGAAGAAGTTCTTGAGGGTGCTCGTTTGATAGAGACCCAGTGCTCAAAAAATATTATGTTTGAGTGATATGTAATCTCATTGTAAGCGAAATGCTTTTATAAATTTTTATAAGGCTATTTTTATACTTTTGCCTAAAAGTAATATGATGCCTCCTGGGCGGCCGTTTATGTATACATGTGTATAACCTGAAAGATTGCAGACGTCGGCTTCAACCCCCACGCATATAATGCGGAGGTGCTCGCAAAAAACACGCGTTCACACTTAACCGAATGTCTTGGTCCTATTAAGGAGGTGATAGCGGAGCGAGCGAGGCAACCGGACTATAATGCTTTAGCACTTTCACTTAGCCATAGGAGTTTGATAGTGGGGCTACTAGATAGCCCCTGGTGGCTCCGCACTCTCCCGATCCCGGGGTGCGTACATGCCTGGCCGGAAAACAGCCCTTTGTTAAGGTGGAGGAATTCTAACATTCCAACAGGTCATCGAGTGGTTGACCAGTCTCATGCTATATCATGACAGTCAGTTTTCGGCTTTCTCTACTGAGGTGCTCGTCCAGATGAACCAGGGCACAATCGCAGTAGTTCTCCTGGTGCTACCTTAGCCGGTAAAGCAGAATGTAAGGCACCAAAACACAGGAGCCGGGCAAACCCAACATTTGACCAAAGACAATGATTCGGAGCTAATGCATATAAGGCCAAACTCATGACGCCGAACACTCCCTAAGGTATTCGGTCTTTGTGGTATAAATCGGGCCTAAATAATGGCCTTTGTAAGAAGCCCCTTGTGTCCAGGTACGTGCATTGTTCTGGCGTGGCCACATGCCAAGACGTCAGCATCCTTCTCAACGGTGGATATGTGTCAACAAGAGACAGTAAAAAAGGTTTACGCAGGGTCTTAATCTAAAAAGAATCCTTGGAGCGGGTCCCTGCTGCACGTCTGCGCCTGTGTCTCCATTGTGCCGTATCCTGGACGGGTGTAGCACGATGATCGTATGTAAAAGAGAGGAATTTAGGTGAAAAAGTTGTCGTACAAAAAGATAGTTTTTAAAGAAATCATGTATAATTCAAGATGAGAAAAAATTGCCACTTGTCTGTGCGCGTTGAGCCCCTTGTATTGACAAATAGGGGTGTGACCACTTATTCGGTATAAATAGCAGCGCCGGACTTGATTAATTGTGTCTGAGGTCTTGACGACCTATTGGATGCTTTCGCCGGTCCGGGCGCCTTTAGTGTGCGGCTGCCAGGGCAGCCGCACTCTCTTCGGCGCGCAGAGATCGCTTGATATTTCCGTTCACTGAAATGATGCCACGTGGACCAGGCATCTTGAGTGTGAGGGAGGCGTAGTGTGGTATTGCATTAAAGCGAGCGAAAGCTTCGTGTCCGAGCAGTGCTTGATACCCCCTTTGGAACGAAGCGATGTGGAAGGTTAAATGCTCGCGACGGAAGTTATCAGGGGAGCCGAATATAACTTGTAGTAGGAGGGAGCCCGTACAACGAGCCCCTGGGCCTGGCATTACTCCTTTAAAGGTAGTATTGCTATGGCGAATTTTTGTTGGGTCTAACCCAGTCCCGCGGATTGTATCCTGATATATTAGGTTTAGATTGCTGCCACCGTCCATCAAGACTCGTGTGAAGTGATATCCGCAAATTACTGGGTCTAATACCAGGGCAGCCCATCCTGCGCGTCGGATACTTGCTGAGTAATCGCGATGGTCGAAAGTGATCGGTTGAGACGACCAGTGGCAGGACTTCGCGGTGACAGGCACTTGGGTATATTTTCCTGGGAGTGCCGCGTTGTTTTTTCCCTTGATCACGTGTAACACATTTACTGTTTTGACTTCTGGTGGAAATATCTTTTGTTCCCTAGTGTCTTGCTTGGGAGGCTCGTCCTCGTCTGCACTTGGTGTATCCTCCCCCTTGTGTACGACGTTAAGCTTGACGGACTGCTTGAAGACCCAACATTCTCAGTGGGTATGATTAGCAGGTTTACCAGGGGTACTATGGATCTGACATACTTGGTCCAGAATTTTGTTGAGGCTGGATAGTTCATCCGTGGTGCCTTTAGAGAGCGGCTTTTGCTGACCTGGCTGAGAGCTTTTGAATCTGGCGTTTACTGTCGTGCCCTTCGTGTTGTCTTCTTTATTCTGGCGTTTGTTATTGTTGTTGCGCCGTGTTTTCCCGTTTCCATCTCTAATTTCAGATGTACTGGGGTCGCTGGTGCTGCATCTGGCTAACCAGCTGTCCTCACCCGTGCAAAAGCGGGTCATGAGGCTTGTTAATGCGGCCATCGTTCTCGGCTTATTTTGGCCGAGGCATCTGGCGAGCCATTCGTCACGGACGCTATGCTTAAAAGCTTCCAACGCTTCGGCGTCCGGACAGTCGACAATCTGGTTCTTTTTAGTAAGAAACCTGTTCCAAAGCTTTCGGGCTGACTCTCCGGGCTGTTGAGTTATGTGACTCAAATCGTCCGCATCCGGAGGTCGGACATAAGTCCCTTGCTCGAAAGGCGTCTTCAAGCTCTTCCCAACTTGCAATGGAGCTTTCGGGG
Organism: Triticum dicoccoides; assembly: GCF_002162155.2. Classification (NCBI taxonomy): domain Eukaryota; kingdom Viridiplantae; phylum Streptophyta; class Magnoliopsida; order Poales; family Poaceae; genus Triticum; species Triticum dicoccoides. The sequence goes on along the minus strand of NC_041384.1, from coordinate 612,258,758 downwards.
AGGCCTTTAAGCCAGTGATGAGCTGGCCCTTTGAGCTTGAGGGGTAAGAACTTGATGGCGTGGAGATCATCTCCTCGAGCCATATGGATATGAAGGATGTAGTCCTCAATCCAGACCCTAGGGTCTGTTGTTCCGTCGTATGTCTCTATGTTTACGGGTTTGAATCCCTCTGGAAATTCATGGTCCAGCACCTCATCAATGAAACATAGGGGGTGTGCGGCACCCCTGTAGCTGGGTGTACCGCGTTGTTTGGATGTTTGTTGTGTTGCATTGTATGATGGGGCGCGCTTGCGTGGTCCATAGATGGATCTTGTTGCGCCGTCCTTTGGGTGCGAGCCCTCGCATGGGTCGTGTGTTGTATTGTGAGTGGCGTTGTACGCCGCTCTGTGTTGGCAGAGGGGTCGTCTATCCGGCCAGGTGGCTGCTTTGATATTTGGTTGTGGGGGGTCTGAGGCCTCCTCATCGAATTCAGGTAGTAGCTTCCGCTTTGGGTAGCTCTTGGAGGGGCGATTGTCGCCGTACCTCGCTGTTGTGTTGAATATTTTACTCCATCTGATTTGGAGTGTCTCTTGCGCAGCCTTGAGCCTTTGCTTCTACTTTTTAAGACTCCTCGCAGTGGCAACAAGCCTTTTACGGGCGTTCTGCTGCTCCGGGTGCCTGTCCGGCGTTATGTCGTCCGGACCATTATCCTTGATAGAATTTGTTTGTTCGGTTTGATTATCCGGATTGCCGTTGTCCGGCAGCGGTTCGCCCTACTCCAGCGCTGGGTCTGTGTGATTGTTATTTCTGTCGAGGCGGGATTTGGGGCGGCGCTTGCGTCGCTGCTTTGACTGCTTCTCGAGGGAACAAGCCTTTGGTGCGTCCTTCCGCTCCTCGTCGTCATCTTTTGGTGCGTCCACCATGTATACGTCATATGATGAGGTGGCTTTCCAGGGCCCAACAGGCACTGGTTCTTCATCGTCTCCTTCATCGGCGTCCATACCGTCGATGTCTTCGGAGTCGAAGTCGAGCATGTCGGTTAAATCGTCGACAGTGGCTACAAAGTGGGTGGTGGGTGGGCTTTGAATTTCTTCATCGTCCGTATCCCAACCTTGCTGACCGTAGTCTGGCTAGGGCTCTCCTGATAAAGAGAGAGAGAGGCTTTAGTGTCTTCAGAATATCGCCGAAAGGCGAGTGCTGAAAGATGTCCGCGGCAGTAAACTCCATGATCGGTGCCCGATCGGATTCGATCGGCAGGGGCGCGGAGGGTTCGGAGTCCGGAGAGGAGTCCGGCTCCTTGGAGTCACAAGTCTCGCGGAGTGCGGGGCTGGTGTTCGGCTCGATCGCCGTTGGGATCGCAGCCCCCGAGGCGGCGTCCAACCACCTATCATCGATCGGCGCAGTTGGCTCTGAATTAAGGATCAAAGCCGATGCGGGTGCGGCCTCCAGGGCACTGTTCGGCGGCAGAGCTAGATCATGCTCGTCGTGACAGTGCGGTGCGCTCGGCAGTGACTCGAATCCGTCGAAGATCAAGTCCCCGCAGATGTCAGTCGTGTAGTTTAAACTTCCAAATCTGACCTGACGGCCAGGGGCATAGCTTTTGATCTACTTCAGATGGCCAAGTGAATTGGCCCACAGTGCAAAGCCGCCGAAGACGAAGATCTGTCCGGGGAGGAAAGTCTCCCCCTGGACTGCATCGCTATTGATGATCGTAGGAGCCATCAAGCCTGACGGCGACGACACAGAGGAACTCTCAATGAAAGCACCAATGTCGGTGTCAAAACCGGCAGATCTTGGGTAGGGGGTCCCGAACTGTGCGTCTAGGCCGGATGGTAACAGGAGGCAGGGGACACGATGTTTTACCCAGGTTCGGGCCCTCTTGATGGAGGTAAAACCCTACGTCCTGCTTGATTAATATTGATGATATGGGTAGTACAAGAGTAGATCTACCACGAGATCATAGAGGCTAAACCCTAGAAGCTAGCCTATAGTATGATTGTTGTTCTGTATGTTGTCCTACGGACTAAAACCCTCTGGTTTATATAGACACTGGAGAGGGTTAGGGTTACACAAAGTCGGTTACAATGGTAGGAGATCTACATATCCGTATCACCAAGCTTGCCTTCCACGCCAAGGAAAGTCCCTTCCGGACACGAGACGAAGTCTTCAATCTTGTATCTTCATAGTCCAGGAGTTCGGCTGAAGGTATAGTCCGGCCATCCGGACACCCCCTAATCCAGGACTCCCTCACACCCCCTGTGGTGTTTTAACGGGGAAGACGATGCCACCTGTTGCGGGCACAGGGGACCAGACTCACCTGCTGCTTTAGCAAAAGTTCTGTCCGAGTTGTTCAAGGGAGAGGAAGAGGAGTTCATCCACATTAAACCACAGGACGGATTCTCCATGTACAACCCTCCAAGCTGGGTGAGTTGTACCCTTTTCACTCTCAACCTTCCCGCACTCTTCATCGTAGGTACTCACCTTGCCATTTCACGGCAGGAACTGCGAAAAGCGATAAAGGAGGTCAACAACCCAGCTCCACAACCTGAGGACCCTGGTCGGGCCCTCGATCCTGGACTTGAAGAGGATCCGGACATATTCGTGGAGCTGATAGATAGGCAATTCTATCAATTGAGCTGTGATGACATCATGGTGGCCATAACGGCCGACTATCCGGGACAACTCCCTGCATCGCACGTAAGAAAAACCAAAGTCCCAACTCCCAAAAAGGATCCCCTTTTATGCACTTCGCCTACCATACACGTCTGGTGTCTTACAGGGAAGGCCTTCAGGACGCCGTGCCGAACCTGCGGCAACTCGCCAACAAGAGGCACCGAATCTGGGTAGGCAAAAAAGGAAGGCGGTCAGGACGGATACGCCAGCACTGAGGTATAACACAAAACTCCGTGTTTCCTAGAAAAACGCCCACCAGACTATATCCGGAGAGGCTGCCGATCACGCCTCGACCAGTCGTGCTCCAGGGCTATACATAGAGGCGGAAGCTAACGTGAGACAGACGTCGGATGTTCCTCCTACAGAGGATGCAGACGGACTATCTGCTACGAATTCCAAAGTGGAGAGCGCCATGAATCACAGGCGTCGCCGAGCCGTACACCGTGACGCTTGTTTCTCACCAGAGGCATTTGATGCCTTCAATTCCAGAGACGCGTACATCCGTGCTGCTCAAAATGGTCTAGCCAGAGCCACGGATCAGTATGTAAGGGATATACAGGTAAGTAAATCTGACGATTATATGTATTAGTAGCCCCTGAGACTTGAAACAGTTGACACAACTAATTTAAGGATCATTTATTTGAGTAGGTTCTTACGGAGAAGAATTCCCAATTGTCTCAAGAGCTGGAAGAGTACAAGGCCCAGCTAGGGGCCGCTGTTGCCGCGTTGAGGGAGTCCGAGAAGGGTCCCTATGGTAACACATGTTTCCCTTGCAAAGAAGACAGGTACCAGGTAGTATGCGGCATGTATGCAAATCTAACAATAGATGTTGCAGGTGACCCCGGAGTGAGTCCGGAAGACGTAGTGGTGAATGCGGCACGTGTTGATCGATAGCTAAATGCTGGTGAGCGCATGCTTATGCGAGTCAGGCAAGAGAAAAACAATCTCCAAGACGCCAATACCCGGCTGGGCGAGTAACTGAAAGATGTCCGGGCCCAGCTGGCGGGCTCCGTAAAGGAGAATAAGCGGCTTCGGCGCGGCATTTTTAGTAAGTGCTTGAACGAACTTTTAAAGGAGTTCGGCGATGAAGCCGACTAACAGAGTTGTGTCTGCAGGTATGCTGACGGGTCGTCCCGCAGAAGAGATGCCCGGGTCTTCGGGTGATCTTCTACCAGAGCTCTCACAACTGCACGAGCAAGTTCAGCAGGTGATGTAGGGTGTTGCTCAAGCCTTGTGGCCGTCCGCATCCCTACCAGGAGGCATGGGAGAGCTTGTTGAGAAGCTCAAGGGAGCATGGCGGCGCTTCCGATTATGGAAGATATCAGCTTGCCGACAAGGTGCGAGGGAAGCTTGGGCTATGGTGAAGACGTGATACACCAAAGCGGACCCAAACCACATGGTCGAGGTCGGACCCGTGGGGCCTGATGGGAAGGAGATCCCCGTCAGTTTAGTGTATGATCAAGTAGAATTAGCCGCAAAGTATTCACAACAGGATTGTAGGCTAGACAGCCTGTTGGATGGTATAGAAGAAGAATCGAATCAGTCTTAGTGACTGTGTACTTCAAGTGACATATGTAATGTCCCTAGCCGGATTGTAAATCATTTGTCATGGAGGACCTTTTCGCTTCGACCTCTGGACCTGATAGTCCGGAGTGTATCCGAATACCTGCTCGATTATATAAAAACCGGGGTATGCATGGAAACCAGACGTAGGGGTCATATGTGCTTGAAAAGACAAGTACCCACCTAGATATGTTATATTATATGGGTAGTAAGAAACATCTTCCAGGGAGAATAGTTCTGTTAAGGGTTCCTTTCCCTGGGTACGCATGCCCTAATGTGCATGTCCGAATTGTGAAAAGGAACGCAGGCTGTAAACATCTGGGGCATTTTTTCAAATTAAATAAAAATCATCTTTTGTTTGCCGACCGAATATTCCCTTAAGAACGCTAGCTTTCGGCTTCACCCAGTCTGAGGTACACATCCGGCTGACCCGGCAGTAACAATCACAGAGGTGATCCCCTTATGCCCTAGCCGAATTAACGGGAACGTAGGGCATAAATACAAGAGCCAGGCAACCCAGCTTGGCCAAAACTTAAGTCATATCGATGCATATAATGACGAAAAAAGGTACATGCGGAAGAATGACACATGCGCGGGACATAAAGCCCAGAAAATAATTATATTAAGCTTCTGTGTAAGAAGCCCCCATGTATAATGAGCGCGGCAAGCGCGGCGCGATTGTGCAATCAAGACACAAGTTTAGCCATTTAGGGCCGGGATTAGAAAAAAGGAGAGGAAGAGAGAAAAAGACAGATATGCAAAAAAATTACGGGGGTGAGGAGACGAACATATAGTCCGGCGCTAGGCGTAGAATCTTCGGAGTCCGGCTGCGTTCCATGGGTTTGGCTCGATTCGATTATCCGATGCATCCCGCAGACGGTACGCTCCACCGGTCAGAACCTGGTCAATAATGAAGGGACCTTCCCATTTGGGCTTGAGCTTGTTCTTTTTCTTCTCCGGCAGGCGTAGAACTAGTTCACCAATGTTGTAGGTTTTGGCTCGTACTTCTCTGTTGTGATACCTTCGAGCCTGTTTCTGATAAAATGCGGAATGGGCCTTTGCCACGTCGCACTCCTCCAGGGCATCCAAACTGTCCTGCCGATCGAGCTCGGCCACTTTTTCTTTGTACATGCGCACTCGAGGTGAGTCATGAATTATGTTGCAAGGCAGAACCGCCTCTGCATACACCATAAAGAACGGTGTGTATCCGGTAGTGCGATTCGGCATGGTCTGCAGCCCCCATAGTAGGGAGTCGAGCTCCTCTACCCAGTGCATGTTTGATTCCGTTAAGGACCGCACTAGTCTAGGTTTAATGCCGCTCATGATAAGACCATTTGCTCGCTCGACTTGACCATTAGTTTGCGGGTGATAGGCAGAAGCATAGTCGAGCTTGATGCCCATATTGCTGCACCAGAGTTTCACCTCATCAGCTGTAAAATTTGTGTCATTGTCAGTGACGATACTGTGGGGGACGCCATAACGGTGTACAACCCCAGATATGAAGTCTATCACCAGTCCGGATTCAGCCGTTTTGACAGGTTTGGCTTCTATCCATTTGGTGAATTTATCTACCATGACCAGTAAGTATTTTTGCTTATGGGTTCCCCCTTTAAGGGGTCCAACCATGTCAAGCCCCCAGACCGCGAAGGGCCAAGTGATGGGGATTGTTTGGAGGGCGGTGGGCAGCATATGGCTTTGGTTTGCAAAAAGCTAGCAACCGACGCAATGTTGGACCAGATGTTGCGCATCTGCCCGGGCCGTCGGCCAATAAAAACATGTACGGAAAGCCTTGCTTACAAGGGCCCGGGCTACGGCGCGGTGGCCGCCGAGTCCGGCTTGGATTTCTGCCAAAAGCTTCTGCCCTTCATCTTCGGAGATACACCTTTGAAGGACTCCGGTACTGCTTTTCTTATAAAGCTCTCCCTCGTGGACCTTGTAGGATTTAGATCGCCGCACTATGCAGCGTGCCTCATTTTGGTCTTCGGGTAGTTCCTGCCTGGTTAGGTAGGCCAAGAATGGCTCTGTCCAGGGGGCGATGACGGCCATTATTACATGGGCTGAAGGTGTTATTTCAATGGCAGAGCCTCCGATTGTGTCAGGGTGTTCGGTATCCGGTGTTGTGACCGGGTCCGGGCTCTTATTGCCGGTGTTCCCTTCCCATACCACGGATGGCTTCAACAGTTTTTCCAGGAAGATGTTAGGTGGGACAGGGTCGCGCTTAGCGCCGAGACGGGCGAGGATATCCGCCGCCTAATTATTTTCCCGGGCCACATGGTGGAATTCAAGCCCCTCCAATCGAGCTGACATTTTGAGGATGGCATTGCGATATGTCGCCATTTTCGGGTCCTTGGCATCGAAGTCTCCATTTATTTGGGATATCGCGAGGTTTGAATCCCCACGCACCTCCAGGCATTGAATGCCCATGGAAACTGCCATCCGGAGACCGTGCAATAGGGCCTCGTATTCGGCTGCGTTATTGGAGTCCGTGTATAGTATTTGGAGTACGTATTGAACTGTATCTCCGGTGGGGGGCGTCAAGATGACGCCAGCCCCTAGACCAGCCAGCATTTTAGAGCCGTCGAACTGCATGATCCAATTGGAGTGCGCGTCGTACTCTTTAGGGAGTTCAGCTTCTGTCCATTCGGCGATGAAATTAGCCAGCACTTGCGACTTGATGGCTCGCCGTTGTTTGTATGTTATGTCGAATGGGAGGAGCTCGATGGCCCATTGGCAATCCGGCCCGTGGCATCGCGGTTGTTTATTATGTCGTTGAGTGGTACTTCAGAGGCCACCGTGATTGAACACTCTTGAAAGTAGTGTCGTAATTTCCGGGATGCCATGAATACCGTGTATGCTATCTTTTGGTAATGTGGGTACCGTGATTTGCATGGAGTGAGGATGGTAGCTACATAGTATACCCGCTTTTGAAGCGGGAATTTATGTCCATCTGTCTCTCGTTCGACGACGAGCACTGCACTTACAACTTGGTGTGTTGTTGCTATATATAATAGCATTGGTTCGGCGACATTTGGCGCGGCCAGGATTGGGTTGGTGGCCAAGATGGCTTTTATGTCTTCCAATCCGGCCGTGGCTGCGTCCGTCCACTTGAAGTGTTCGGTCCGCCGAAGAAGGCGATAAAGGGGGAGTGCCTTTTCTCCTAATTGGGAGATAAAGCGGCTTAAGGCCGCCACACATCCAGTTAACTTCTGTATTTTCTTGAGGTCGGTTGGGATAGCCAACTGCGACAGGGCTCGGATTTTAGCTGGATTTGCTTCAATTCCTCTACTGGAGATGATGAAGCCCAGGAGCTTTCCGGCGGGTACGCCAACAACGCATTTTTCCGGATTGAGCTTAATGTCGTATGTTCGGAGATTAGTGAACGTGAGCCTCAAGTCTTCTATTAAGGAGTCGACATGTCTGGTTTTAATTACCACATCGTCTACGTATGCCTGCACTGTCTTGCCGATCTGCTTTTCCAGACATGTCTGAATCATGCGCTGATATGTTGCACCAGCGTTTTTGAGCCCGAAGGGCATTGTGTTAAAACAGAAGGGGCCGTATGGAGTGATAAATGCCGTTGCAGCTTGATCGGACTCCGCCATCTTAATCTGGTGGTAACCGGAGTATGCGTCGAGGAAGCACAATGATTCGTGTCCTGCAGTAGCGTCGATGATTTGATCGATGTGAGGGAGGGGGAAGGGATCCTTTGGGCAAGCCTTATTAAGGTCTTTGAAGTCGACGCATAGGCGCCAGGATTTGTCCTTCTTTGGTACCATCACCAGGTTTACTAGCCAGTCCGGATGTTTTATTTGTCTAATGAATCCGGCCTCCAGTAGCTTGGATAGCTCCTCTCCCATGGCTTGTCGCTTAGGTTCAGAGAAACACCGAAGAGTCTGCTTGACCGGCTTGAATCCTTTTAGGACATTAAGGCTATGCTCGGCCAATCTGTGTGGGATTCCTGGCATGTCAGAAGGATGCCAGGAGAATATGTCCCAATTCTCGCGCAGAAACTCCCGTAGTGTGGCGTCTATAGCGGGGTTTAACTGTGCCCCAATGGATGTTGTTTTTGTGTGATCTGTTGGATGGACTTGGAATTTGACTATTTCATCCGCTGGTTTAAAGGAGGTGGACTTGGATCTTTTGTCTAGTATCACGTCGTCCCTGTCCACTTTGGAGTGCAGCGCGGTTAACTCCTCCGCCGCAAGGGCTTCGGATAATGCCTCGAGGGCCAGTGCGGCTGTTTTGTTCTCGGCGCAGAGTGCTATATCCGGATCACTAGCTAGAGTGATGATTCCATTGAGTCCGGGCATTTTGAGCTTCATGTACCCGTAATGGGGTATGGCTCGGAAAATCGTGAATGCCTCCCTCCCTAGAAGGGTGTGGTATCCGCTACTGAACGGGGCCACTTGGAATGTGATTTCTTCGAACCTATAATTCTTCCGAGTGCCGAATACCACATCTAGTGTGATTTTCCCAGCGCGACGTGCCTCCCGACTAGGGATAATTCCTCGGAAGGTCGTGCTGCTTTGCTCCATATGGTTGCTGTCTATTCCCATTTTTTGAAGGGTCTCCTTGTAAATGAGGTTTAGTCCGCTGCCGCCGTCCATGAGCACTTTAGTGAGCCGAAAGCCATCCACAATTGGACTGAGGACCAAAGCAACTGGTGCTCGGGTTGTTCGGAATTGAGGTTCGTCACTGGCGTTGAAGGTTATAGCCGTGTCGCTCCATGGATTTGTTGTTGCTACGTGGCAGACTTCGGCAAGGCTGCGGAGTACTCGCTTACGCCTATTATTTGAGGCGAAGGTCTCGAAGACTTTTAGTACTGTATTGTGATCCCCGGGGAGGTGTTCTGGGGTGTTTTGGAAGAGGAGATCCTCGCCGCTTTTGGCCACCTGCCGGAGTACCCAACATGCTCTAAGGCTATGTGTTGGTATGGTATCCGTTGTACTATGAATTTTGTAGGGCCCATTAAGCCATCCCTCCAATACGGTTCCACGCCCTGCAGTGGGCTTTTGTTTCTTTATAATTGAGTTGGGCGACTTATGAGAGTACACCCTTTTAGTTCGGACTGGGGGTTTTGACAGGGCCGGATTATCCTGGAATTGTGTTTGGGTTTTCCAGGGGCTTTCCATCGCACAGTATTTCCGTACTATGGCCGCCAAGTCAGCGAAGTGTGTAATGTCGCGATGACTTATGGCGTTGAGGATCCCCTTGTCCGTGCAATTGTTACAAAAGAACGAAATTGCGTCTTCCTCACGATAGTCCTTGACCTTGTTCATTACAAGGCGGAATCTGGCCCAATAGTGATGTACTGTTTCTTGGGGCGCTTGCCTAATGTGGGAAAGATCGTTTGTATTTGGGTGGGTGGGTGGATTTAAGTCCAGACCTTGACCCAATCTGAGATCCCGGGGCGGGGGAGTTTCCGATCTTGGAAGTTCGGACTCCGGGATGTTGCTCCGCGGGTTCGGTATGTGACCTGATTCCAGGTCCAGGGTTAGGGAGATGTCCTCCCGTGAGAGAGAATCCGGCTCGGAGAGCTCGGGAATCCGGACATAGTTCGTCCTCAGGATAGAGGGAGAAACGCCGCATCATTCCTCCACCACCGATATTTGATGGGTGACCGGCGGAGAGTTAATCTCCCTTTGGTCGGGTTTAAGCCCGATCCGATCATAGTCCGTAGCGACCCCCAGAGCGGTGATGCGATCCAAGATCTCGTTCAAAGAGGAGAGCTCCATTGGATCCATCTGCTCGGCGAATTTTGAGCCGATGTGGAGGCTGTTTTAGATGACCCGAGAAGTCATCGTTGGCGCAGCGGCCGAACGGGCGGTCATGATGAAGCCGCCTAGTCGGAGAGTTTGGCCTACAGCCAGGGCTCCCCCAGAAGTGATGTTGTTTTTGAGAACAAGGCGAGCCATCCCCATTTACGATGACGACACAGTGGGACTCTCAATGAAAGCACCAATGCCGGTGTCAAAACCGGCGGATCTCGGGTAGGGGGTCCCGAACTGTGCGTCTAAGGCGGATGGTAACAGGAGGCAGGGGACACGATGTTTACCCAGGTTCGGGCCCTCTTGATGGAGGTAATACCCTACGTCCTGCTTGATTGTTCTTGATTATATGAGTATTACAAGAGTTGATCTACCATGAGATAAACCTAGAAGCTAGCCTATGGTATGATTGTATGTCGTCCTACGGACAAAACCCTCCGGTTTATATAGACACCGGAGGGGGCTAGCGTTACACAAGGTCGGTTACAAGGGAGGAGATATACATATCCGTATTGCCTAGCTTGCCTTCCACGCCAAGTAGAGTCCCATCCGGACACGGGACGAAGTCTTCAATCTTGTATCTTCATAGTCCAACAGTCCGGCCAAAGGATATAGTCCGGCTGTCCGGAGACCCCCTAATCCAGGACTCCCTCAGGGAGCTCAATGAAGATCGTGTTTGTTGTGTTGTTTCGTTTCCTGTTGATCAGTAGTGGAGCCCAGTTGGGGCGATCGGGGATCTAGCATTAGGGGTTGTCTTCTTTTATTTTTGGTTCCGTAGTCGGACCTTGATTGTATTCTTGATAATGTATGTTAATTTGTATTTGTGTGAAGTGGCGATTGTAAGCCAACTCTTTATCCCTTTCTTATTCAGTACATGGGATGTGTAAAGATTGCCCCTCTTGCGACATGCCTACCATGCGGTTATGCCTCTAAGTCGTGCTCTGACAGGTGGGAGATATAGCCGCATCGTGGGTGTTACAAGTTGGTAATCAGAGCCTTCCCCGACTTAGGATCCCCCTGCTTGATCGAATTGCTGACGTTGTTGAGTCTAGAACAAAATGTTTTGAGTCTTATAGGATTATATATATCGAAGAGTAGGATTCTTTTTACTCCTCGTCGCTCTCGTGAGGCCTCCTAACGTAGAGTTTTCACTCTTCTCTACTCAAATTTCACGAAAAAAATTAGGATCACACGGGTATATTGGAATCGTTCCGATGGTTTTGTGACGAGAACAGTGTTCTTGGTGCCTCCTGACATTTAGGGGTTGTGGCAGTGTCTCGGGAAGTTGAGCTCCGAGGTGTTGTCGTCACAATTTTATCATTGCAGTTCTGGAATACCTGAGTTCGCCGACATCGAAAATCTCTTTTATGCAGTTGTTGGTGAGATAACCTCGACGCCACCCAGTACTGGGGCGGGAGTTCGGGAGTATTGCCATAACTCGTATAACGGATGCTTTTCGAATGTTGAGGTAAATGATTCCCGAAGGTTTCTTGGTTATGTGTTGAAGGATGGATACAGCTGGATGTAAGATTTGTTAGTTTTGGGTGAGATATTATGCTTCCCTTGTATCCCCAACACCTGATTGCATAACCAGAAAGTTTTGGGAGTTTATAAGTGGGAATTCAAGTAGCTCGTAGGATATATTTCCAACAGATGCAAGATATGAGATTGGGTTCGACGTCTAGTGGTCTGCCTATCCACGGTTGGTTTACAGTGGTCTCATTGTGTCTTAAAGAGTCCTTGGCTATGCTAACTCGGGGACGCTTCGTATGTCATGTGCACTACCTTGTACATGATGGTGTTGTACGATCGAGCCCGTGTGGGCCCCACCATGAAAACTTCGGATGAAATCTCTATCATATGTTTGTTCTGGCTTATTTTGCAAGCCAATCCTTTGTTTTGTTTTGAGTTGTGGTATTCGAGTTGCTTCAATGTCAAGTGTTGATTCCATGCCTTTTTCCTCAGCGGTGCTCTCATATTTCTATGGGAGTGCTAATCCTTTTTGATCATCGAGATGGGCATGTCAATCCTTTTCAACCAGCGTGTTTCTCTTCAAGTGGATCCGATCATTTCAACATCCGCAAGATCAATTATCAGTTCTTCTCAATGGTGTTTGTTTCATCCGTCCCAAGTTGCCTTTTGTTTTACCCACCCTCCCACCCTTTTTCTTGAAGGACTCGGATTTCTAATCAAGTATCCATCTTATGGATGAGAAGTCTCTTCATTCTTTTCTTTCAATGTTCGTATACAGTGATTCTCATGAAGATTCTAATGGAGCTTCAAGTTCATCATTTTTCGTTCTTTTCCTTCTCTGGTGGATCCAATGCAAGCTTTCGCTGTTGATCATATCTTTTTCATTGGTTCATATGCTTTCCATATTGGAAGTCCTTACCGAAGACTCTCTAAATTGTTCACCTCTCTCTATTCTTTTGTTCCGGAGTGCGAAGATATCTCAGAAGATGTTATCTCATTCAATCCGTTCAACCTATTTCGAGGTTGTTATCTCATTCAAGCCATTTAATTCAACCGGTGCAATCTCCATTTCAAGTAATCGTTCAACGGTGTTTCTCTTGAGTGGGCCCTAACCCATGGGTCTTTTTCTAGGATCTTACCTGACTCTTCTAATTTTCCAGGAGTTATTCTCAAATTCTCTCAAAGTGCGACGTAAGAATGAATTATCATCAGTCATATGTCTTTCTCCAAGATCCTTCATATTCTTTCATCGTTGGTTCAACCTTTTTATTCTTCATTCCGGAGTGCCTCAATAATTCATGGTGACGTATCTCATCGTCATTCTCAGATTTTGAAGATCGAAGAAGAGTTTTTCCTCCAAATCTTACCTGTTCTCTTGAAGACTCGTGGTTCTAGATTTATACCATCCTCTCATAATTGTTTTCAAGTGTGACAATTCTTTTCATCCTTCCAGAGCAATTCATGAGTCTTTTCAGTTTGATTCTCCGGAGCCCATCATCTCAGAGTTATTCATTCTTAGCTTTCAGCTCTCATTCTCCTAATCTTACCAGTGCATCGTTAAAGTGTTCTCTAATCAGCTCGTCATCTCTTCGTTCTCATGTATCTAAATTCTCTCAAGCATCTTCGTTCATTTGCTAATCCTTCCCGGTGTTTCTTCATCTTTTATTCGTTCATTTTCAATTCTTACGGTGATTCCTTCAAGATTCTTTTTCCTTCTTTCATCATATCAATTTATTCGTTGTTTCAATCCTACCGGTGGCTTGTTCAAGACTTTTCTCAAGTTTACGCAGTTACGCTATATCTCTCCTCAATCCTTTTTCAAGAAGAATAAGTAGTATGCCAAATCTGTTGCTTGTCATCAATTTAATTCATGAAGGATAAGCATAATGTAATTCTTATTCTTGTTTCATCCAAGTGATTAATTCCTTATTCCGGAGGTTCATCCAATTCTCGGTGTCAATTGGTTCATCTTTTCTTTTCCCGGAGTTCCAACCTCTCATCATCACGAAGATCCATCTAATCATTGCAATGCTTCAACCTTATTCTTTTCACCTTTCATTTTGTTTGATCATTCTTTTATTAACGGAGTTCTTCATGGAGGCTCTACATGGTGGTTCATCAAGGATTTAATTCCTTCTTGAAGTGCTCATCAAGATTCTTTCCAGAGGAGCTCAAGTTTTCTTCATCTTGCAATCCGGAGTGTAATTGTTCTCCCTTATCTTTTGAGGTCGTAATATATCATTCTTCATTCACAAGAATGAGATATTTAAACCCATCACTTTCTTCCTTGGAGTTATCTTGGTACAGATTTCACCTAAAGCCTTCCATTGGGAATGTTGCTCTTTGTGATGATTACCTATGATCCAAGTTCTCTTATCACCTCGGTGGAAGAAGCTTGCTATCTTTTCTAGCTCTCAATCAAATATATTGTTTCCGTTAGTGGCAAACTTTCACCTCATAGTTTTGAGAAGTTTTCCATAAGCCCACTACAAGCTTACTCTTTTCGTTGTTGGTTTTCCAACAACTCCGCCCGACCCTTCTCCTAAAGATGCTTTTCAAGCTCATTTGAGGTAGAAGATGTTGTTTTCTCCTCCGTTCTCTTGATTCCATTCTTACTTTTGTTTCAGAGGCATTGTGATGTTGCTCTCTTCAACCCATCATATTGTTTGTCAAGATCATGTTTAATTCCTTCCATTGCCCAAATTATATCATTCTTATTCCTTCTCTATCTTGTTTTAACCGAAGTGTTGTGTCCTCTGCTTAAGTTCTTTTCACCTTATCAAGTCTTGCACCTCTTTTCAACCGGAGTGTTGTCCGAATTTGTTCTTCCTTGTTCCTCTTTTCTGACGGAGATTGTCAACTTCGTTTATCTCCATTGTATTATTTTCTCAAAATTGTTTAACATCTCAAGGTTCTTTGGTTCCACTCGTTTGTCAAAGAAGCAACTTAGTTTTACCTCTTATCTTCCTCGTCCTTTTTCCTCCGGTGCCATCCTAGATCTCGGTACGAGATCCTTTCGTAGTGGTGGAGTGTGGTAACACCTCGGATGTAATTTGCCATATTTGTACTCCAACTCTTGCCTTTTCAGAGATGTGATAGGAGATACCCTTCGTGGTTGGGCTCTTGTATTTATTTTGCATTTTGTTCGTGTCATGCATATCATATCATGTCATCATGTGCATCTCATTTGCATACGTGTTCGTCTCATGCATCCGAGCATTTTCCCCGTTGTCCGTTTTGCAATCCGACACTCCCTCATGCACCCGGCCCCCCTTTTGCCTCTTTTCATGAGTGGGTGTTAAACACTCTCGGAATGGACCGAGATTTGCCAAGCGGCCTTGGTACACCACCGGTAGACCGCCTGTCAGGTTTTGTGCCATTTGGAGTCCGTTTGATACTCCAACGGTTAACCGGGGAACCGTAAAGGCCTCGTGTGTGTTGCAGCCCAACACCCCTCCAAAACGGCCCAATAACCCATCCAAACCCCCTCCATCCTCTCGGCTGTTCGATCACGATCGTGTGGGCGAAAACTACACCTCATTTGGACACTCTCACCTCCTTCTATGTATAAATACGCCCTCCCCGTCCAATTCCGGGTCCAGAACCCTAAAAATTGCTCCCGCCGCCACCGGACATGTCCGCCGCCTGCCAAACGTCTTTGCGCCGCCGCTCCGCACCAATGGACGCGTGACATGTGTCACTGCGCTGCCCTCCGCCGCCGCGGCGCGCGAGGCCCATCACCGGCCCCCGCGGGCCCGAGCCGCCCCGC
>NC_041384.1:612180609-612243063 GCF_002162155.2 Triticum dicoccoides | reverse complement strand
CCGATGAGCTCCCTCCGCCGGCCACCGCGGCACGCCGTCCGCGCCTCCTCCGCCGAACGCCGGCGAGCTCCGGCCACTTCCTCCTCCTCTCCAGATCCTGTCGCCGTCGTCTCCCTCCTCGTCGGCCACTCCTCCGACGAACCCCGGCCATCCTCGAGAAGCGCACCGAACCCTAGATCTGGGCATCTCGGAGGTCGATTTTCCCTAAGTCATTTTCTACTATATTTTTTAGCCCTGTTCAACATACCATAACTCCTCATCCGTAGCTCCGTTTTGTGCGTGTGATATATCAAAATGTTCATCATGATGTGCTCTTCATTTTTTTCCATTGTGACATGCTTGTTTGAGTCCATCTTGATGCCCAAATCTTTGATGCAAGAGTGTATAAAATGTTAGGTGTTGATTCTTAGCAAAGTATGAGCATTTGTCATTTTTGCTACATTTGTTGTGTGCTGCATATGGGCATGAGCTCTACATGTGTTCTGATATATGCCATGCCATATTTACAGGGGTGTATGCCATGTATTTTTGTGATCAATGTGGTGACTAGCACAAGCATGCAAAGTAGCTCTCGTGATATTGCTGATTTCAGAGACTTGGAATTTCACCAGGTCATTGCTCTGCTGTTATTTTTATGCCATGTATTCATGTTTCTACAGAGTGATCCATGCTTTATTTGAGTTGCTTCAGTAAGGATGATTTGGACATATGGTTGTGCTCTACCCATCCATGCCCCTATTTGCAATTATGGAGTGCCATAGCATGACTTAATATTGCTCTACTTTTGCTATAAAATGTTCCTGGCAGATTGTTCACGTGTTAATCAATTTTGCCAAGGTTGTTGTAGTTGATCCATGCACGCTATGAACTTGTTCTTACCTTGGTTAGCTTCATGAACATGCCATCTTGCTGTTGCTATGCTTATCTTGTCATGCAATGCCTTGTGGTGAGTCAATCGAGGTCACAAACATGCCTTCATAATTCTGTTTTTGCCATGCCCAGTTTTCTGCCAAGTCTGAATCTGTTAGCGAAACTTTCTATGTTTACATGTGTGCCATCATATCTTCTGTTCCTTTTTGGCTTATGGTTAGTAAGGGACTTTTGTTCTACACTTTGAGTAGATTCATGCCATGCCTTGTATTTCTATGATATGTTCCTTTAGCATGTTGTTAGCTTGCTATAAACATGTCTTCCTGATGTTAATTCCTGGCATGTTGTTATTTTCACCAAGTCTGTGATGCTGATATCTTTTGCACTTTTGCCATGCTTGTTTGAACCTGCTATTGTGTGATTTAGCCATAGCTCAGTGTTCATCTTTTGTCAAGCATCTTGAGTAGATCACTGCCATGTGCTTTGTTGCTATGTTGGGGTGCAGTAGCTAAGTTTCTTTCTGCACTCTAGATGGCATCGTGATGTTAATCGCAGAATTGTGCCATTCTTGTTTTGCTTGCCATTTGCAAACCGTGCATCCAATTCTAGTGATCTTTATATCGATTTCGACCGAAATCATCTCATCTTTCCAGCGGCACTCTTGGTTTGCCAAGTTGATGCCTGGTTCAATATTTCCTTTCCGAAGCACGCATATGCATTGCATATCACATCCCGCATATCATGCCATGTTTTGCATCATGTTGCTTGCGCATTGCACCGTGGTTGATTGTGGTTTCCTTTGCTTGTGTTCTTGCCTTGGGTAGATCCGGGAGACGAGTTCATGGTCGAGGAACCCCTTGAATATGCTTACGAGGATCAAGTTTTTGTCAACTCGGAGAACTTTGCAGGCAAGATGACCATACCCTTGAAATCACTTCTATCTTTGCTTGATAGTTGCTCACTCTATTGCTATGCCGTGATACCTACCACTTGCTATATCATGCCTCCCATGTTGCCATGTCAAGCCTCTAACCCACCTTTTCGTAGCAAACCGTTGTTTGGCTATGTTACCGATTTTGCTCAGCCCCTCTTATAGCGTTGCTAGTTGCAGGTGAAGATTGAAGTTTGTTCCATGTTTGGAACATGGATATGTTGGGATATCACAATATCTCTTATTTTAATTAATGCATCTATATACTTGGTAAAGGGTGGAAGGCTCGGCCTTATGCCTGGTGTTTTGTTCCACTCTTGCCGCCCTAGTTTCCGTCATACCGGTGTTATGTTCCTTGATTTTGCGTTCCTTACACGGTTGGATGTTATGGGAACCCCTTGACAGTTCGCCTTGAATAAAACTCCTCCAGCAAGACCCAACCTTGGTTTTACCATTTTCCTACCTATCACCATATACCCCTTTCCCTTGGGTTCTGCAGACTCAAGGGTCATCTTTATTTTAACCCCCCCCCCCGGGCCAGTGATTGTCTAAGTGTTGGTCCGAACTAGAGCACCGTGCGGGACCGTCCCTTGGCAACTTGGGTTATGTTGGTACCTGTATGCTTAGCTTATCCGGTGTTGCCCTGAGAACGAGATATGTGCAGCTCCTATCGGGATGTCGGCGCATTGGGCGGTCTTGCTAGTCTTGTTTTACTATTGTCGAAATGTCATGTAACCGGGATTCCGAGTCTGATCGGGTCTTCCTGGGAGAAGCAATATCCTTCGTTGACCGTGAGAGCTTGTGATGGGCTAAGTTGGGACACCCCTGCAGGATTTTGAACTTCCGAAAGCCGTGCCCATGGTTATGGGTAGATGGGAATTTGTTAATATTCGGTTGTAGAGAACTTGACACTTAACTTAATTAAAATGCATCAACCGTGTGTGTAGCCGTGATGGTCTCTTCTCGACGGAGTCCGGGAAGTGAACATGGTCTTGTGTTATGCTTGAATGCAAGTAGCTTTCAGGATCACTTCTTGATCACTTCTAGCTTCTCGACCGTTGCGTTGCTTCTCTTCTTGCTCTCTTTTGCGTATGTTAGCCACCATATATGCTAGTGCTTGCTGCAGCTCCACCTCACTACCCCTTTCCTACCTTAAGCTTAAATAGTCTTGATCTTGCGGGTGTGAGATTGCTGAGTCCTCGTGGCTCACAGATACTTCCAAACAGTTGCAGGTGCCGATGATACCAGTGCAAGTGACGCAACCCAGCTCAAGTGGGAGCTCGACGAAGATCGTGTTCGTTGTGTTGTTTCGTTTCCTGTTGATCAGTAGTGGAGCCCAGTTGGGGCGATCGGGGATCTAGCATTAGGGGTTGTCTTCTTTTATTTTTGGTTCCGTAGTCGGACCTTGATTGTATTCTTGATGATGTATGTTAACTTGTATTTGTGTGAAGTGGCAATTGTAAGCCAACTCTTTATCCCTTTCTTATTCAGTACATGGGATGTGTAAAGATTACCCCTCTTGCGACATGCCTACCATGCGGTTATGCCTCTAAGTAGTGCTCCGACACGTGGGAGATATAGCCGCATTGTGGGTGTTACATTGGATCTTATGGTTCTTGAACTTGCGGAGGCTGGAATTTTGTTTCGTCGACTCCCCTCGGATTTTTGGAATATTTGGGAATTATAGGATGAAGAGGCGGTGCGGGAGGCCACTGAAGTGGGCACAACCCACCAGGGCGCACTTGGGCCCCCAGGCGCGCCCAGGTGAGTTATGCTCCCCTTAGAGCCCCCCCTGGTACTTCTTTGCCCCAATAGGTGTCTTCTGGTCCAGAAAAAATCTCCAAAAAATTTCGCTGCGTTTAGACTTCGTTTGGTATTGATTTTCTGTGAAGTAAAAAAAAAACAACTGGTACTGGGCACTATGTCAATAGGTTAGTCCCAAAAAATGATATAAAGTTGCTATAAAATGATTGTAAAACATCCAAGAATGATATTATGACAACATGGAACAATAAAAAATTATAGATACGTTGGAGACGTATCATCATCCCCAAGCTTAATTCCTGCTCGTCCTCGAGTAGGTAAATGATAAAAGCAGAATTTTTGATGTGGAATGCTGCCTAACATGTTCATCACATATTATTTTCTTTTGTATCATGGACATATGGACTTTTATATGGTTCAAAGCAATGGCCTAGTTTTGACATGAAGATTTCAATACTCAAGCATATTGACAAGCAGTCAAGTCTTTCAAAATATCAATGCTAAAGCAAGTTATCCCTAGCCCATTATGCTCAATCATTGATCTATTCATGAAACACACTCGCACATTAGCTATACCTAATGCTCAAGTACGATCATAGTGCCCCTTAGTTGGTGCTTTATAAGAGAAGATGGAGAATCAAATAAAAATAAAAATTGCATAGAGTAAATAGAAAGGCCCTTCGCAGAGGGAAGTAGGGATTTGTAGAGGTGCCAGAACTCAAAGCAAAAAATTGAGAGATACAAATTTTGGGTGCCAAACTTTTCCCGTCAACGAAAACAACCGAGTAATTCCCAACACTTTCCATGCTAGATATATCATAGGCGGTTCCCAAATAGAAAATAAAGTTTATTCCTTTTTCCACTATTCATTCACATTCCACGGCTAGCCGAATCCACGGGTACCGTCCATACCAACACTTTCTAAGGAATCTGTTATTTGATAACATAAAGTAAATTTATTTTCCATTTCGGGACTGGGCATCCTTAATACCTTTGCCACACTCTCGTGCAATGGAAAGTGAATAAACACTCATCTTGAGAATAACACATCTAGCATGGAAAATATTGACCACCCCTGCCGCTTCATGAGCGGTACGAGCACACAAAAAGGAAATTTATTTTGAAAATTAGAGATGACACATACAAATTTTGCTTAAAATGACATGGAAATACCACATATAGGTAGGTATGATGGACTCATGTGGCAAAACTAGTTTAAAGGGTTTTGGATGCACAAGTAGTAATCATACTTAGTACAAGTGGAGGCTAGGAAAAGATTGAGAAGCAACCAACCAAGAAACGAAAAATCACATAAGCGAGCATTAAGCATAACTAACACCAAATAATGCACCACAAGTAGGATGTAATTTCATTGCATAACTATTGACTTTCATGCTTGCATAGGGAATCACAAACCTTAACACCAATATTCTTACTAAAGCATAATTACTCATCAACATGACTCACATATTACTATCATCATATCTCAAAACTATTACAAAGAATCAAGATAATTTTGTCTAATGATCTTCATGAATTTTTTTTATTTTATCCCTCTTGAATATCTATCACTTTGGGACTAATTTCATATGTTGCTTTTGACAAACTCAAAAAAATCTAAGTGAAGAACATGAGCATAAAATTTTCTTCTCTCAAAATAATATAAGTGAAGCATGAGAGAATTTCTTAAAAAAATACTAACTCTCAAATAAATCTAAGTGAAGCATGAGAGCATTTCTTCAAATATATTAAAGCACACCATGCTCAAAAAGATGTAAGTGAAGCACTAAAGCAATTCCATAGCTCAAAAAAAATTAAGTGAAGTATATAGAGCAATTCTAACAAATCATAGCATAATTTTAGCTCTCTCAAATAGGTTTGTCCAGCAAGGATAGATGACATAAAATAAAAAGTAAAACTGGCAAAGACTCATATAATACAAGACACTCCAAGCAAAACTAATGATATGTGACGAATAAAAATATAGCTCCAAGATACATATGGTTGTTAGAAGAAAGAGGGGATGCCACTCAGGGCATCCCCAAGCTTAGTTGCTTGTTCCTCTTTGGATAATAACTTGGGGTGCCATGGGGCATCCCCAAGCTTAAGCTCTTCTTACTCATTTCTTCATCCACATGATCTCACCCAAAACTTGAAAACTTCAATCACACAAAACATAACAAAACCTTCGTGAGATCCGTTAGTATAAGAAAGCAAATCACTACTCTATGTACTGTTGCAAACCCATTCACATTTTATTTTTGCATTATACCTACTGTATTTCAACTTTACCATGGCTTATACCCCCCGATACAAACCGTAGATTCATCAAAATAAGCACACAATGCAAAGAAAATAGAATCTGTCAAAAACAGAACAGTCTGTAGCAATCTGAACACTTCGAATACTTCTGTAACTCCAAAAATTCTGGAAAATTAGAAAACATAGAAAATTTGTATATCAACCTTTTATACAAAAGTCAGGATTTTATTGCGCTTCTGTAAATATTGAAAATTATTTTACTGGGCGCAAAAGTTTCTGCTTTTCAACAAGATCAAATCAACTATCACCCAACATGATCCCAAAGGCTTTGCTTGGCACAAACACTAATTAAAACATAAAAACACAATCATAACAGTAGAATAATTGTGCAAACACTCAAGAACAGAAATAAAAAGGAAAACATAAAATTTATTCATTGGGTTGCCTCCCAACAAGTGCTATCATTTTATGCCCCTAGCTAGGCATAATACATAGATCTAAGTATTGTCGTCTTTCTTCTTATTTTCTATTGATGTGTTCTTATCAGGAGGCTTTGCAAAAAAAACTTGAAACACATTATCCATAGAAATTTTAGCATTATCAAGTTGTCCATCTATGTATCCCCTTTGATTTCCGACAATAATCCAAGAATGGTGCTGATTGACATCATTGAAGACTTGTTGGATTATATCTAGAAAGGGGATTTCCTTTTTAAGATTTTCATCAAAAACTTGATCATTCGCAAGCAAATGTCTCAACAAATAATCACTATTATAAAGGATCTTGTTTATCACCGGTTTTTCACGGCTCATACCATAAACATCAAAGATTTCCCTAGCTTCCCATACTATGTAATCAAATTCATTGAAAAGAACAAGGGTAGCTAGCTTTTTAGCCTTAGGATCCTTTATACCGGGTAGCTCATAAAACAATCTTTGCAAAGTAGGATGGGTATGGATGTTGGGGAACATAGTAATTTCAAAAATTACCCTACGTACACACAGGATCATGGTGATGCATAGCAACGAGAGGGGAGAGTGTGTCCACGTACCCTCGTAGACCGAAAGCGTTAGCACAACGCGGTTGATGTAGACGTACGTCTTCACGATCCGACCGATCCAAGTACCGAACGCACGGCACCTCCGAGTTCAGCACACGTTCAGCTCGATGACGTCCGACAAACTCTGATCCAGTAGAGCTTCATGGGAGAGTTCCGTCAGCATGACAGCGTGATGACGGTGATGATGTTGCTACCGCCGCAGGGCTTCGCCTAAGCACCGCTACGATTGTTGGAAATATGCCCTAGAGGCAATAATAAAAGCATTATTATTATATTTCCTTGTTCATGATAATTGTCTTTATTCATGCTATAATTGTGTTATCCGGAAATCGTAATACATGTGTGAATAACAGACACCAACATGTCCCTAGTAATCTTCTAGTTGACTAGCTCGTTGATCAACAGATAGTCATGGTTTCCTGACTATGGACACTGGATGTCATTGATAACGAGATCACATCATTGGGAGAATGATGTGATGGACAAGACCCAATCCTAAACATAGCACAAGATCGTATAGTTCGTTTGCTAGAGTTTTCCAATGTCAAAGTATCTTTTCCTTAGACCATGAGATCGTGTAACTCCCGGATACCGTAGGAGTGCTTTGGGTATGCCAAACGTCACAACGTAACTGGGTGACTATAAAGGTAGACTACGGGCTTCTCCGAAAGTGTCTGTTGGGTGACATGGATCAAGACTGGGATTTGTCACTCCGTATGACGGAGAGGTATCACTGGGCCCACTCGGTAATGCATCATCATAATGAGCTCAGAGTGACCAAGTGTCTGGTCACGGGATCATGCATTACGGTACGAGTAAAGTGACTTGCCGGTAACGAGATTGAACGAGGTATTGGGATACCGACGATCGAATCTCGGGCAAGTAACATATCGATAGACAAAGGGAATAGCGTACGGGATTGATTAAATCCTCGACATCGTGGTTCATCCGATGAGATCATCGTGGAGCATGTGGGAGCCAACATGGGTATCCAGATCCCGTTGTTGGTTATTGACCAGAGAGATGTCTCGGTCATGTCTGCTTGTCTCCCGAACCCGTAGGGTCTACACACTTAAGGTTCGGTGACGCTAGGGTTATGAAGATATGTATATGCAGAAACCCGAATGTTGTTCGGAGTCCCGGATGAGATCCGGACGTCACGAGGAGTTCCGGAATGGTCCGGAGGTAAAGAATTATATATAGGAAGTGCTATTTCGGGCATCGGGACAAGTTTTGGGGTTATCGGTATTGTACCGGGACCACCGGAAGGGTCCCGGGGGTCCACCGGGTGGGGCCACCTGTCCCGGGTGGGGCCACCTGTCCCGGGGGGGCACATGGGCTGTAGGGGGTGCGCCTTGTCCTAGATGGGCCAAGGGCACCAGCCCCTATAGGCCCATGCGCCTAGGGTTTCTACCATGGAAGAGTCCATGTGGTGGAAGGCACCCCTAGGTGCCTTGGGGGGGAGGGAAACCTCCCCTTGGCCGCCGCCCCCCCTAGTAGATCTCATCTACTAGGGCCGGCGCCCCCCTGGCACCCCTATATATATAGTGGGGGGAGAGGAGGGATTGGAGACCAGCCTCTGGCGCCTCCATCTCCCCCCGTTACGTCTCTCCCTCGTAGTCTCGGCGAAGCCCTGCTGCTGTGACGCCCTGCATCCACCACCACGCCGTCGTGCTACTAGATCTTCATCAACCTCTCCTTCCCCCTTGCTGGATCAAGAAGGAGGAGACGTCTCCCGTCCCGTATGTGTGTTGAACACGGAGGTGCCGTCCGTTCGGCGCTGGTCATCGGTGATTTGGATCACGTCGAGTACGACTACATCATCACCGTTCTTTTGAACGCTTCCGCTCGCGATCTACAAAGGTATGTAGATGCATCTAATCACTCGTTGCTAGATGAACTCCTAGATGATCTTGGTGAAACGAGTAGGAAAATTTTTGTTTTCTGCAACATTCCCCATCAGTGGCATCATGAGCTAGGTCTATGCGTAGTTCTTCTTGCGCGAGTAGAACACAATTTGTTGTGGGCGTCGATTTGTCAACTTTCTTGCCGTTACTAGTCCTTTCTTGCTTCAGCGGTATTGTGGGATGAAGCGGCCCGGACCAACCTTACACGTACGCTTACGTGAGACCGGTTCCACCGACTAACATGCACTAGTTGCATAAGGTGGCTGGCGGGTGTCTGTCTCTCCCACTTTAGTTGGAGCGGAATCGATGAACAGGGTCCTTATGAAGGGTAAATAGAAGTTGACAAATCACCTTGTGGCTTTAACGTAGGTAAGAAAACGTTCTTGCTAGAACCCTAATTCAGCCACGTAAAACTTGCAACAACAATTAGAGGACGTCTAACTTGTTTTTGCAGCAAGTGGTTTGTGATATGATATGGCCAAAGTTGTGATGAATGATGAATGATCTATATGTGATGTATGAGATGTTCATGCTATTGTAATAGGATTCACGACTTGCATGTCGATGAGTATGACAACCGGCAGGAGCCATAGGAGTTGTCTTTATTCTTTTAATGACCTGCGTGTCATCGAGAAACGCCATGTAAATTACTTTACTTTATTGCTAAACGCGTTAGCCATAGTAGTAGAAGTAATAGTTGGCGAGCAACTTCATGGAGACACGATGATGGAGATCATGATGATGGAGATCATGGTGTCAAGCCGGTGACAAGATGATCATGGAGCCCCAAGATGGAGATCAAAGGAGCTATGTGATATTGGCCATATCATGTCACGTTTATTATTTGATTGCATGTGATGTTTATCATGTTTTGCATCTTGTTTACTTAGAACGACGGTAGTAAATAAGATGATCCTTCACAATAAATTCAAGAAGTGTTCCCCCTAACTGTGCACCGTTGCGACAGTTCGCTGTTTCAAAACACCACGTGATGATCAGGTGTTTTATTCAGACGTTCACATACAACGGGTGTAAGACAGATTTACACATGCAAACACTTAGGTTGACTTGACGAGCCTAGCATGTACAGACATGGCCTCGGAACACAGAAGACCGAAAGGTCGAGCATGAGTCGTATAGAAGATACGATCAACATGAAGATGTTCACCGATGTTGACTAGTCCGTCTCACGTGGTGATCGGACACGGTCTAGTTTAACTCGGATCATGTAATACTTAGATGACTGGAGGGATGTCTAATCTAAGTGGGAGTTCACTAATAATTTGATTAGTTGAACTTAATTATCATGAACTTAGTCTAAAATCTTTGCAATATGTCTTGTAGATCAAATGGCCAACGTAGTCCTCAACTTCAACGCGTTCCTAGAGAAAACTAAGCTGAAAGACGATGGCAGCAACTATACGGACTGGGTCTGGAACCTGAGGATCATCCTCATAGCTGCCAAGAAAGATTATGTCCTACAAGCACCGCTTGGTGACGCACCCGTTCTCCCTGCAGAACAAGATGTTATGAACGCTTGGCAGGCACGTTTCAATGACTACTCCCTCGTTCAGTGCGGCATGCTTTACAGCCTAGAGCCGGGGATCCAAAAGCGTTTTGAGAGACATGGAGCATATGAGATGTTCGAAGAGCTGAAAATGGTTTTCCAAGCTCATGCCCGGGTCGAGAGATATGAAGTCTCCGACAAATTCTTCAGCTGTAAGATGGAGGAAAACAGTTCTGTCAGTGAGCACATACTCACTATGTCTGGGTTGCATAACCGCTTGACTCAGCTGGGAGTTAATCTCCCGGATGAGGCGGTCATTGACAGAATCCTCCAGTCGCTTCCACCAAGCTACAAGAGCTTTGTGATGAACTTCAATATGCAGGGGATGGAAAAGACCATTCCTGGAGTATTTGCTATGCTGAAATCAGCAGAGGTAGAAGTCAGGAAGGAACATCAAGTGTTGATGGTCAATAAAACCACTAAGTTCAAGAAAGGCAAGGGTAAAAAGAACTTCAAGAAGGATGGCAAGGAGGTTGCCGCGCCCGGCAAGCAAGCTGCCGGGAAGAAGCCAAAGAATGGACCCAAGCCCGAGACTGAGTGCTTTTATTGCAAGGGAAGCGGTCACTGGAAGCGGAACTGCCCTAAGTACTTAGCGGATAAGAAGGCCGGCAAAACAAAAGGTATATGTGATATACATGTAATTGATGTGTACCTTACTAGTGCCCGTAGTGGCTCCTGGGTATTTGATACCGGTGCAGTTGCTCACATTTGTAACTCAAAGCAGGGGCTGCGGAATAAGCGGAAACTGGCAAAGGACGAGGTGACGATGCGCGTCGGGAATGGTTCCAAGGTCAATGTGATCGCCGTCGGCACGCTGCCTCTGCATCTCCCTTCAGGATTAGTTTTAAACCTTAATAATTGTTATTTAGTGCCAGCTTTGAGCATGAACATTGTATCGGGATCTCGTTTAATTCGAGATGGCTACTCTTTTAAATCTGAGAATAATGGTTGTTCCATTTTTTTGAGAGATATGTTTTATGGTCATGCTCCTATGGTGAATGGTTTATTCTTTATGAATCTCGAACGTGATGCTACACATGTTCATAATGTGAGTACCAAAAGAAGTAAGGTTGATAATGATAGTCCCACATACTTGTGGCACTGCCGCCTTGGTCACATAGGTGTCAAACGCATGAAGAAGCTCCATGCTGATGGACTTTTAGAGTCTCTTGATTATGAATCATTTGACACGTGCGAACCATGCCTTATGGGTAAAATGACCAAGACTCCGTTCTCAGGAACAATGGAGCGAGCAACCGACTTATTGGAAATCATACATACTGATGTGTGCGGTCCGATGAGTGTTGAGGCTCGCGGTGGCTATCGTTATGTTCTCACCCTCACTGATGATTTAAGTAGGTATGGGTATATCTAATTAATGAAACACAAGTCTGAAACCTTTGAAAAGTTCAAGGAATTTCAGAGTGAGGTTGAAAATCAACGTGACAGGAAAATCAAGTTTCTACGATCAGATCGTGGAGGAGAATACTTGAGTCACGAGTTTGGGGCACACTTAAGAAAATGTGGAATAGTTTCACAACTCACGCCGCCTGGAACACCTCAGCGTAATGGTGTGTCCGAACGTCGTAATCGCACTCTGTTAGATATGGTGCGATCTATGATGTCTCTTACCGATTTACCGCTTTCTTTTTGGGGCTATGCTTTAGAGACTGCCGCATTCACTTTAAATAGGGCTCCGTCGAAATCCGTTGAGACGACACCGTATGAATTGTGGTTTGGGAAGAAACCTAAGCTGTCGTTTCTAAAAGTTTGGGGATGCGATGCTTATGTCAAGAAACTTCAACCTGAAAAGCTTGAACCCAAATCGGAAAAATGCGTCTTCATAGGATACCCAAAAGGAACTATTGGGTACACCTTCTACCTCAGATCCGAAGGCAAGATCTTTGTTGCCAAGAATGGGTCCTTTCTGGAGAAAGAGTTTCTCTCGAAAGAAGTAAGTGGGAGGAAAGTAGAGCTTGATGAAGTATTGCCTCTTGAACCGGAAAATGGCGCAACTCAAGAAAATGTTCCTGAGGTGCCAGCACCGACTAGAGAGGAAGTTAATGATAATGATCAAGATACTTCTGATCAAGCTCCTACTGAAATTCGAAGGTCCACAAGGACACGTTCCGCACCAGAGTGGTACGGCAACCCTGTCTTGGAAATCATGCTGTTAGACAACGGTGAACCTTCAA
This sequence comes from Triticum dicoccoides, assembly GCF_002162155.2. Lineage (NCBI taxonomy): Eukaryota > Viridiplantae > Streptophyta > Magnoliopsida > Poales > Poaceae > Triticum > Triticum dicoccoides. The sequence continues at coordinate 612,230,507 of NC_041384.1, read as the reverse complement.
ACTATGAAGAAGCGATGGCGGGCCCGGATTCCGACAAATGGCTAGAAGCCATGAAATCCGAGATAGGATCCATGTATGAAAACAAAGTATGGACTTTGACTGACTTGCCCGTTGAGCGGCGAGCCATAGAAAATAAATGGATCTTTAAGAAGAAGACAGATGCGGATGGTAATGTGACCATCTATAAAGCTCGGCTTGTCGCTAAGGGTTATCGACAAGTTCAAGGGGTTGACTACGATGAGACTTTCTCACCGGTAGCGAAGCTGAAGTCCGTCCGAATCATGTTAGCAATTGCCGCATTCTATGATTACGAAATATGGCAAATGGACGTCAAAACGGCATTCCTTAATGGTTTCCTTAAGGAAGAATTGTATATGATGCAGCCGGAAGGTTTTGTCGATCCTAAGAATGCTGACAAAGTGTGCAAGCTCCAACGCTCGATTTATGGGCTGGTGCAAGCATCTCGGAGTTGGAACATTCGCTTTGATGAGATGATCAAAGCGTTTGGGTTTACACAGACTTATGGAGAAGCCTGCGTTTACAAGAAAGTGAGTGGGAGCTCTGTAGCATTTCTCATATTATATGTAGATGACATACTTTTGATGGGAAATGATATAGAACTCTTGGACAGCATCAAGGCCTACTTGAATAAAAGTTTTTCAATGAAGGACCTTGGAGAAGCTGCTTATATATTAGGCATCAAAATCTATAGAGATAGATCAAGACGCCTCATAGGTCTTTCACAAAACACATACCTTGATAAGATATTGAAGAAGTTCAATATGGATCAATCCAAGAAGGGGTTCTTGCCTGTGTTACAAGGTGTGAAATTGAGCTCAGCTCAATGTCCGACCACGGCAGAAGATATAGAAGAGATGAGCGTCATCCCCTATGCCTCAGCCATAGGTTCTATTATGTATGCCATGCTGTGTACCAGACCTGATGTTAACCTTGCCATAAGTTTGGTAGGAAGGTACCAAAGTAATCCTGGCAAGGAACACTGGACAGCGGTCAAGAATATCCTGAAGTACCTGAAAAGGACTAAGGAAATGTTTCTCGTTTATGGAGGTGACGAAGAGCTCGTCGTAAAGGGTTACGTCGACGCTAGCTTCGACACAGATCTGGATGACTCTAAGTCACAAACCGGATACGTGTATATTTTGAATGGTGGGGCAGTAAGCTGGTGCAGTTGCAAGCAAAGCGTCGTGGCGGGATCTACATGTGAAGCAGAGTACATGGCAGCCTCGGAGGCAGCACATGAAGCAATATGGGTGAAGGAGTTCATCACCGACCTAGGAGTCATACCCAATGCGTCGGGGCCGATCAAGCTCTTCTGTGACAACACTGGAGCTATTGCACTTGCCAAGGAGCCCAGGTTTCACAAGAAGACAAGGCACATCAAGCGTCGCTTCAACTCCATTCGTGAAAATGTTCAAGATGGAGACATAGAGATTTGTAAAGTACATATGGACCTGAATATAGCAGATCCGTTGACTAAACCTCTCCCTAGAGCAAAACATGATCAACACCAGAATTCCATGGGTGTTCGATTCATCACAATGTAACTAGATTATTGACTCTAGTGCAAGTGGGAGACTGTTGGAAATATGCCCTAGAGGCAATAATAAAAGCATTATTATTATATTTCCTTGTTCATGATAATTGTCTTTATTCATGCTATAATAGTGTTATCCGGAAATCGTAATACATGTGTGAATAACAGACACCAACATGTCCCTAGTAAGCCTCTAGTTGACTAGCTCGTTGATCAACAGATAGTCATGGTTTCCTGACTATGGACACTGGATGTCATTGATAACGAGATCACATCATTGGGAGAATGATGTGATGGACAAGACCCAATCCTAAACATAGCACAAGATCGTATAGTTCGTTTGCTAGAGTTTTCCAATGTCAAAGTATCTTTTCCTTAGACCATGAGATCGTGTAACTCCCGGATACCGTAGGAGTGCTTTGGGTATGCCAAACGTCACAATGTAACTAGGTGACTATAAAGGTAGACTACGGGCTTCTCCGAAAGTGTCTGTTGGGTGACATGGATCAAGACTGGGATTTGTCACTCCGTATGACGGAGAGGTATCACTGGGCCCACTCGGTAATGCATCATCATAATGAGCTCAGAGTGACCAAGTGTCTGGTCACGGGATCATGCATTACGGTACGAGTAAAGTGACTTGCCGGTAACGAGATTGAACGAGGTATTGGGATACCGACGATCGAATCTCGGGCAAGTAACATATCGATAGACAAAGGGAATAGCGTACGGGATTGATTAAATCCTCGACATCGTGGTTCATCCGATGAGATCATCGTGGAGCATGTGGGAGCCAACATGGGTATCCAGATCCCGCTGTTGGTTATTGACCGGAGAGTTGTCTCGGTCATGTCTGCTTGTCTCCCGAACCCGTAGGGTCTACAAACTTAAGGTTCGGTGACGCTAGGGTTATGAAGATATGTATATGCAGAAACCCGAATGTTGTTCGGAGTCCCGGATGAGATCCCGGACGTCACGAGGAGTTCCGGAATGGTCCGGAGGTAAAGAATTATATACAGGAAGTGCTATTTCGGGCATCGGGACAAGTTTCGGGGTTATCGGTATTGTACCGGGACCACCGGAAGGGTCCCGGGGGTCCACCGGGTGGGGCCACCTGTCCCGGGGGGCCACATGGGATGTAGGGGGTGCGCCTTGGCCTAGATGGGCCAAGGGCACCAGCCCCTATAGGCCCATGCGCCTAGGGTTTCTACCATGGAAGAGTCCATGTGGTGGAAGGCACCCCTAGGTGCCTTGGGGGGGAGGGAAACCTCCCCTTGGCCGCTGCCCCCCTAGTAGATCTCATCTACTAGGGCCGGCGCCCCCCTGGCACCCCTATATATATAGTGGGGGGGAGAGGAGGGATTGGAGACCAGCCTCTGGCGCCTCCATCTCCCCCCGTTACGTCTCTCCCTCGTAGTCTCGGCGAAGCCCTGCTGCTGTGACGCCCTGCATCCACCACCACGCCGTCGTGCTGCTGGATCTTCATCAACCTCTCTTTCCCCCTTGCTGGATCAAGAAGGAGGAGACGTCTCCCGTCCCGTACGTGTGTTGAACACGGAGGTGCCGTCCGTTCGGCGCTGGTCATCGGTGATTTGGATCACGTCGAGTACGACTACATCATCACCGTTCTTTTGAACGCTTCCGCTCGCGATCTACAAAGGTATGTAGATGCATCTAATCACTCGTTGCTAGATCAACTCCTAGATGATCTTGGTGAAACGAGTAGGAAAATTTTTGTTTTCTGCAACGTTCCCCAACAACGATATGATCGAGGTGGATTATGGTGGAGGGGGCACCGCACACGGCTAAGGGACCAATGATCAACTTGTTTGTATAGAGGTGCCCCCTGCCCCCGTATATAAAGGAGCAAGGGGGAGGCCGGCCGGCCCCCATAGGCGCGCCAAGAGGAGGAGTCCTCCTCCTAGTAGGAGTAGGACTTCCCTCTTTCCTACTCCTACTAGGAGGGGGAAAGGAAGGGGGAGAGGGAGAAGGAAAGGGGGGGCGCCCCCCCCCCTCTCCTAGTCCAATTCGAACCAGAGGGGGAGGGGCGCGCGGCCTGCCCTAGGCCAGCCCTCTCTCTCCACTAAGGCCCATAAGGCCAACTATTTCTCCCCGGGAGGTTCCGGTAACCCTCCGGCACTCCAGTTTTCTCCGAAACCACCCAGAACATTTCCGGTGTCCGAATATAGTCATCCAATATATCGATCTTTACGTCTCAACCATTTCGAGACTCCTCGTCATGTCCGTGATCATATCCGGGACTCCGAACTACCTTGGGTACATCAAAACACAAAACTCATAATACCGATCGTCACCGAACTTTAAGCATGCGGACCCTACAGGTTCGAGAACTATGTAGACATGACCGAGACACGTCTCCGGTCAATAACCAATAGCGGAACCTGGATGCTCCTATTGGCTCCCACATATTCTACGAAGATCTTTATCGGTCAAACCGCATAACAGCATACGTTGTTCCCTTTGTCATCGGTATGTTACTTGCCCGAGATTCGATCGTTGGTATCTCAATACCTAGTTCAATCTCGTTACCGGCAAGTCTATTTACTCATTCCGTAATACATCATCCCGCAACTAACTCATTAGTTACAATGCTTGCAAGGCTTAAAGTGATGTGCATTACCGAGAGGGCCCATAGATACCTCTCCGACAATCGGAGTGACAAATCCTAATCTTGATCTATGCCAACTCAACAAGTACCATCGGAGACACCTGTAGAGCACCTTTATAATCGCCCAGTTACGTTGTGACGTTTGGTAGCACACAAAGTGTTCCTTCGGTATTCGGGAGTTCCATAATCTCATAGTCATAGGAACATGTATAAGTCATGAAGAAAGCAATAGCAATATACTAAACGATCGAATGCTAAGCTAATGGAATGGGTCAAGTCAATCACATCATTCTCTAATGATGTGATCCCATTAATCAATATACTAAACAGCATGGTAATTTGCCTTGGTTATGAATTTAGTCCTAATATGATGGGCATCCAAGAGGGATATAATAAAAACTTTCATATAAAGTGCATTGAATACTATGAGAAGTTTGATACTTGATGATTGTTTTGAGATATGGAGATGGTAATATTAGAGTCATGCTAGTGAGTAGTTGTGAATTTGATAAATACTTGTGTTAAAGTTTGTGATTCCCGTAGCATGCATGTATGGTGAACCGTTATGTGATGAAGTCGGAGCATATTTATTTATTGATTGTCTTCCTTATGAGTGGTGATCGGCGACGAGCAATGGTCCTTTCCTACCAATCTATCCCCCTAGGAGCATGCGCGTAGTACTTTGTTTTGATAACTAATAGATTTTTGCAATAAGTATGTGAGTTCTTTATGACTAATGTTGAGTCCATGGATTATACGCACTCTCACCTTCCACCATTGCTAGCCTCTCTAGTACCGCGCAACTTTCACCTGTACCATAAACCCACCATATACCTTCCTCAAAATAGCCACCATACCTACCTATTATGGCATTTCTGTAGCCATTCCGAGATATATTGCCATGCAACTTTCAACCGTTCTGTTATTATGACACGCTTCATCATTGTCATATTGCTTTGCATGATCATGTAGTTGACATTGTATTTGTGGCAAAGCCACCGTTCATAATTCTTTCATACATGTCACTCGTGAGTCATTGCACATCCCGGTACACCACCGGAGGCATTCATATAGAGTCATATTTTGTTCTAAGTATCGAGTTGTAATTCTTGAGTTGTAAGTAAATAAAAGTGTGATGGTCATCATTATTAGAGCATTGTCCCAGTGAGGAATGGATGATGGAGACTATGATTCCCCCACAAGTCGGGATGAGACTCCGGACGAAAAAAAGAGAGAAAAAAGAGGCCATAAAAAAGGGAAAAGGGAGAAGGCCCAAACAAAGAAATGAGAGAAAAAGAGAGAAGGGGCAATGCTACTATCCTTTTACCGCACTTGTGCTTCAAAGTAGCACCATGATCTTCATGATAGAGAGTCTCCTATGTTGTCACTTTCATATACTGGTGGGAATCTTTCATTATAGAACTTTGCTTGTATATTCCAATGATGGGCTTCCTCAAAATGCCCTAGGTCTTCGTGAGCAAGCGAGTTGGATGCACACCCACTTAGTTTCTTTTTGAGCTTTCATACACTTATAGCTCTAGTGCATCTGTTGCATGGCAATCCCTACTCACTCACATTGATATCTATTGATGGGCATCTCCATAGCCCATTGATATGCCTAGTTGATGTGAGACTATCTTCTCCTTTTTGTCTTCCCCACAACCACCATTCTATTCCACCTATAGTGTTATGTCCATGGCTCACGCTCATGTATTGCGTGAAGATTGAAAAAGTTTGAGAACATCAAAAGTATGAAACAATTTCTTGGCTTGTCATCGGGGTTGTGCATGATTTAAATATTTTGTGTGGTGAAGATAGAGCATAGCCAGACTATATGATTTTGTAGGGATAACTTTCTTTGGCCATGTTATTTTGAGAAGACATGATTGCTTTGTTAGTATGCTTGAAGTATTATTGTTTTTATGTCAATATCAAACTTTTGCCTTGAATCTTTTGGATCTGAATATTCTTGCCACAATAAAGAAAATTGCATTGATAAATAAGTTAGGTAGCATTCCACATCAAAAATTCTGTTTTTATCATTTACCTACTCGAGGACGAGTAGGAATTAAGCTTGGGGATGCTTGATATATCTATAATTTTTTATTGTTCCATGCTATTATATTATCAACCTTGGTTGTTTTATATGCATTTATATGCTATTTTATATGATTTTTGGGACTAACCTATTAACCTAGAGCCCAGTGCCAGTTTCTGTTTTTTTCCTTGTTTTAGAGTATCGCAGAAAAGGAAAATCAAACGGAGTCCAATTGACATGAAACTTCACAGAACTTATTTTTGGACCAGAAGAAGCCCACGGAGCATCGGAGATGGACCAGAAGAGTCCCGGGCTGCCCACAAGGGTGGGGCGCGCGCCCACCCCCCTGGGCGCGCGCCCCTGCCCCGTGGACAGCCCGGAGACCCCCCTGACTTGTTCTCGACGCCAAAACCTCTTATATATATAGAAACTTCCAAAAAGAAACCTAGATCGGGAGTTCCACCGCCAGAAGCCTTGATACGTCTCCAACGTATCTATAATTTTTGATTACTCCATGCTATTATATTATCTATTTTGGATGTTAATGGGATTTATTTTACACTTTTATATCATTTTTGGGACTAACCTACTAATCGGAGGCCCAGCCCAAATTATTGTTTTTTAGCCTATTTTAGAGTTTTGCCGAAAAGGAATATCAAACGGAGTCCAAACGGAATGAAACCTTTGGGAACGTGATTTTCTCAACAAACGTGATCCAGGAGACTTGGAGTGGGCGTCAAGAAACAATCGAGGAGGCCACGAGGCAGGGGGGCGCGCCTACCCCCCTGGGCACGCCCTCTACCCTTGTGGTCCCCTTGTTGCTCCACCGACCTACTTCTTCCTCCTATATATATCCACGTACCCCCCAAACATCTAGGAGCACCACAAAAACCTAATTCCACCGCCACAACCTTTTGTACCCAAGAGATCCCATCTTGGGGCCTTTTCCGGAGCTCCGTCGGAGGGGGCATTGATCACGAGGGCCTCTACATCAACTCCGTGGCCTCTCCGGTGATGTGTGAGTAGTTTACTTCATACCTTCGGGTCCATAGTTATTATCTAGATGGCTTCTTCTCTCTCTTTGATCTCAATACAAAGTTCTCCTCGATCTTCTTGGAGATCTATTCGGTGTAATCTTCTTTTGCGGTGTGTTTGTCGAGATCCGATGAATTGTGGGTTTATGATCAAGTTTATCTATGAACAATATTTGAATCTCCTCTGAATTCTTTTATGTATGATTGGTTTATCTTTGCAAGTCTCTTCGAATTATCAGTTTGGTTTGGCCTACTAGATTGATCTTTCTTGCAATGGGAGAAGTGCTTAGCTTTGGGTTCAATCTTGCGGTGTCCTTTCCCAGTGACAGCAGGGGCAGCATGGCACGTATTGTATTGTTGCCATCGAGGATAAAAATATGGGGTTTATATCATATTGCATGAGTTTATCCCTCTACATCATGTCATCTCACTTAAAGCATTAGTCTGTTCTTATGGACTTAATACTCTAAATGCATGATAGATAGCGGTCGATGTGTGGAGTAATAGTAGTAGATGCAGAATCGTTTCGGTCTACTTGTCACGGACGTGATGCCTACATACATGATCATACCTAGATATTCTCATAATTATGCTCAATTCTATCAATTGCTCGACAGTAATTCGTTTACCCACCGTAATACTTATGCTCTTGAGAGAAGCCACTAGTGAAACCTATGGCCCCCGGGTCTATCTTCCATCATATTAATCTTCCAACACTTAGTTATTTCTATTGGCGTTTATTTTACTTTGCATCATTATTTCTCTTTATCATAAAAATACCAAAAATATTATCTTATCATATCTATCAGATCGCACTCTCGTATGTGACCGTGAAGGGATTGACAACCCCTTTATCGTGTTGGTTGCGAGGTTCTTATTTGTTTGTGTAGGTGCATGGGACTCGAGCATGATCTCCTACTGGATTGATACCTTGGTTCTCAAAAACTAAGGGAAATACTTATGCTACTTTACTGCATCACCCTTTCCTCTTCAAGGGAAAACCAACGCGGTGCTCAAGAGGTAGCAAGAAGGATTTCTGGCACCGTTGCCGGGGAGATTCGCGCCAAGTCAAGTCAAGATTTGACTCCCGACAACGAGCCATTTCTGGCGCCGTTGCCGGGGAGTCTACGCACAAGTCAAGACATACCAAGTACCCATCACAAACTCGTATACCTTGCATTACATTATTTGCCATTTGCCTCTCGTTTTCCTCTCCCCCACTTCACCCTTGCTGTTTTATTCGCCCTCTCTTTTTCCGTTCGCCTCCCTCTTTCTTTTGCTCCTCGCACTTTCTGCCGTTGTGTCTGAAATTGGGGAAATTGTTGTCGATATGGACAATAATAATAACATGTAAAATTTTGATGCTCCTGCTAAAGAACCCCCTATCTTACATACAAAAAAATTCTAAATCGGTAGTGGTAATATTATTGGAAAAGGAGTTATCCAAGATTTCTTTACTTGTGTCGGTGCTTTGCATTCTATGGGTAGTTCTATTGTTCATAGAGCTAGCTAGTAGTCTTGCGGATGCTATCGCCATGCTTGTAGTTGAACTTGAAAGGCAATTTATGCACATGCATCCTTGCATACAAAGGATTTTCCTAGAATTTTCTAATATTGAGCATTCTTCTGTTAAGTGTGCCGCTACTATCTTTTTGGCTCATGAGTTCAGATTTATAATAAAATAGGCCAAAGAAATCTTTGCACACTATAGGGTGGACGTTGGTCGTCCTCCCATAGAGGCAATCCTCTTTGATCAAGAGGAAATAATGCGCTTTCAATCTCTAGACTTTGTTGCTTTTAATGAGAACCTTAGAAAAGAGGTTCCTACCAATGTTCTAGTTGATAGAATTTCCGAACTTAATAATGATTTTGCTATTCGAAATAGTGAGCTAAGATATTCTCTCGAGTATAGGCTTACGAAGTTTTGTCAAAAGAATGCTTATAATGATGAATTGGTTGTGCAATACGAAGGGCCAAAGGAGGAACCTATACCTCCCAAAATTGATCTTGGGGGCTTATGTCCCATTAAATTTAGCCCTTTTGATTACTTTTGCTTGCCTCAAATAAAACACACTTCTGAACGTAGATAATATGAAATGAGTTTTCGTGATCTATCCTATTATTATGGCAATACCTAGATCTATCTTCGCTTTTACGCCTAGCTAGGGGCGTTAAACGATAGCGCTTGTTGGGAGGAAACCCAATTTTATTTTTATTCCTGCTTTTTGCTCCTGTTTATTAATAAATAATTTATCTAGCCTCTGTTTTGGTTGTGTTTTTTGTGTTTAATTAGTATTTGTGCCAAGTAGAACCGTTGGGAAGACTTGGGGAAAGTCTTTTTGATCTTGCTGTAAAAAACAGAAACTTTAGTGCTCACGAGAATTGCCATTTTTATTTGGAGAGTGCTGTTTAGTTAATTCTTTCTGAAGATGATTAATATATAAATTACTCACATCCAGCAATTTATTTTAGAATTTTGGGGGTTCCAGAAGTTTGCGTTAGCTACAGATTACTACAGACTGTTCTGTTTTTGATAGATTCTGTTTTTCGTGTGTTGTTTGCTTATTTTGATGAATCTATGGCTAGTAATAGAGTTTATGAACCATATAAAAGTTGGAATACAGTAGGTTTAACACCAATATAAATAAAGAATGATTTCATTACAGTACCTTGAAGTGGTGGTCTATTTCTTATACTGACGGAGCTTACGAGTTTTCTGTTAAGTTTTGTGTTGTGAAGTTTTCAAGTTTTGGGTAAAGATTCGATGGACTATGGAATAAGGAGTGGAAAGATCCTAAGCTTGGGGATTCCCCAAGGTAATATTCAAGGACAACCAAGAGCCTAAGCTTGGGGATGCGCCGGAAGGCATCCCCTCTTTCGTCTTCATTCATCGGTAACTTTACTTGGAGCTATATTTTTATTCGCCACATGATATGTGTTTTGCTTGGAGCGTCTTGTATGATTTGAGTATTTTCTTTTTAGTTTACCACAATCATCCTTGATGTACACATATTTTGAGAGAGACTCACATGATTTGAAATTTATTAGAATACTCTATGTGCTTCACTTATATCTTTTGAGCTATATAGTTTTTGCTCTAGTTCTTCACTTATATCTTTTAGAGCACGGTGGTGGTTTTATTTTATAGAAATAATTGATCTCTTATGCTTCACTTATATTATTCTGAGAGTCCTTTAGAACAACATGGAAATTTTCTTTTAGGAATAATATAGAAACTTTCATAGAAGTGCATTGAATACTATGAGAAGTTTGATACTTGATAATTGTTTTGAGATATGGAGATGGTGATATTAGAGTCATGCTAGTTGAGTAGTTGTGAATTTGAGAAATACTTGGGTTGAAGTTTGTGATTCCCGTAGCATGCACGTATGGTGAACTGTTATGTGATGAAGTCGGAGCATGATTTATTTATTGATTGTCTTCCTTATGAGTAGCGGTCGGGGACGAGCGATGGTATTTTCCTACCAATCTATCCCCCTAGGAGCATGAGCGTAATACTTTGTTTCGATAACTAATAGATTTTTGCAATAAGTATGTGAGTTCTTTATTACTAATGTTGAGTCCATGGATTATACACACTCTCACCCTTCCACCATTGCTAGCCTCTCTAGTATCGCGCAACTTTCATCGGTACCTCAAACCCACCATATACCTTCCTCAAAACAGCCACCATACCTACCTATTATGGCATTTCCATAGCCATCCCGAGATATATTGCCATGCAACTTTCCACCGTTCCATTATTATGACACGCTTCATCATTGTCATATTGCTTGCATGATCATGTAGTTGACATCGTATTTGTGGCAAAGCCACCATTCATAATTCTTCATACATGTCACTCATGCATCATTGCACATCCCGGTACACCGCCAGAGGCATTCATATAGAGTCGTATTTTGTTCTAAGTATTGAGTTGTAATTCTTGAGTTGTAAGTAAATAAAGTGTGATGATCATCATTATTAGAGCATTGTCCCAAGTGAGGAAAGGATGATGGAGACTATGATTCCCCCACAAGTCGGGATGAGACTCCGGACGAAAAATAAAAAGAAAAGGAAAAAAGAGGCCAAAAAAAGAGAAAAGGCCCAAATAAAAAAATGAATGAGAGAAAAAGAGAGAAGGGACAATGCTACTATCCTTTTTCCACACTTGTGCTTCGAAGTAGCACCATGATATTCATGATAGAGAGTCTCCTATGATATCACTTTCATATACAAGTGGGAATTTTTCATTATAGAACTTGGCTTGTATATTCCAATGATGGGCTTACTCAAAATGCCCTAGGTCTTCATGAGCAAGCGAGTTGGATGCACACCCACTTAGTTTCTTTTGTTAAGCTTTCATATACTTATAGCTCTAGTGCATCTGTTGCATGGCAATCCCTACTCACTCACATCGATATCTATTGATGGGCATCTCCATAGCCCGTTGATACACCTAGTTGATGTGAGACTATCTTCTCCTTTTTGTCTTCTCCACAACCACCATTCTATTCCACATATAGTGCTATATCCATGGCTCACGCTCAAATATTGCATGAAGATTGAAAAAGTTTGAGAACATCAAAAGTATGAAACAATTGCTTGGCTTGTCATCGGGGTTGTGCATGATTTAAATATTTTGTGTGGTGAAGATAGAGCATAGCCAGACTATATGATTTTGTAGGGATACCTTTCTTTGGCCATGTTATTTTGAGAAGACATAATTGCTTAGTTAGTATGCTTGAAGTATTATTATTTTTATGTCAATATTAAAATTTTATCTTGAATCTTTCGGATCTGAACATTCATGCCACAATAAAGAAAAATTACATTGAGAAATATGTTAGAAAGCATTCCACATCAAAAATTCTTTTTTTATCATTTACCTACTGGAGGACGAGTAGGAATTAAGCTTGGGGATGCTTGATACTTCTCCAACGTATCTATAATTTTTTATTGCTCCATGCTATTATATTATCTATTTTGGATGTTAATGGGCTTTATTTTACACTTTTATATCATTTTTGGGACTAACCTACTAACCGGAGGCCCAGCCCAAATTGTTGTTTTTTTGCCTATTTTAGAGTTTCACCGAAAAGGAATATCAAACAGAGTCCAAACGGAATGAAACCTTCGGGAACGTGATTTTCTCAACAAATGTGATCCAGGAGACTTGGAGTGGGCGTCAAGAAACAATCTAGGAGGCCACGAGGCAGGAGGCGCGCCTACCCCCCTGGGCGCGCCCTCCACCCTCGTGGGCCCCTCGTTGCTCCACCGACCTACTTCCTCCTCCTATATATATCCACCAAACATCCAGGAGCACCACGAAAACCTAATTCCACCACGGAAACCTTCTGTACCTGAGAGATCCCATCTTGGGGCCTTTTCCGGAGCTCCACCGGAGGGGGCGTTGATCATGGAGGGCCTCTACATCAACTCCATGGCCTCTCCGATGATGTGTGAGTAGTTTACTTCAGACCTTCGGGTCCATAGTTATTAGCTAGATGGCTCCTTCTCTCTCTTTGGATCTCAATACAAAGTTCTCCTTGATCTTCTTGGAGATCTATTCGATGTAATCTTCTTTTGCGGTGTATTTGTCGAGATCCGATGAATTGTGGGTTTATGATCAAGTTTATCTATGAACAATATTTGAATCTCCTCTGAATTCTTTTATGTATGATTGGTTTATCTTTGCAAGTCTCTTCGAACTATCAGTTTGGTTTGGCCTACTAGATTGATCTTTCTTGCAATGAGAGAAGTGCTTAGCTTTGGGTTCATTCTTGCGGTGTCCTTTCCCAGTGACAACAGGGGCAGCAAGGCACGTATTTTATTGTTTCCATCGAGGATAAAAAGATGGGGTTTATATCATATTTCATGAGTTTATCCCACTACATCATGTCATCTCACTTAAAGCATTACTATGTTATTATGAACTTAATACTCTAGATGCATGCTGGATAGCGATCGATGTGTGGAGTAATAGTAGTAGATGCAGGCAGGAGTCGGTCTACTTGTCTCGGACGTGATGCCTATATACATGATCATACCTAGATATTCTCATAACTATGCTCAATTCTATCAATTGCTCGACAGTAATTCGTTTACCCACCGTAATACTTATGCTCTTGAGAGAAGCCACTAGTGAAAGCTATGGCCCCCGGGTCTATCTTCCATCATATTAATCTTCCAGCACTTAGTTATTTCTATTGCCGTTTATTTTACTTTGCATCTTTATTTCTCTTTATCATAAAAATACCAAAAATATTATCTTATCATATCTATCGGATCTCACTCTCGTAAGTGACCGTGAAGGGATTGACAACCCCTTTATCGCGTTGGTTGTGAGGTTCTTATTTGTTTGTGTAGGTGCGTCGGACTCGAGCGTGATCTCCTACTAGATTGATACCTTGATTCTCAAAAACTGAGGGAAATACTTACGCTACTTTACTGCATCACCCTTTCCTCTTCAAGGGAAAACCAACGCGGTGCTCAAGAGGTAGGAAGCCTCCGTAGCCACCGAAAACCAATCTAGACCCGTTTCGGCACCCTGCCAGAGGGGGGAATCCCTCTCCGGTGGCCATTGCTACCTCTTGAGCACTGCGTTGGATTTCCTTGAAGAGGAAAGGATGATGCAGCAAAGTAGCATAAGTATTTCCCTCAGTTTTAGAGAACCAACGTATCAATCCAGTAGGAGGCTACGCGCGAGTCCCTCGTACCTACACAAAACAAATAACTCCTCGCAACCAATGCGATAAGGGGTTGTCAATCCCTTCACGGTCACTTACGAGAGTGAGATCTGATAGATATGATAGGATAATATTTTTGGTATTTTTGTGATAAATATGCAAAGTAAAATAAAAGCAAAGGAAATAACTAAGTATTGGAAGATTAATATGATGAAGATAGACCCGGGGGCCATAGGTTTCACTAGTGGCTTCTCTCAAGAGCATAAGTATTTTACGGTGGGTGAACGAATTACGGTTGAGCAATTGACAGAATTGAGCATAGTTATGAGAATATCTAGGTATGATCATGTATATAGGCATCACGTCCGAGACAAGTAGACCAACTCCTGCCTGCATCTACTACTATTACTTCACTCATCGACCGCTATCCAGCATGCATCTAGAGTATTAAGTTCATGAAAAGGGAGTAACGCCTTAAGCAAGATGACATGATGTAGAGGGATAAATTCATGCAATATGATAAAAAAACCATCTTGTTATCCTCGATGGCAACAATACAATACGTGCCTTGCTGCCCCTACTGTCACTGGGAAAGGACACCGCAAGATTGAACCCAAAGCTAAGCACTTCTCCCATTGCAAGAAAGATCAATATAGTAGGCCAAACCAAACTGATAATTCGAAGAGACTTGCAAAGATAACCAATCATACATAAAAGAATTCAGAGAAGATTCAAATATTGTTCATAGATAATCTTGATCATAAACCCACAATTCATCTGTCTCAACAAACACACTGCAAAAAGAAGGTTACATCAAATAGATCTCCACAAGAGAGGGGGGAACATTGTATTGAGATCCAAAAAGAGAGAAGAAGCCATCTAGCTAATAACTATGGACCCGAAGGTCTGAGGTAAACTACTCACACTTCATCGGAGAGGCTATGGTGTTGATGTAGAAGCCCTCCATGATGGATGCCCCCTCCGGCGGAGCTCTGGAACAGGCCCCAAGATGGGATCTCGTGGATACAGAAGGTTGCGGCGGTGGAATTAGGTTTTTGGCTCCGTTTCTGATTGCTTGGGGGTATGTAGGTATATGTAGGAGGAAGGAGTACGTCGGTGGAGCAACAGGGGGGCCACGAGGGTGGAGGGCGCGCCTGGGGGGGGTAGGCGCGCCCCTCTACCTCGTGGCTTCCTCCTTTATTTCTTGACATAGGGTCCAAGTCTCCTCGATCATGTTCGTTCCAAAAATCACGTTCCCGAAGGTTTCATTCCGTTTGGACTCCGTTTGATATTCCTTTTCTGCGAAACTCTGAAATAGTCAAAAAACAGCAATTCTGGGTTGGGTCTCCAGTTAATAGGTTAGTCCCAAAAATAATATAAAAGTGGATAATAAAGCCCAATAATGTCCAAAACAGTATATAATATAGCATGTAGCAATCAAAAATTATAGATACCTTGGAGACGTACCAAGCATCCCCAAGCTTAATTCATGCTCATCCTCGAGTAGGTAAATGATAAAAAAAGATAATTTTGATGTGGAGTGCTACTTGGCATAATTTTAATGTAATTCTTCTTAATTGTGGTATGAATATTCAGATCCGAAAGATTCAAGATAAAAGTTCATATTGACATAAAAATAATAATAATTCAAGCATACTAACTAAGCAATTATGTCTTCTCAAAATAACATGGCCAAAGAAAGTTCATCCCTACAAAATCATATAGTTTAGTCATGCTCCATTTTCGTCACACAAGAATGCTCTCATCATGCACAACCCCGATGACAAGCCAAGCAATTGTTTCATACTTTAGTAATCTCAAACCTATATACTTTCATGCAATATATGAGCGCGAGCCATGGACATAGCACTATGGGTGGAATAGAATATGATGATGGGGGTTATGTGGAAAAGACAAAAAAGGAGAAAGTCTCACATTGAGGGAGTCTTGGATTAGGGGGTCTCCGGACAGCCGGACTGTTGGACTATGAAGATGCAAGATTGAAGACTTCTTCCCATGTCCGGATGGAACTCTACTTGGCGTGGAAGGCAAGCTAGGCAATACGGATATGTATATCTCCTCCTTTGTAACCGACCTTGTGTAACCCTAGCCCCCTCCGGTGTCTATATAAACCGGAGGGTTTTAGTCCGTAGGACAACATAAAATCATACCATAGGCTAGCTTCTAGGGTTTAGCCTCTCTGATCTCATGGTAGATCAACTCTTGTACTACTCATATTATCAAGAACAATCAAGCAGGACGTAGGGTATTACCTCCATCAAGAGGGCCCGAACCTAGGTAAACATCATGTCCCCTGCCTCCTGTTACCATCTGCCTTAGACGCACAGCTCGGGACCCCCTACCCGAGATCCGCTGGTTTTGACACCGACATTGGTGCTTTCATTGAGAGTTCCACTTTGTCGTCACCATAAGGCTGATGGCTCCTTCGATCATCGCTAGCGATGCGGTCCAGGGTGAGGTTTTCCTCCCCGGACAGATCTTCATATTCAGCGGCTTGGCACTGCAGGCAAATTCGCTTGGCCATCTGGAGCAGATCAAGAGCTACGCCCCTGGCCATCAGGTCAGATTTGGAAACTTGAACTACACGGCCGACATCCGCGGAGACTTGATCTTCGATGGATTCGAGCCCATGTCAGATGCGCCGCACAATCGCGACAAGCATGACGTAACTCTACCGTCGGACAATGTTCGGGAGTTCGCATCCGCAACTACTCCGGCCTTTAATCCGGAGCAAGTTGCGCCATCCGAGAGCGGAGGGATGGACCCCGCCATGGAGGCCGCACTCTCAGTGGCGATAGAGTCGGATACTGACTTCACCCCTTACGAGAGACGTGTCGCCGAACCACTGGATTCATCTCCGGCCACGGGCTCCGAGCCGCTCACATCCGTGTCCGTCGAATCCGACTGGGCGCTGATCATGGAGTTCACCTCCGCGGATATCTTCCAGCACTCACCTTTCGGAGATGTGCTAAATTCATTAAGGTCTCTCTCCCTGTCAGGAGAACCTTGGCCGAACTATGTCCGGCTAGAATGGGATGCGGACGACGAAGAAATTCGCTGCCCACCCACCACCCACTTAGTAGCCACTATCGATGACTTAACCGACATGCTCGACTTCGACTCCGAAAACTTCGACGGTATGGACGACGAAGCCGGAGACGGACAGGAACCACCGCCCTCAAGGCGCTGGACCGCCACTTCATCAGATGATATATACATGGTGGACACCCCCAAAGAAGGCAATGGCGACGAGACAACGGAGGATGACCCCTCCAGGAAGCAACCCAAGCGCCAACATCAGCGGCACCGCTCTAAGTCCCGCCACAGCAAGAGCAGTGATACCGGCACAGGAGATAATAACACTCCGAATAGTGTCGAAGACAACAACAATCCTCTCCAGCACGATGTAGAGCCAGAGGACGAACAAGCTAGCCCTCCAGAGCGGGCAGAAGATGGAGAACCAGAGGAGGACAATTACATGCCTCTCTCCGAAGACGAGGCGAGCCTCGGCGACGACGAGTTTATCGTGCCTGAGGACCCCGTCGAGCAAGAGCGCTTCAAGCACCAGCTTATGGCCACGGCAAATAGCCTGAAGAAAAAGTAGCAACAGCTTCAAGCTGATCAAGACTTGCTAGCAGACAGGTGGACCGAAGTCCTTCCGGCCAAGGAGCATGAACTCGAGCGCCCGTCCAAGAGTTACCCAAAACGCAGGTTGCTACCTCACCTCGAGGAGGAAACATTGAACCCTCATTCACCAGTGTACAATGCGGCTGACCGGCCATTACGCAGCCGAGCCAAAGAGGCGTTTCAGCCTAAAGTTCAGGCCGCACCCCGTCGCCACTCAGTCAAAAATACTAAGGCCCGGGGCAACACAGAGGACCTGCGAGACATCTTGGACAGTAAGGCAAAAATTGCAAGGTCAATATATGGGACACGGGCACGCGCGCCAACACGGGACGATGATCGTCACGTCGGATACACCAAGAGTAAATCCGGCCGGGCCGAATACAGCAGACAAGACTCATACGAACTGCGTCGGGATATAGCCCGGCACAGAGGTGCCGCACACCCCCTATGCTTCACTGATGAAGTTATGAATCATGAATTCTCGGAGGGTTTCAAACCCGTAAACATCGAATCATACGATGGCACAACAGATCCCGTTGTATGGATTGAGGATTTCCTCCTTCACATCCACATGGCTCGCGGTGCTGACCTACATGCCATCAAGTACCTCCCACTAAAACTCAAAGGACCAGCTCGGCATTGGCTGAATAGCTTGCCAGCAGATTCCGTCGAAAGTTGGGAGGATCTGGAAGACGCATTTCTTGACAACTTCCAGGGCACTTATGTGCGGCCACCGGATGCTGACGACTTGAGCCACATAACCCAGGAGCCAGGGGAATCGGCCAGACAATTCTGGACACGGTTCCTGACTAAGAAAAATCAAACTGTAGATTGTCTAGATGTAGAGGCCCTAGTGGCATTCAAGCATAACATCCGCAACGAGTGGCTCGTCCGCCACCTCGGCCAGGAGAAGCCGAAATCTATGGCAGCCCTCACGACACTCATGACCCGCTTTTGCGCGGGCGAGGACAGCTGGCTGGCTCGCAGTAGCAACACATCGAGGATTCCGGATACCTTGGATACCAAAGATGTTAACGGGAGGCAGCGTCGTAATAGAACAAAGCGCCGCAATAACGGCGATAACACCGAAGATACGGCAGTCAATGCCGGATTCAGAGGCTCTAGATCCGGTCAGCGAAAAAAGGCATTTAAAAGAAATACTCCGGCTCCGTCCAGTCTGGATCGCATACTGGATCGCTCGTGTCAAATCCACGGCACCCTCGAAAAGCCAGCCAATCACACCAACAGAGAATGCTGGGTGTTCAAGTAGGCCGGCAAGCTAAATGCCAAAAACAAGGACAAGGGGCTGCATAGCGATGATGAGGAGGAGCCCCGGCCGCCGAACACCGGAGGACAGAAGGGGTTTTCCCCACAAGTGAAGATGGTGAACATGATATACGCAACCCACATTCTCAAGAGGGAGCGGAAGTGTGCACTAAGGGATGTCTATGCGATGGAGCCTGTCGCCCCAAAGTTCAACCCGTGGTCTGCTTGCCCAATCACCTTCGATCGCAGGGACCACCCCACTAGCATCCGTCATGGCGGATCTGCCGCACTGGTCCTAGACCCCATCATTCACGGATTTCACCTCACTCGAGTCCTTATGGACGGCGGTAGTAGCCTAAACCTGCTTTATCAGGATACAGTGCGAAAAATGGGTATCGATCTCTCGAGGATCAAACCCAGCAAAACCACCTTCAAAGGCATAATCCCAGGTGTAGAGGCCCATTGCACAGGCTCAATCACACTGGAAGTGGTCTTCGGATCACCGGACAACTTCCGAAACGAAGAGTTAATCTTCGACATCGTCCTGTTTCGCAGTGGCTATCATGCACTGCTCGGACGAACAGCATTTGCAAAATTCAATGCAGTGCCGCATTACACATACCTCAAGCTCAAGATGCCAGGATCTCGCGGGGTCATAACAGTAAATGGAAAGATAGAACGCTCGCTCCATACGGAAGACCACACTACGGCCATTGCAGCAGAAGTACAAAGCAGCATGTTCAGGCAAACCACTCTTTCGGCGTCACAGCCCCCGGACACCTTCAAGCGAGTCCGGAACAAGCTGCAACAGGATCGCCTGGCACGATCAGAGCTCGCCTAGCAGTTCGGCCCTTGTCCCAGTCCCAATGAAGCAACGAAATCCGTGCCACACGTACATAATTACGCATTGAAAATACCATGGACATAGGCGGGGGCACGATCAGGACATGCCCCGCATTGTGGCTTAACCGCACTAGGGGTTGTATACCTTTGTCACTCCTTCTCTCTTTCAGGGCCTAACTATCTGGAAACCCTTTTCCGGTAGTACGATTGTCGGATACATTCCGAAAGCAACAACCAAGGCGGCAAGAAGCTAAGATGAACACGGGAACCACCAGGTGCTCTCTAGTAATAATTGATATACCCGCTTTTCACTATTTATGCGTAGCTTGCCCTGGGATAGGACATTTCGAATTGTCCTACTTTATGCTTATTGCACTACTTGTACCAGTACGCTTCGACGTATTATCTAAATAACAATGCATGTCATTAATCTGTCATTGCATTATTTAAGTTTTTCTCTTTCTCTTATATGTCCACTTACGACAATCCGCACCCGCACGTTCAGGTACGGTCAGTTCGCCAGGGGTTCGCGTTTACCCCATAATACGACGCAAGAAGTCTGAACACTTTCGACAGTGCGGCACCCCAAACTTATAGCATTATATGCATCAACTCCGAATCATGTCTTTGGTCAAATGTTGGGTTGCCCGGCTCCCATGCTTTGGTACCTTACGTTCCGCTATATCGGCTAAGGTAGTGGTGGGAGAACTACTGCAGTTGTGTTCTGGTTCTTCCGGACGAGCACCTCAGTAGAGAAAGCCAAAAACTGACTGTCATGATAAGGCGAGAGACTGGTTGCTGTTCTAGAGGTCTCAAGTCCTTAAAGACTTTTTCCGCTTTGGGTGAGGAGTCGGCCTTGTCCAGCTTAGGCGTGTATAGCGCCCCAAATTCGGCCCTCCGAATACCTGGGGCTTCGCCAAAATTTAAAATCATAGACTCCTATGGCTAAGTGAGAGTGATAAAGCATTATAGTCCGATTGCCTGGTTCGTTGCGCTGAACACCTCCCTTGGAGGACCCAAAATTGGGGTAAAGAGTGTTCAGGTTTATCCCAAACACCCCGGTACTAGTTACATGGGGGCAGAAGCTGACGACTCGCCAACTCTAGATTTTCTAAACGGCCGCACAGAAGGTAATATTTTAAATTAAGAAAGCGTCGCATGGCGCAAATGAACTCGTTTCATATTACAGGATCACATGAGCATGTTCATTCAAAAATTACATCCTTAGCACACTCATCTGCCACTAGGCGGGAACCCTCCAGGACACCCTCATAATAATTCTCGGGGCGGCGATGCTCCTTGCCCTCCGGCGGCCCCTCCTTCACCAGCTTCACGGTGTCCAGCTTCGCCCAGTGCACCTTTGCCCGGGCAAAAGCCCTGCGTGCACCCTCGATGCAGACGGACCGCTTGATGACTTGAAGCCACGGGCAGGCTTCCACAAGCCGCCTTACCAGGCCGAAGTAGCTTCCGGACAGGGGCTCGCTAGGCCACATCCGGACTATAAGGCCCATCATGGCCTGTTCGGCCACCTTGTGAAGCTCGACCAACTACTTCAGCTGGTCGCTCAAGGGCATGGGGTGTTCGGTCCCAGTATACTGAGACCAGAACAACTTCTCCGTTGAGCTCCCCTCCTCAGCCCGGTAAAACTCTGCGGCATCCAGTACACTGCGGGGAAGATCTGCAAATGCTCCTGGAGAGCTCCGAACTCGGGTAAGAAAAAGGAAAGTCTCCTTCACATGCTTGCTTTGCATAATGAATGCCTTACCCACTGCTATCTTCTTCACCGCGTCAATCTCCTGGAGGGCCTTGTGGGCTTCAGCCTTGGTGCTCCGGACGCTTTCAAGCGCCTGCGCGAGCTCGGACTCTCGCGTCTTAGAGTCCAGCTCCAAGGACTCGTGCTTTTCGACGAGAGCCTCGAGCTCTTGCGGCACCTCGCCTACTCGGGCTTCTTGCTTCTCCCGTTCAATGCATTCTTTGGCCACTTTGTCTTCGGCCTCGGACAACGCCTTCCTTAGGGTCGCCACCTCGGTCGTGGCCCCTGACAAATCCATGATGATCCTATTACTTTACACCCAAACTTCTTTTTAACTACATAGACAGGGGTATTTCTTACCTTTGCTCTCTTCGAGCTGCCTCTTGGTAAGGCCGAGCTCGTCCTCGGACCGCTTCAGGTCCTGCTTCAGCGCAGCGACCTCCACAGTACGTGCGGCAGCGGACAGCAGTGAAGCCTGCACATACACATAGACATACTCTAATTAGACTCCTGAGTTATCATTTGATCCTCTATTCGGCTTTTCTTCGCGAACGCCGAACAGGGCATCAGGGGCTACTATCTATGCGGTATATTTTCTTATACTTTGATTGCTCACCTCAAAGCCTGTTAGAAGGCTGGCGCAGGCTTCGGTCAGTCCGTTTTTGGCAGACTGAACCTTCTCGACCACCGCACTCATGATAGTGCAGTGCTCTTCTTTGATGGAAGCGCTGCGAAGCGCTTCCAGCAGGTTGTCTGGTGCCTCTGGTTGGACAGAGGACACCGGCACGGATGGTTGGCCCCCCTTGATGGGGGACCGTCTGCCGGAGTCCGGAACCATCGAGGGTTCCGGCACAGTGTCCGGCTGGGGCCCGAACTCAAAGCCCGTAGGAGCCTCTCTCCCTTGGTACCCAGGGTCCGGGAAGTCGCCGCGAGGCGCCCCCAGGACCACCTCCCCTTGGCTCGGTGCCTGTTTAGACAACACCTCGGTGTTGTCCGTAGGGCGAGGGGTGGAGGCGGTCGGAAGAGAACCACTCTTCATATCCGACGAGTCCAAAGAGCCGCTCGATGAGGGTACATCGAGATGAGCTCGGGACGGACTGCACAATCATGTTCGGCATGAGGAAAGGTAGTACAATAAAACATATCATGAAGTACTACGGTGTCAGGACACTTACGACTTCGCCAGGGGCTTGTCCCTAGGTAGCCACTCGTCGCCGCTGTCGGCGTCCGTCATGGCATAGTCCGGAAGGAGGGTCCTTCCCTTCTTGGACCCTTCGGCCTCCCCGGATGGGTCGGCCTTCCTTTTCTTGTCTCCCCTGGCTGGGGGGAGAACTTTTCTCCTCCTCCTCCTTTCCATGGGAGGAGTGCACGTCGGAGTCATCGTTCGATGACTCCGATACAACCTTGCGCCGGAGACCCTTTTGGGTCCCCGCGACCTTCTTCTTGGTCTTTTCTGGCACCTCGTAGGGTGCCGGAGTCAGCATCTTCGTCAGAAGAGCGTCTGCAGGATCTTCGGGCAGCGGGGCTGGGCTATCGAGCTGCTCCGCCGTCTCTATCCAGTCCTGTTGACATGGAAGTTCAGATCCTGCACACAACTAAATCGAGGCTAATAAATACCCTGAGAAATATAAAAAGCTTACCGGATTGGCGCGGCGCTTTGCGCTGAGTCCGCGGTCCTCGTTGAGGGGGGAGGGATCTCGGCGCTCTTGAACAGCACCCTCCAGACATCCTCGTGCATCGTGTCATAGAGCTCTCGCAGCGTCTGGTGCTTGGCCGAGTCGAACTCCCACAAAACAAATGCACGCCGTTGACACGGAAGGATCCGGCAGAAGAGCATAACCTGGACCACGTTGACGAGCTTGATTTTCTTGCTTGTCATGTTCTGGATGTAGGTCTGGAGTCCGGTCAACTCTGTCGGAGAGCCCCAGGACAGGCCCTTCTTTTTCCAGGAGGTGAGCCGTGTGGGGATTCCGGATCGAAATTTGGAGGCCACCACCCAGTTGGAGTTGCGCGGCTCGGTGATGTAGAACCACCCCGATTGCCACCCCTTTATGGTATCCACATAGGTGCCCTCGAGCCAAGTGACATTAGGCATCTTGCCCACCATGGCGCCTCCGCACTCTGCTTGCTGGCCACTCACCACCTTCGGTTTGACATTGAAGGTTTTCAGCCATAGGCCGAAGTGGGGCCTGATGCAGAGGAAGGCCTCGCACATGACGATAAACGCCGAGATGTTGAGGATGAAGTTGGGGGGCCAGATCATGAAAATCCAGCCCATAGTAGAACATGAGCCCGCGGACAAACGGGTGGAGGGGAAATCCCAGTCCGCAGACGAAATGGGTAATAAAAACTACCCTCTCATGGGGTTCGGGCGTTGGGACTATCTTCCCCGCATCGGGCAGCCGGTGCGTGATATCCGCGGCCAGATATCCGGCTTCCCATAATTTTTTGACGTTCTCCTCCGTCAACCATCCACTTTCCTCCTGCTCCCGGCATGCTTGGAGTGGTTTGAGAAGAAGAACGCGAGCTTGGGCGCTAGAGCTCGAGTGTGAGGGAATGGGTAAGTGAGGAAGAAGAAGGCATGGGTGAAAAAAGTAAATCCTTATCCCTTTATAAGGGCGGAAGAGGCGATATGTCTCCCCACTTGCCTGGTAAAACCGCTTATTCCCCAGGCGCCGTAATTGGTGGCGCGGTTGGGTTACCCACGTCTGTATTGATGAGAATCCCATGATAAAGGGAACACGATCTTTGCTTTGACAAGACGTGTCAAGAAAACCGCCTCGCGATATGTGCGGAGCTGGTTGAGAAAAGCGGTTCGAATAATAACCGGGCCATGGCGTAATGTCATGCTGTCGAAACATGTCAGCAGATTAGATTTGTGGAAATATTATTCTCTCTACGGTGGTATGTGGAACTTATTTTGTAGGGTCGGACACTATCCTTGTATTCAAAACTCTTCCATGACGTATGCAGAGGAGGAACCCATCTTGCAATGCCGAACACAACACTGCGCGCCAAACTCATCGTCATTGAAGCCTGGTTCAGGGGCTACTGAGGGAGTCCTGGATTAGGGGGTCTCCGGACAACCGGACTATATCCTTTGGCCGGACTGTTGGACTATGAAGATACAAGATTGAAGACTTCGTCCCATGTCCGGATGGGACTCTACTTGGCGTGGAAGGCAAGCTAGGCAATACGGATATGTATATCTCCTCCTTTGTAACCGACCTTGTGTAGCCCTAGCCCCCTCCGGTGTCTATATAAACCGGAGGGTTTTAGTCCATAGGACAACATACAATCATACCATAGGCTAGCTTCTAGGGTTTAGCCTCTCTGGTCTCGTGGTAGATCAACTCTTGTACTACTCATATTATCAAGAACAATCAAGCAGGACGTAGGGTATTACCTCCATCAAGAGGGCCCGAACCTGGGTAAACATCGTGTCCCCTACCTCCTGTTACCATCCGCCTTAGATGCACAGTTCGGGACCCCCTACCCGAGATCCGCCGGTTTTGACACCGACACACATCAACGAGGCTAATCAATGGGCCATGGAGATGCCCATCGATTGATGTTAATGCAAACAGTAGGGATTGCCATGCAACAGATGCACTAGAGCTATAAATGTATGAAAGCTCGACAAAAGAAACTAAGTGGGTGTGCATCCAACTTGCTTGCTCACGAAGACCTAGGGCACTTGAGGAGGCCCATTGTTGGAATATACAAGCCAAGTTCTATAATGAAAATTTTCCACTAGTATATGAAAGTGACAAAACAAAAGACTCTCTATCATGAAGATTATGGTGCTACTTTGAAGCACAAGTGTGGCAAAGGATAGTAGCATTTTCCCTTCTCTCTTTTCCTCTCTTTTTTTGGGCCTTCTCTTCTTATTTTTTTATGGCCTTTCTCTCCCTTTTTTTAATTCCTCACTTGGGACAATGCTCTAGAAAATGATGATCATCACACTTCTATTTATTTACAACTCAATGATTACAACTCGATGCTAGAACAAAAGATGACTCTATATGAATGCCTCCGGCGGTGTACCGGGATATGCAATGAACCAAGAGTGACATGTATGAAAGAATTATGAACAATGGCTTTTCCACAAATACTATGACAACTACATGATCATGCTAGCAATATGACAATGATGAATGTGTCATGATAAATGGAATGGTGGAAAGTTGCATGGCAATATATCTCGGAATGGCTATGGAAATGCCATAATAGGTAGGTATGGTGGCTGTTTTGAGGAAGATATAAGGAGGTTTATGTGTGAAAGAGTGTATCATATCACGGGGTTTGGATGCACCGACGAAGTTTGCACCAACTCTCAATGTGAGAAATGGCAATGCATGGTACCAAAGAGGCTAGCAATGATGGAAGGGTTAGATTGCGTATAATCCATGGACTCAACATTAGTCATAAAGAACTCACATACTTATTGCAAAAATCTACAAGTCATCAAAAACCAAGCACTACGCGCATGCTCCTAGGGGGATAGATTGGTAGGAAAAGACCATCGCTCGTCTCCGACCGCCACTCATAAGGAGGACAATCAAAGAACACCTCATGTTTCAAATTTGTTACATAATGTTTACCATACGTGCATGCTACGGGACTTGCAAACTTCAACACAAGCATTTCTCAAATTCACAACTACTCAACTAGCACGACTTTGATATTATTACCTCCATATCTCAAAACAATCATCAAGCATCAAACTTCTCTTAGTATTCAAAACACTCATAAGAAAAAAATTACTAATCTTGAATACCTAGCATATTAGGATTATTTAAGAAAATTACCATGCTATTTAATACTCTCAAAATAATCTAAGTGAAGCATGAGAGATCAATAGTTTCTATAAAACAAATCCACCACCGTGCTCTAAAAGATATAAGTGAAGTACTAGAGCAAAACTATACAACTCAAAAGATATAAGTGAAGGACATAGAGTATTCTAACAAATTCCAAATCATGTATGGCTCTCTCAAAAGGTGTGTACAGCAAGGATGATTGTGGTAAACTAAAAAGCAAAGACTCAAATCATACAAGACGCTCCAAGAAAAACACATATCATGTGGTGAATAAAAATATAGCTCCAAGTAAAGTTACCGATAGAAGTAGACGAAAGAGGGGATGCCTTCCGGGGCATCCCCAAGCTTTGGATTTTAGGTGTCCTTAGATTATCTTGGGGGCTTCCATGGGCATCCCTAATCTTAGGCTCTTGCCATTCCTTGTTCTATAATCCATCAAATCTTTACCCAAAACTTGAAAACTTCACAACACAAAACTTAAAGTAGAAAATCTCGTGAGCTCCGTTAGCGAAAGAAAACAAAAGACCACTTCAAGGTACTGTAATTAACTCATTATTTATTTATATTGGTGTTAAACCTACTGTATTACAACTTCTCTATGGTTTATAAACTATTTTACTAGCCATAGATTCATCAAAATAAGCAAACAACACCCGAAAAACAGAATCTGTCAAAAACAGAACAGTCTGTAGTAATCTGTAGCTAGAGAAAGATCTGGAACCCCAAAAATTCTAAAATAAATTTCTGGACGTGAGTAATTTATCTATTAATCATCTGCAAAAATAATTAACTAAACAGCACTTTCAAAATAAAAATGGCAGCAGTTCTCGTGAGCGCTAAAGTTTCTGTTTTTTTACAGCAAGATAACAAGACTTTCCCCAAGTCTTCCCAATGGTTCTACTTGGCACAAACACTAACTAAACACAAAAAACACAATAAAAACAGAGGCTAGGTAAATTATTTATTACTAAACAGGAGCAAAAATCTAGGAATAAAAATAAAATTGGGTTGCCTCCCAACAAGTGCTATCGTTTAATGCCCCTAGCTAGGCATAAAAACAAGGATAGATCTAGGTATTTCCATCTTTGGTAGGCAATTCTTCAATGAGACATCTTTTATCCTTAGAAATTTCTTTCTTTTTAGTTATTATCAAACTTTTAGGCACAAGATCGAAAAATTCATTTGTAACAAATGGTTCCTTAATGATAGCAACAAGATTGGGATGAATACTTATAGATTTGAGATCCGCAGTTTCCTTACTAGAGGATTCACCCTTATTTTTAGGAACATACATAAGTTTGGCGATTTTAGTAGGAGGACTTGGAGTATTCTTTACGGAAGAAAAAGCGGTTCCCAAGTTGGTAATGATATCTTCAAGTTTATCGATCCTAGTGGAATCATGATTTATTTTCTCATTAACTATGGGTTCCTTCTCTTTAATATTTTTCAAAGTGACTCCTACTTTAGATCCATATTGAGAGATTTGATTGTGGATATTTTTTATCCAAATTTTCAATTAACTCTACGGTAGCAACCTTATTTTCAATAATTTTGAGCCTTTGCATTACATGCTCCAAAGTTAATACAGTTCCATTAACCAAAAGAGGGGGTGAGCCAAACAAATCTATCATAGCATTATAAGAATCAAAGTATGGCTACCTAAGAAATTCCCTCCGATGATGGTATCAATGATATATCTATACCAAGGATTAGCACCTACATAAAAATTGCGGAGAAGAACGAAAGTATATTGCTTCGCGGTAGATCTATTTTGAGCATTGCAAATTCTATACCAAGCATCTTTCAGACTTTCTCCCTCCCTTTGTTTAAAATTAAGGACTTCATTATCAGGAGACAATGGAGAGGATAGAGGACTAGCCATAACGACAAGCAAGCAATCCAACACACGAGCAAACAAGAAATGGGCAAAAAGAGGCAAATAGAGAAAGAGAGGGAGGATAGAGAGAGAGAGGGCGAATAAAACGGCAAGGGTGAAGTGGGGGAGAGGAAAACGAGAGGCAAATGGCAAATAATGTAATGCGGGAGATAAGGGTTGTGATGGGTACTTGGTATGTTGACTTTTGCGTAGACTCCCCGGCAACGGCGCCATAAATTCTTCTTGCTACCTCTTGAGCACTGCGTTGGATTTCCTTGAAGAGGAAAGGATGATGCAACAAAGTAGCGTAAGTATTTCCCACAGTTTTTGAGAACCAAGGTATCAATCCAGTAGGAGGCTACGCGCAAGTCCCTCGTACCTGCACAAAACAAATAACTCCTCGCAACCAATGTGATAAGGGGTTGTCTATCCCTTCACGGTCACTTACGAGAGTGAGATCTGATAGATATGATAGGATAATATTTTTGGTATTTTTGTGATAAAGATGCAAAGTAAAATAAAAGCAAAGGAAATAACTAAGTATTGGAAGATTAATATGATGAAGATAGACCCGAGGGCCATAGGTTTCACTAGTGGCTTCTCTCAAGAGCATAAGTATTTTACGGTGGGTGAACGAATTACTGTTGAGCAATTGACAAAATTGAGCATAGTTATGAGAATATCTAGGTATGATCATGTATATAGGCATCACGTCCGAGACAAGTAGACCGAATCCTGCCTGCATCTACTACTATTACTCCACTCATCGACCGCTATCCAGCATGCATCTAGAGTATTAAGTTCATGAAAACAGAGTAACGCCTTAAGCAAGATGACATGATGTAGAGGGGTAAATTCATGCAATATGATAAAAAAACCATCTTGTTATCCTCGATGGCAACAATACAATACGTGCCTTGCTGCCCCTACTGTCACTGGGAAAGGACACCGCAAGATTGAACCCAAAGCCAAGCACTTCTCCCATTGCAAGAAAGATCAATCTAGTAGGCCAAACCAAACTGATAATTCGAAGAGACTTGCAAAGATAACCAATCATACATAAAAGAATTCAGAGAAGATTCAAATATTGTTCATAGATAATCTTGATCATAAACCCACAATTCATCTGTCTCAACAAACACACCGCAAAAAGAAGATTACATCGAATAGATCTCCACAAGAGAGGGGGAGAACATTGTATTGAGATCCAAAAGAGAGTAGAAGCCATCTAGCTAATAACTATGGACCCGGAGGTCTGGGGTAAACTACTCACACTTCATCGGAGAGGCTATGGTGTTGATGTAGAAGCCCTCCGTGATGGATGCCCCCTCCGGCGGAGCTCCGAAACAGGCCCCAAGATGGGATCTCGTGGATACAGAAGGTTGCGGCGATGGAAATAGGTTTTTGGCTCCGTTTCTGATTGTTTGGGGGTACATAGGTATATATAGGAGAAAGGAATATGTCGGTGGAGCAACAGGGGGCCCACGAGGGTGGAGGGCGCGCCTGGGGGCTAGGCACGCCCCCCTACCTCGTGGCTTCCTCCTTTATTTCTTGACGTAGGGTCCAATTCTCCTGTATCATGTTCGTTCCGAAAATCATGTTCCCAAAGGTTTCATTCCGTTTGGACTCGTTTGATATTCCTTTTCTGCGAAACTCTGAAATGGGCAAAAAACAGCAATTCTAGGCTGGGCCTCCGGTTAATAGGTTAGTCCCAAAAATAATATAAAAGTGGATAATAAAGCCCAATAATTTCCAAAACAGTAGATAATATAGCATGGAGCAATCAAAAATTATAGATACGTTGGAGACGTATCAGCCATCTTCATCATCCCGACGCTCTCCATGACGAGGAGGGAGTAGTTTACCCTCGGGGCTGAGGGTATGTACAAGTAGCTATGTGTTTGTTCTCTCTCTCTCTCGTGTTCTTGAGGTGGTACGATCTTTATGTATCGCGAGCTTTGCTATTATAGTTGGATCTTATGATGTTTCTCCCCCTCTACTCTCTTGTGATGAATTGAGTTTTCCCTTTGAAGTTATCTTATCGGATTGAGTCTTTAAGGATTTGAGAACACTTGATGTATGTCTTGCATGTGCTTCTCTGTGGTGACAATGGGATATCACGTGATTCACTTGATGTATGTTTTGGTGATCAACTTGCGGGCTTCGTGACCTCGTGAACTTATGCATAGGGGTTGGCACACGTTTTCGTCTTGACTCTCCGGTAGAAACTTTGGGGCACTCTTTGAAGTTCTATGTGTTGGTTGAATAGATGAATCTGATATTGTTTGATGCATATCGTATAATCAAACCCACGGATAGTTGAGGTGACATTGGAGTATCTAGGTGACATTAGGGTTTTGGTTGATTTGTGTCTTAAGGTGTTATTCTAGTACAAACTCTATGATAGATCGATCCGAAAGGATAACTTTGAGGTGGTTTCGTACCCTACAATAATCTCTTCGTTTGTTCTCCGCTGTTAGTGACTTTGGAGTGACTCTTTGTTGCATGTTGAGGGATAGTTATATGATCCAATTATGTTATTATTGTTGAGAGAACTTGCACTAGTGGTAGTATGAACCCTAGGGCTTGTTTCAACACATTGCAATACTGTTTATGCTCACTTTTATCGCTTGCTACCTTGCTGTTTTTATATTTACATATTACAAATACCCATATCTACCATCCATATTGCACTTGCATCACCATCTTTTCGCTGAACTAGTGCACCTATATAATTTACCATTGTATTGGGTGTGTTGGGGACACAAGAGAATCTTTGTTATTTGGTTGCAGGGTTGTTTGAGAGAGACCATCTTCATCCTACGCCTCCCACAGATTGATAAACCTTAGGTCATCCACTTGAGGGAAATTTGCTACTGTCCTACAAACCTCTGCACTTGGAGGCCCAACAACGTCTACAAGAAGAAGGTTGTGTAGTAGACATCATGACTCCTATTGAATCTTTGTTTTCCAATGTTAATCTTGATAAAAATGGGACTTGAGATGAGTCAACTTTAGTTAGAAGGCGTCCCAATGATTCGGAGTTTTTAGATCTTGATGCTAAAATTGATAAAACTGGGATTGGAGAGGTCAAAACTTTAAGTAGCAATGAACCCACTCTTTTGGATTTCAAGGAATTTAATTATGATAAATGTTCTTTAATTGATTTCATTTCCTTGTTGCAATCCATGTTGAATTCTCCTCATGCTTATAATCAAAACAAAGCTTTTACTAAACATATCGTTGATGTTATGATGCAATCTTTTGAAGAAAAGCTTGAATTGGAAGTTTCTATCCCTAGAAAACTTTATGATGAGTGGGAACCTACTATTAAGATTAAGATTAAATATTATGAATGCTATGCTTTGTGTGATTTGGGTGCTAGTGTTTCCACGATTCTGAAAACTTTATGTGATGTATTAGGTTTCCGTGAATTTGATGGTTGTTCCTTAAATTTGCATCTTGCGGATTCCACTATTAAGAAACCTATGGGAAATATTAATGATGTTCTTATTGTTGCAAATAGGAATTATGTGCCCGTAGATTTCATTGTTCTTGATATAGATTGCAATCCTACATGTCCTATTATTCTTGGTAGACCTTTCCTTAGAACGATCGGTGCAATTATTGATGAAGGAAGGAAATATTAGATTCCAACTTCCGTTAAGGAAAGGCATGGAACACTTCCCTAGAAAGAAAAATTAAATTGTCGTATGAATCTATTATTAGAGCCACTTATGGATTGCATGCCAAAGATGATAACACTTGATCTATTCGTGTTTTTATGCCTAGCTAGGGGCGTTAAACAATAGCGCTTGTTGGAAGGCAATGCAATTTTATTTTTGTTCTTGCTTTTTAGGTCCTGTTTTGCAATAAATTTTTTATCTAGCCTCTGGTTAGATGTGGTTTTGTGTTTTAATTAGTGTTTGTGCCAAGTAAGACCTTTCGGATAGCTTACGGTGATAGTTGATTTGATCTTGCTGAAAAACAGAAACTTTTGCGCCCAGGAGATTAGTTTTCATTTTTTTATAGAAGCGCGATAAAATACTGATTATTCTTGCATATGATTAATAAAAAAATTGCCTAGGACTTCCTAATTTCTCAGGATTTTTGGAGTTACAGAAGTATTCAAAATATCTAGATTGCTACAGATTGTTCTGTTTTTGTCATATTCTGTTTTTCGCGTGTTGTTTGCTTATTTTGATGCATCTATGGCTAGTATCGGGGGGTATGAACCATGGAAAAGTTGGAATACAATAGATATTACACCAGTATAGATAAATAATGAGTTCACAACAGTACCAAAAGTGGTGATTTATTTTCTTATACTAACAAAGCTTACGAGATTTTCTGTTGGAGTTTTGTGTTGTGAAGTTTTCAAGTTTAGGGTAAGGATTTGATGGACTATGGAATAAGGAGTGGCAAGAGTCGAAGCTTGGGGATGCCCAAGGAACCCCAAGGTAATATTCAAGGATGTCAAAAATCCTAAGCTTGGGGATGCCTCGGGAAGTCATCCCCACTTTCGTCTTCGTCTATCGGTGACTTTACTTGAGGCTATATTTTTATTCACCACATGATATGTGTTTTGCTTGGAGCGTCTTGTATGATTTGAGTCTTTGCTTTTATTTTGCCACAATCATCCTTGTTGTACACACCTTTTGGGAGAGACACGCATGAATCGTGATTTATTAGAATACTCTATGTGCTTCACTTATATCTTTTGAGCTAGGCAATTTTGCTCTAGTGCTTCACTTATATCTTTTTAGAGCACGAAGGTGGTTTTATTTTTATAGAAATTGATGAACTCTGGTACTTCACTTATATTATTTTGAGAGTCTTTAGAACAGCATGGTAATTTGCTTTGGTTATAAAATTAGTCCTAATATGATAGGCATCCAAGAGGGATATAATAAGAACTTTCATATAAAGTGCATTGAATACTATGAGAAGTTTGATTCCTTATGATTGTTTTGAGATATGAAGATGGTGGTATTAGAGTCATGCTAGTAAGTAGTTGTGAATTTGAGAAATACTTGTGTTGAGGTTTGTGAGTCTCGTAGCATGCACGTATGGTGAACCGTTATGTAACGAAGTTGGAGCATGAGATGTTTTTTTATTGTCTTCCTTATGAGTAGCGGTGGGGGATGAGCAATGGTATTTTCCTACCAATCTATCCCCCTAGGAGCATGCGCGTAGTACTTTGTTTCTATGACTAGTAGATTTTTGCAATATGTATGTGAGTTCTTTATGACTAATGTTGAGTCCATGGATTATACGCACTCTCACCTTTCCGCCATTGCTAGCCTCTCTAGTATCGCGCAACTTTCGCGGGTATCATAAACCCACCACATATCCTTCCTCAAAACAGCCACGATACCTACCTATTATGGCATTTTCATAGCCATTCCGAGATATATTGCCATGCAACTTTCCACCGTACCGTTTATTATGACATACATCATCATTGTCATATTGCTTTGCATGATCATGTAGTTGACATCGTATTTGTGGCAAAGCCACGTTCATCATTTTTTATACACGTCGCTCTTGATTCATTGCACATCTCGGTACACCGCCGGAGGCATTCACATAGAGTCATATTTTTGTTCTAGTATCGAGTTGTAATTCTTGAGTTGTAAGTAAATAGAAGTGTGATGATTTTCATTATTAGAGCATTGTCCCATGTGAGGAAAAAAGAGAAAGGCCAAAAAAGAGAAGGCCCAAAAAAAGTAAAGAAAAAAAGGGAAAAGATAAAAGGAGAAAAAGATAGAAGGGACAATGTTACTATCCTTTTTGCCACACTTGTGCTTCAAAGTAGCACCATGATCTTCATGATAGAGAGCCTCCTATGATATCACTTTCATATATTAGTGGGAATTTTTTATTATAGAACTTGGCTTGTATATTCCAATGATGGGCTTCCTCAAAATGCCCTAGGTCTTCATGAGCAAGCAAGTTGGATGCACACCCACTTAGTTTTCTTTTTTGAGCTTTCATAAACTTATAGCTCTAGTGCATCCGTTGCATGGCAATCCCTGCTCACTCACATTGATATCTATTAATGTGCATCTCCATAGCCCGTTGATACACCTAGTTGATGTGAGACTATCTCCTTCTTTTTTGTCTTCTCCACAACCATCGTCTATTCCACCTATAGTGCTATGTCCATGCTCACGCTCATGTATTGCGTGAAAGTTGAAAAGGTTTGAGAAAGTCAAAAGTATGAAACAATTGCTTGGCTTGTCATCGGGGTTGTGCCTGATTTGAATATTTTGTGTGATGAAGATGGAGCATAGCCAGACTATATGATTTTGTAGGGTTAAGCTTTCTTTGGCCATGTTATTTTGAGAAGACATAATTATTTTGTTAGTATGCATGAAGTATTATTGTTTTTATGTCAATATTAAACTTTTGCTTTGAATCTTATGGATCTGAACATTCATGCCACAATAAAGAGAATTACATGGATAAATATGTTAGGTAGCATTCCACATCAAAAATTCTGTTTTTATCATTTACCTACTCGAGGACGAGCAGGAATTAAGCTTGGGGATGCTTGATACGTCTCCAACGTATCTATAATTTTTTATTGTTCCATGCTATTGTATTATCTGTTTTGGATGTTTTATATGCATTAATATGCTATTTTATATGATTTTTGGGACTAACCTATTAACCTAGAGCCCAGTGCCAGTTTCTGTTTTTCCTTGTTTTAGAGTTTCGCAGAAAAGGAATACCAAACGGAGTCCAAACGGAATAAAACTTCCGCGATGATTTTTCTTGGGCTAGAAGACACCCAGGAGACTTGGAGTACAAGTCAAAAGAGCCACGAGGCGACCACAAGGGTGGAGGGCACGCCCAGGAGGGGTAGGGCGCCCCCAACCTTGTGGGCCCCTCGGGGACCCCCTGGCCTAGATCTTCCTCCTATATATACACATATACCCCCAAAAACTTACAAGGGAGCCACGAAACCACTTTTCCACCGCCGCAACCTTCTGTACCCATGGGATACCATCTTGGGGCCTTTTTCGACATCCTGTCGGAGGGGGATTCGATCACGAAGGGCTTCTACATCAACACCATTGCCTCTCCGATGAAGCATGAGTAGATTACCTCGGACCTACCGGTCCATAGCTAGTAGCTAGATGGCTGCTTCTCTCTCTTTGATACTCAATACAAAGTTCTCCTCGATATTCTTGGATATCTATTCGATGTAATACTCTTTTGCGGTGTGTTTGCTGAGATCCGATGAATTGTGGATTTATGATCAACTTATCTATGAATATTATTTGAATCTCCTCTGAATTCTTTTGTGCATGATTTGATATCTTTGCAAGTCTCTTCGAACTATCGATTTGGTTTGGCCAACTAGATTGGTTTTTCTTGCAATGGGACAAGTGCTTAGCTTTGGGTTCAATCTTGCGGTGCTCGATCCTAGTGACAGAAGGGGAACCGACATGTATTGTATTGTTGCCATCGAGGATAAAAAGGTGGGGTTTTCATCATATTGCTTGAGTTAATTCCTCTACATCATGTCATCTTGCTTAAGGTGTTACTCCATTCTTTATGAACTTAATACTCTAGATGCATGTTGGATAGCGGTCGATGTGTGGAGTAATAGTAGTAGATGCAGAATCGTTTCGGTCTACTTGACACGGGCGTGATGCCTATATTCATGATCATTGCCTTAGATATCGTCATAACTTTGCTTTTTTCTATCAATTGCTCGGCAGTAATTTGTTCACCCACCTAATATCTTCTACCTTGAGAGAAGCCTCTAGTGAAACCTATGGCCTCCGGGTCTATTTTCCATCATATAAGTTTCCAATATACAATTCTAGTTTCCTATTTACTTTCTTTGCAATCTTTTACTTTCCGTTCCATAAACCAAAAATACCAAAAATATTACTTTACCATTTATCCATCTCTATCAGATCTCACGTTGCAAATAACCATGAAGGGATTGACAACCCCTTTATCGCATTGGGTGCAAGGTTGGTGTTTGTTTGTGCAGGTATTCAGTGGCTTGCGCGTTGTCTGCTACTGGATTGATACCTTGATTCTCAAAACTGAGGGAAATACTTATGCTACTTTGCTGCGTCGCCCTTTGCTCTTCAAGGAAAAAACCAATGCGAGCTCAAAAGGTAGCAAATAGCATGGAATAATGAAAAATTATAGATATGTTCGAGACGTATGAGCGCGCCCCTTCCCTTGGCCGCCGGCCCTATGGATTGAAAGGGGGGAGGGCTAGCCCCTCTATCCTTCCTTCCAGCTAAGAGGAAGGAAAGGGGGGCACCTCCTCCTGCCTTCCCCCGCAGGCAAACAAGGAAGGGGGGCGCCAAAGGGAAAGCACCCAAGGGGGCCGGTCGGCCACCTTGGGGCGCACCCAAGGCTGCCTCCCCTCCCCCACCTATATATATGAGAGGGAGGGGCGCTACACAAACCCACAACAATCTCTTAGCCGTGTGCGGCGCCCCTTTCCACAATTTAGTCCTCCATCTAGTTTTCCGCAGTGCACGGCGAAGCCCTGCGGGAACAAGTTCATCACCCCGTCGTGCTGCCGGAACTTATCTACTACTTCGCCCGTCTCGTTGGATCAAGAAGGCAAGGACGTCATCGAGCTGAACGTGTCCTGAACACGAAGGTGCCGTACGTTCGGTACTTGATCAGTTGGATCGCGAAGGTGTTTGACTATATCAACCGCGTTGTTAAACGCTTCCGCTTTACAGTCTACGAGGGTACGTAGACATACTCTCCCCTCTCGTTGCTATGCATCTCCATGGATAGATCTTGCGTGTGCATAGAATTTTTTTTGTTTTCCATGCAACGTTCCCCAACATGCAGCTCAGGATCCATGCCCGCGAGGAGTGCCGCCTGAGCTTGGTGTCGACGGCGTGTCTGCAGGGCGGCGTGGTGGTGGTGGCGGAGCGACAACGAGAGGGTGGAGGGTGCTCTCTGATACCACGATGTTAGGAGCTTGTTCTGTGTTCTGGAGTCCAAATACAAGACGAAGACTTTCAGCTTGGAAGACACGGAGAATTTTAAGTACTTAGAGTAGGACTCCGATTGCGGGTATAACCCGGAGTCTCTTGTAACCCATGGACTCAGCTGTTATATAAAACGAGTCTATGGGTCGTCAGAAAGGGAGAAGAAAAATAAGTAACCAGAAATAAGTCGCTTGAGACAAGTCTTAGACAAGATCAAAATAAATGCTCTCGATTGGTTGAGGATGCTGAGTCAGCCGGCGGTAGCGCTCAATGGCCACTTGTTCTCCTGTTGCTCTTTTCTGCTGCCATGGCAAAGTTGTTGGGTTGGGCTGCCATGGCAGGTTTCTTTTCATCGGTGCTTGAGACGCTAACAAAAAATAAACAGAAAAAAGGAAAAGGTATATAATAGAAACAGGAAAAAAGAAAAAAGAAAACAAAAAAGAGAGGTAACAAGAAGAAAAGAAAACCCGGTTCAGGAACCTTCTAGAAGGTTCGCAAAATCAAAAAACCCCGTCCAGAAACCTCTAGAGAGTTCCGAAAACCTGGATCGCTGAAACATTAAACGGGCCGGGCCCAAGACGAACGATCGCTTGATCTCCCTGTGTTAGGGGAATTCCCGCGACAGTGCTCCAGAATCTTTAGGCCGATCACACGCCGACCCGTTCAGCCATTTGCAGCCCAAACGAAGGATCGAAATGCAGCCCATACTTTCGCCGGATGCTGCAGACGTGTAAGATGGACCCGGAGCCCATCGGGCATCGGCCTACCGAAACCACAAAAAATCGCGCAAAATCCCGACGCTTCTCCGGCTCCGCGCGGCACGGCCATTTTCCTCCGCCTCCACCCAACCCCGAACTCCGACCGAACCGGCCACAAACCCCACCCAAAAAATATCCATCACGCCGGCGCAGCGGCGCGCCCCTCCTCCCCCACGGTGAAGCCCCTACCGAGCCGCCCCCTCCGCCTCCGCCTCCGCCTCCGCCCCCTCCACCTCATGTTCGCCTCCGCCCCCGCGGGTTCGCTCCACCTCTCCCACCCGGCGTTCGGCGCCAGGCGCCCAAGGCTCGCGCGCTGCAGGTCCTCCCTGTCGTCGTCGGGCGCGGCGCCCCCGCCGGCCAATGCCAACCACCTCATCCAGACGCTCTGCGCCAGCGGCCGCCTCTCCCGCGCCGCCGCGCTCCTCCAGGGCCTCCCCGCCCCCACGCAGCGCACCTACGAGTCGCTCCTCCAGGCCGCCGCCAGGGCCGGGGACGCCGCGCTCGCCGCGGCCGTCCACCGCCGGCTCGAGGCCGACCCGGTCTTCCGCTCCGACCCGTTCCTCTCCACCCGCCTCATCGACGCCTACGCTGCGCTCGGCGCGCTCCCGGCCGCGCGCCAGGTGTTCGACGAGGCGCCCGACAAGAACATCTTCGTGTGGAACGCGCTGCTCAAGGCCCTCGCGCTCGCCGACCATGGCGACGAGGCGCTCGCGCGCTTGGCCGACATGGGGCGACTCGGCGTTCCCGTTGACAGCTACAGCTACACGCTCGGGCTCAAGGCCTGCATCGCCGCGTCGGCGTCGCACGCACCGGCCTCCGCCCGTGTACGCGAGGTACACGCACATGCCATCCGCCGTGGCTACGCATTGCACATGCATGTCGCCACTACTCTTATTGACTGCTATGCAAAGCTTGGGATCGTCGGCTATGCTGAGAATGTGTTTGCTGCAATGCCAGAGAGGAACGTTGTTTCCTGGAGTGCCATGATTGCGTGCTATGCCAAGAATGAGAGACCTGCTGATGCCATTGAGCTGTTCAAGGATATGCTGGCTTCTGATGCAGACCTGGTGCCTAACTCAATCACAATAGTAAGTGTCTTGAATGCGTGCGCGGGAGTAAACGCACTCGGTCACGGCAAACTATTGCATGCCTATATTCTTCGGAGGGGTTTCGACTCACTTGTTTCTGTACTGAATGCACTGATGGCAATGTACATGAGATGTGGATGCCTTGAAGTTGGCCGGCATATTTTCAATTGGATAGGACGCCGGAGGGATGTTGTGTCGTGGAATTCACTTATATCTGGATATGGGATGCATGGCTTTGGCCGTGAGGCGATTCAGGTGTTTGAGAAAATGGTTCAAGTTGGGTTATCACCGAGTATCATAACATTTATCAGTGTTCTTGGGGCTTGTAGCCATGCCGGACTTGTGGATGAGGGGAAGAAGTTGTTTGAGTCGATGACGGATTATAGTGTCAAACCCCGTGCAGAGCACTATGCTTGCATGGTAGACCTCCTTGGTCGTGCTGGGCAGTTGGATGAAGCAGTGGAGCTCATACAGAGCATGCACATTGAGCCGAGTCCTCAAGTGTGGGGTGCACTGCTTGGAGCTTGCCGTATTCATGGCCATGTGGAGTACGCAGAGATGGCTTGCTCTCGTCTCTTCGATCTTGAACCCAGAAATGCCGGCAACTATGTACTACTTGCTGATATTTATTCTCGAGCTAAACTGCAAGACCAAGTTGCCGTGCTAAAGGAGCTGCTTGAGGAGCATGGGCTAGAGAAGGTGCCGGGGTGCAGCTGGATGGAGGTGAACAAGAAGATATACTCTTTCACATCTGTGGACAACAAGAACCCCCCGGTTGAGCAGCTTCAAGCTCTGATAGGTGAGTTTGTGGCACAGATGAAAAATGAGGGCTATGTCCCTGACACAGAGATAGTCATGTATGACATTGAAGAAGAAGAAAAGGAAAGGATCTTGCTTGGTCACAGTGAGAAGCTGGCAGTTGCATTTGGGCTTATCAACACTCACAGCGGTGAAGTAATCAGGATCACCAAGAACCTGAGGCTATGTGAGGACTGTCATTCAGTCACCAAGTTCATCTCCAGATTCACAGAGCGCGAAATCGTTGTGAAGGATGTGAATCGGTTTCATCACTTCAGGGATGGAATTTGTTCGTGTGGCGATTATTGGTGAAGATGCTGCCAAGTCGCTGGTGCTTTTTGATCTTTACTGATCATACCAAATTGACGATGAAGTAGGCACTATTGTACAGCCTAACATGATTAGATTAGCCACGATGACCCAGTCTTTCAGGAGGAACAGGAAATTGATTGCCGGTCTTTACTTGGAGACCAGTGGAACTTCTGCAAGGCAATTTTGGCACGTTTGTAATGGGTCCCCTTTAATGACATTGTATGAATTAGCAAGTTCCTTGTAAAATCCCACCTAATCTTCATAATCAAGACCTGAGATTCGTTTAAGATATGCAAGCAAATGGTTTATGATCAGTGGTTTATGGTTCTTTGATTTGACGCATAAATGAGTTTTCGTTGCATTCCTGAAGTCATGACGATCTGTTGAGATCTGCTGAGATTTCTGATAAATGGTTGTTGGCTTGTTGCATTCTGAGAATTCTTGAGACTGCATTTTACTTGTTGCATTCTGAGAATTCTTGAGACTGCATTTTACTTACTAGGAGTTGATTTGCAAATGGTTCTATGCTCACAGAGGCCAGGCTATGTGAAACTATTTGTGTTGGCCGTCTACGGCTGCAAAGCTGTCCGTTTCAAGGACCTGTTTCAGTTCAGCCTAATTCACATAGCCTCAGGCACAGTTCGTGACAGTTCACCCGCCTGGTGCCAAAGACATAGCTGGTGCTAGTTCTGTTCACCCCTGCATCCACACGTTTGTTTGTAACAAGAGGATTCGAACAGATGTCTCAGCTTGCAAGCTGCGAGGCCAGCGGTTCTACAGCCACTGCCCCTTGATGTCAAGCGCCATTTCAAGAAGACTGTATGCCGATTACATTCATTTCAGGTGCTCTTTGCCATAGAAAGACAACATGACAACGGATTTGAGACTTCATCAGAAACAGTACAGCTACTTCATATATGTAGCATAGATGTACCGATGCAATTCTACAGTTACAACAACTAGTGCCATAACTACGACATTGTATGGATAAATCATTGTACACGAACAATCACGGAACTAGATAGCGACATAGTAACAACAATGCTCTCTTGTCTTCCTTCATTCCTCGCACAGAGAGAAGGGGGGCTTTGAAGAGGATTCTTCTACAAAAATTGCTCTACAGCAGGAATCCTCTACCTGCAAACATAGTAACAACAATGCTCTCTTGTCTTCCTTCATTCCTCGCACAGAGAGAAGGGGGGCTTTGAAGAGGATTCTTCTACAAAAATTGCTCTACAGCAGGAATCCTCTACCTGCAAACATAGGAGCTGAAGGTCAGTAAAATACTCCAGTGAGTAAGCATTCTATCGAAGCGAAGCAACGTAAACCGTGTCTTACCCTCATTGCAAAGGAAGATCCTTGTGGGTGTACACAACTCCCTTGTCGCCGTTCACTACTTGTCCACTCCCTCGCAGAATGCTATATAATGAGGAGAGCAATGCATACATATTAAGTAAAGGTACTAATGCTTTAGAACCAGGAAGTATCTTGCGTAAACTGAAGAAACTATAGGGGAAGATGGTGCACGCAGAACACTTCCTCATATGAAAGTACAGTTCTATTATTTGCTGAAGAATTGCAGAAAAACAACTGGCATAAAGACCTACCACCGAGTGGTTAAAAGACCGTCGACGCCAACAGGTCCACGAGCATGTATGCGCCCTGTACTTATGCCAACCTATTCAAGACATTTGAAAATGTTCAGAAATACAGTTAAAAAAATATTCAGAAAGATAGAATTGAAAGGTGATTGCATCAGAGCCAATCGAATCTTGAATAACATTTGACAACACATATTAGGCCCAAGCGAGTCAAACGGCAATACCTCTGCACCTAGACCGAAGCGAGTCCCATCACAGAACCTTGTGCTTGCATTATGGAACACAGCAGCACTGTCACAGTTTAGACGAAATGTTATTTCGATACTTGCAGCATGATCTTATATCAAATAAATCATCAAACAAAGCTAACAATACCATAATTAGCAACCACAATAACCGTAGAAATGAAGTTAACTAAATACCTGTCAACTTGTTGTAGAAAAGTATCTGCTGACTTCTTATCAGTTGTGATAATACAATCTGTGTGTGCACTGAAACAAAATATTTAAGACAATCAAATTTAGTGTAACAGAAGAAAAACATCGAGAGTATGTTTAAATGGAAACCTGCATACCTTCCATAACAATTGATATGGTCAATCGCTGACTGCACATCATCAACAAATTCGAGGGTGCATGCCATTGAGCTATACTCATGATGAAATGAATCTACCTTTGGTACTTTCAGTGTGTCATGTGCGACAGGCCCACCATAAATAACAACTCCTGCAATATTACATCACCTTATAAATTAAAACAATGATCATTGTAAAACAATTATAATATTATGATAAACTAATCATGCCCATCAAATGTTCATTAGCATCAAGTTCATATTTCAATTCACGGTGTCTAGAACCTCATACAGATTAGTACTTGTGACTAAGTTTGCTAGACTTATTGTTTAAACGTAACTACAGAATTACTTATTATTGTTCACATATTTGACTTCAAGGGTGTGAGCTGGTACCTTCTTTCGCAAGTTCCATCAATAAATCATCAAGACCCTCTGTCTTGTTCAGATCTTTATGAACAAGTAGTGTTTCCTGCACAATGATATACATAATACTTAGTCTATTTATGTAGTTATTCATGCCGGAAATAGTGCATCATATATTACAAAAAAAATATTTAGTTGAAAGTAGAATCAGTGTTGTGTTACAATGATATACACAACCTCTAAGAAATCTGGTATGGTGGAAAATATTAAAAACCATATACAAATATCAAACTCAGAGACGTACCATAGCATTACACGCTGCAGGATAATCAACCTTTGCATCCAATACGATACGTTTTGCCATGTCCATGTCAGCTGATTTATCAATATAAACATGGCAGATACCATCTGTAGAAGAATGAAAACAATTTAGTTCGTCATACATTCAAATTTCACAGAAAATGTAACCTACTTAATTTCTGTGACATAATATCCTATTTTAAAAAATAAGCTGAATTACAAGAATTCAGTGAGGAAAAATGGCTTACCAGCATGACCAAGAACGGGAATCTTGGTTTGTGCTTTGATTTGAGAAACAAGCCTGTTACTGCCTCTTGGAATAACAAGATCAATCACATCGTCAAGCTGCATAGTATGCAATCAGTTTAGACATGTTTATGTAATCAACTTCTCATCAATCGAAGAATCAAATGACAATGCTCACCTTTAGAAGATCAGCAATTTCATCTTTGCTTTTCACAAGGCCAATAAGCTTTTTGCCAACAACATCTGGAATCACGCTGGTTATGACCTAATAAAAAACGATAAATTGATATGTCAGGACTGTAATTAAGCTAAATAAAGATGATGCATTACTCCAAACACAATCAGCTAACTAAATGGATCATACCTTATGTAATATTGTGTTTGATCTCATAGCTTCTTTTCCTCCTTTCAGAAGAAGGCCGTTTCCACTTCGGATTGCTAGAGCTGCAATCTGTACAATAATATGCTGATAATAAATAACAGTTGATGTTCCAGGTAAGTTTTATAATTTGTACTTCCCAAAATCTTTACCTGGACCAGGGCATCAGGACGAGACTCAAAAATAATTAGGAGAACACCTAATGGGCAGTACATCTTCTCGAAAACTAAATCCTTAGCAACCTACAAATAAGTCCTTGATGGGTTAAATACATGAGGAAATTATAATTTAAATCTTAGTATGCCATAATCATAAAATATCCTCCAAATTTAGAAATGTGGTTCGGTGGTTTTCACCTCTGTTTTTTTCAGTGTATGTGAGATAGGGTCCTCCATGTCCGCAATTGCACGAATCGATTCAGCAAGGCTTGTTATCTACAAATATATAATGAGAACATATGCTATGACCAAACATAATCAAATAG
Organism: Triticum dicoccoides; assembly: GCF_002162155.2. Taxonomy (NCBI): domain Eukaryota; kingdom Viridiplantae; phylum Streptophyta; class Magnoliopsida; order Poales; family Poaceae; genus Triticum; species Triticum dicoccoides. Next base: position 612,186,461 of record NC_041384.1, on the reverse strand, counting down.
ATGAACGGATACTGCTGTGAAATTTAAACCCACCTTTCCTGCCTTCAGGGTCATCCTAGCAACCAAGGATTTCTCGTAACCTGAATCTTGTGCCGCAGCTAGATCAGCTTCATTCTCGGATATAATTAAATCCACGTTTGCATCCAGAGCACCGGCAATATCTAGCAAAATCTTCTTACGCTCCTCCGATGACAAATTCTGTTTGGGAGGCAATATGCAACAGAAAAAAAATTAGCAATGGCAGCTCGAAAACCAAAATACAGAGACAGCTCAAACTTTCCATTAATAGCTATTGCTCCATAAGAAATGAAGGGATATCTTAGGATACCTCCAACGGAGGCTTCTTTCTAGAGAAAGAGAAAAAGGTACCTGGAGATGCCGTGAGCAATCTTTTGCAGCAACTGCCATCTCACGGGTTGTCACCTCCTTCGAACAATCCCAGACATTTGCTTCATTATGGAAAAGTGTACCAATTTTCTCTCCTCGCATAATCTTAATAATGCTATCTGTTACAAATCCACTGAATGGATATAGGAACAAAAAGGTTAGAAGGCGGAAATCATTATATTACAGGATGACATAAACTCAGTTTTGTACAATAGTACAAGGCTACAGCTGGCAGTTGCAGCTAAAACGCAGCACAAGCTTGACTACATGCCGAAGTGAAAGCATAGGCCTCCCTAAATCCTCAGTGAAGTAATCAAACACTAAATGTGTCTGGTAGCGTTTTGAAGATGTGAAATTTGATATACTACTTTAAAATACTTGGCCAACCAGGAGTAGCCTTTGGTGGCATGTTTCAGGAAGAAAGGCGACTAGGCGAGCACCAAGCCTCGAACGCGGGTCGGCGGGCTGTGAGCATTTGAGCCTGCTCTAGCTAGCCAACTGGTTGGCGCCCAGTTCTCTGGGATACTCAAGGAAATTAAACTAAATATCAACACAAGCGGGTAACAGACTCCAGTGGATTATATAAGGAAAAATTGCATGCATTAGATCTCTAGTATCTGTAAATACTTGCACACTGATTTACGAAATGCCAAATTATAATAGCGATAGTTTAATATGCAACCATGGATTGCTCAAATATACTAGCTGGCAGTTTGTCCAACCATAGTGGCTTGCAGTATGTTAACCTAATGGGAACATTTAGTAGCTATCATATGGTTAAACCATGCTATAATAACAAGGGAGAAAAGTTGCCTCACCTTGCAATTACAGCAGGTACGCCCTTTGATGCAGCAGTAACAGCAGCTGCCACCTTAGCTTGCATTCCACCTCTTCCCACACGAGACTTCTCCCCAAAATTAATTAGCTTCCCGTGTTTTTCATTGATGTAGGTGTGGATAATCTTTGATTGAGGATCACTCGGTGGACCACTATAGAGTCCCTCCACATCACTAAGCATGATAAGTAGATCAGCATCCAGTTCTTTTGCCAACAGCGTCGCCAAACTGTCGTTATCCCAGAATATACCAGATGAATCCTGCACATGAAGTCAAATGTTATAACCAGTGAACAGGAAACGCTAAAGACGGCCCAGTTGTCATTGCTAGTGGGAATCCATAAAGTTGATGCATAGCCATCATTTTGTTTAAAGCCTGGAGTGATAAACATCGATCACTGAAACTTAAAAGGGCACTGCATATTCTGTTACAGCATAATGAAAGATAAAGCAGCAAGACAGACAGAGAGCAAAATAGCATAGGTTGCTTGTTCTACAAAATAATAACAGAGGTGCCTGCAGAGGAAAAGCTAAATGAAGGACTAAACTACGGACAATTGTCAATTAAGCTCCTACTGCAGAGATCACATTAGAGAAACACGAAACTCTGAAGCTTGGGTGTGCATGGCAATTGTTCTTGAGAGAAATCACACCTCATATGGCGCTCTCCTCGTACTGATAGCATCGTTCTCGTTGAACACCGGTATCACCTTAAGATCTAACAGGGAGACAACAGTCTCACGAAGCTGGTGCCCAAAACTTGGATCCCGGAAATCACGATCCGTAACAAGAAGCTGAGACGATGTCACATCAAGCTGCAGTAAGGTAAGTTTGATGTCAGAAACATATGTTAACCTCATCAACAACAAAAGAAAGAACAGCAGTTAGCAGAACCCACTTGGCTAAACAGCGTATCGTAGATAGCCATTAGGCCACTCTGGCCGACGGCAGCGCAGGCCTTCCCATCCAGGTCCAACTGTGGGTTCTGCAGATCGGCGAAACTGCAAGCAAGGAGAATTATCAGCAAGCAGTGACAATAACCAGAGGCAATGACCGTCAGCAAACTGCTGTGAGAAAAACTCTCTGCAACCTGCTGTTGATAAGCTTCCGGTACTTGAGCCTCTGCCTGCCGACGCCAACGGCGCCAGAGGTGACCAGAATCACCTCATACCCCTGGAAATTAAGCTCCTTCACCTGAAACATTTCCACATATTTACCGGTTAGTATCGGTCAATAAAACAATTTACCGGCTAGTACTACCGTATATTAGCACAAGCTCCTTGGCCAGAGCACATGACATGTCGGAAAATTCAGTTACCTGCTCGCAGAGAGCTCCGAGCCTGCCCATGGCCAGCCGGCCATTCTGCCCGGTGACAACAGCGGTGCCGACCTGGATGCACGAGAAAATCATTAGATGGACCCGACGAACGAACGCCGATTTACTTAGCGACAAAGTAAAACAATTACTCCCACAAAGTACTTTCTCTAATCACAAAACACCAAATACTTTCCAACTAAATTAGAAAATATACTTTGCAATTTAGTTTCACGAATCTGGGACAATCTAGAACCCAGCACGTGATTTTTATTATTACGCCATAATAACAGGAGGCGCAGCGAATCGAAACAAATTTTCGCCGCCTCCGTTGAACAGATACTTTACGGAATCAGCCCGCTGACGTCACCAGATCGGAGCCTTTTCGCCCGTGCCAGCCTCGGCGCTTTCTCCGATCACCCGTGCCCGCCGCACTCGGTCCAGGATCACGCCGGAGAAGAAGAGGAGGGGAAACAAAAGGAACGGCAGCGAACAGGCCCAATAAAACGGCGGCGACGGCGGCGGCATTAGTTTCGTATCGGGATGGGAGGAGGAGGAGGAAAAAGCTCGCCATGCATGCATGGGAGCATATTCGTGTCGTATCGCGGCCACCCACCTTGACGACGATGCGCTTGACGTCCCTGACGAAGCCGCGGGTGGAGTCGCTGTTCTCGAGGTCGGCCGCCGCGACGGCGCCTCCGATGCCTCCCCGGCCCATTCTCCGCTCCGCCGGGGCGTGGCGACCCGCGGGCGCTCGCTCGCTCGCTCCGGATCGAGACGGGCAGGGCGAAGGAAAAAAACGGGTGGGCGAGGCGAGGCGAGGTCAAGGTGGGTGGGTGGAAGTGGCGGAACAGAACCGTGGGATAACAAGTGGAGCTACCGGGCGCCCCCGATTTAAAGGGGAGGAGGGGAGGCGAGCGAGCCGCAGCGCCCCGTCGCGTCCCGGCCCGGGGAAGGTGGGGCCGGGGCCACGCGGGGTACGTGTGCGGCGCGATGGCGGCCACAGGCCCTAGATCGTCTGCGGCGAGGGGAGCCCGTGGCCACCGCCTCGGCCGCCCGTGCGGGGCGCCCACGTGTGCGCGCGCCCGGAGGGAGGGGGAGGGAGGGAAGGCCGTTGCGCAAAATATCCTGGAGCCGAGGAAATATAGGGCGGGATCGATCGGCCGCCAGCTGTTGCCCCGCACCTGGACACAGCAGTGGAAGGGTGCGGTGGACGTTTGCGGGGTAGGCTCTTTTTGGGGGCTGTCCTCCTTCGGTCATGCATGGTATGGTATGGTAGTACACTCTTCACTCGTACTGCTGGCTCTAGCATCGGTATGGGGTGGATTGTTATGGTCATTTTGACGCACCTGCCAATTTGTACTCACATGTTTCCTTAAAAGAGGTTGCATGAAGGCACATGTATGTGCATACTTTGAGTCCCAAGGAGATGAGAATGTGGTATCTGCTAGTGGAGTAGCATGTCGATGGATTCGCGTATATGCCTTGGAACATGGACACTTAGGTGGTGTTTCGTCGAGGCCTCGAGGGAACCGAGTGGTAGAGTGGAATGGATCGGTTTTAGAAGCTATGGAACTTCGGTTCACCGAATGCTCGGGTCACGGAATGTGGTAACGTAGAACGGAAGGAACTCGTCCGATTGAATGGAACATTTGGCTAATAGTGGAACCAGCTGATAACTTCGAAGCCGGCAAAAGAACTGATTCCATGCTTGGTTGATATTCATTTTCCGTTTTCTTGATCAAGAGGAATATAAATCTCAATATAAACAAAATATGTTCACCAACCAAAACACATTTTCATCTTATCCCAATGTTCTAGAAAAATTCCACTTGATTCCGGTTGATTCCCCCGATCAAACACTTGGTTCTTACATGTATATATTTGTCTTTGTCATGTATGATAGATAATCAAACTGCTAGAGTGCGGTCGGCAAAACCGTGGTTGAATCATATAGTCTAGGATGTAGGTGATGAAGATGAATATTGTTGGTACAAAGGGGTGGATGCGCAAACAAGCATGTGAGGATGAGATCACACTAGCTCATATCAATGTGTTATCAGTTTGGTGGAAAAAAAATCGAAAAAGGGGAAGACTCCTTACTCTGAAAAAAAAATAGCTCTACTAATAAGAATTATGTAGTCCCCCACTTCGATTTGCTCGGCGTAGTAGTAAATTTGTCGACCCTTCTCCCCAACCCCCGCGTCGCCTGAGCCGGGCGACTCGAGGGGAACCCTAGCCGTCGGCGTCCTGTCACCCGCCCTTCGCTCGCCTCGCGTCGCCGGCGCCGGAGGGCCGGCCGGCGAAGCCGCGCCGGGCCCTGAGATGGCGGCGGCGGGCTGTCCTTTCTCCTCTCGCCCTCGCCCCTCCCCTCACGCCAGATCAGGGTCGGCTGTGGCAGCCTCCTCCTCCGGCGGCGACGGTGGCGGCGGCCTCCCCGGGCCTCCCCTCCTCGTTGGCTGCGTGGGTGGACTGCCCCGGCCGCAGTTCCCCGCGGTGATGCCCTGTCCGCCCTGACGTGATCTGGACGCCTTCTCAGGCTAGCGGCAGCGCTCCGGCCGGCCGGCCTCAGCGGGGCCCTGCTAGCTGCGGCTCCTCCCCCTCCTCTCCCCCCTCCCGACGAGTTTCGGGTCCGCCTCTTCGGGAGGCGGCCATGGAGGCTGCTGGTTGTGGTTGTGCCCGTCGGTGTCTGCCTCCTTTGGCATGCCGGTCGGGTTTGGCTGCGCGCAAGTCCACTTGGACACCACCACCTTTAGGTATTGTTTAGTTAAGAGAACTGAATATAATGTAATGTAATTTGTATTGAACGGTGTGGTCCTTTGGCTCACGGAATGCAGCATAGTGGAATAAAACAAACTAGCTCCATTGAGGGTAACATTCGGACAAGTTGAACCAGTCGTTAACTTCAAAACAACAAAATAATTGATTCCCTAATTAGTCTCTTTCCATTTCCATCCTCTCGACCAAACGAAAAATGAAATGGTTATGTTCCCCAATTCGTTATTTCCTTTTCATCTCATTCGAAGATTCTACAACCACCTTGTTAGATTCCACTTGGTCCCAATCAAGCACACTACCAGCGGTCAAATTTAACAGTTGTCTAATTCATGTATACATTTTTGTTATGTATCAAACTATTGGAGCATGGTCGACAGAAGATGATGTACATAATGAAACTACATTCTTGTAGTTTAGGATGTCGGTAATGGAAATGAATAGAATGGTGTCAGGAGGGCTTGAGGTGCATGCATGGCACGTGGGGATGAGATCAAACTAGGACATATGATTGTGTTCCTAGTTTCATGGAAATGCAAT
>NC_041384.1:612159685-612180452 GCF_002162155.2 Triticum dicoccoides | reverse complement strand
TGATCATTTGCTAAAAAAATAGCTCGAGCAACATAGTTTGTATATTACCTTGGTTTGATTTATTTATTTTTCTTCAATCGAGGAACCGGCAGAAGCACTGCCTTTTATTCATACAAAAAGGAGGGTTTATGTACAAAGGTGTCAGGTTTTTCCGGGAAAACCTGGCAGAAAATCGCAAAAGAAACCTACAAGGTATTGCAACTCAACCAATATTGGTCGCCTCATGGGCCCTTCCGGAGGCCAAGGCCCCTATTTGATGTCCTCAAATGCGATTGCCGCCACCTCCAAGTGGGTCATGCGAGATCCATTGAAGATGCGACCATTACACTCCTTCTAGATATTCCAAATGGCGTAGAGAAAGCGGCCGCTACGATGGCGTCTGTCCTCGATGGACGGCGGAGCGACGAACGTATCCCACCAGTTAGAGATCTTCATTGGAGGTGAAAGCGCATGCGTGACCGCATGTGCCTCTCCCGTCCACACTGGGACGTGCGACCATACTGCGACAGAAAACAAGCAGTCCTTGCACAGGTGAGTTGTCGTTTCTAGCGCCCCAAGACAAAGCGGGTAGCGAGGGTCATGAGGCCAGCCCCAAACGGCCAGCATGTCCGTCGTAAGAATCTTTCCATGGCGCATGAGCCAGAATAATAACTTGCATTTTGGTTCCACGTGCGCCTTCCAGATCTTAGTCGGCGAGAACCTGGGAAAGGACCCTACAAACTGGCGTAAGCTGAAGCAGCGGAGCAGATGCCGTTGGGGGTCCAATGCCATGATATGGAGTCTTCCCTACGCGGGGTCAGCGCTACCTCAGATGTTACCAATGCAACAGTAATGAACTCCAGCAGCTAGGCCGGCATCGCCAGGCGAGCGACCGATCAGATCCAGTTCTCATCATGTAGCTCCTTCATTAACCTAGTGAAGGGTTTGAATTTCAGTCATCCAATATTCACAAATATTCAAACATATCGACCTCGTGTGCCGTGAAAATTCCACGATTGTATAGATCTATACGAAGTGTTGACGTGATTTGTATCTAGTGGCACCAATGTTACGAGTACATTTCCACCTAATCGGTTAATGTAGTTTTTTTGCGGGGATACCAATGTAATTTTTGATACTACACCAATTATCACGATTTTTCTATAATAAGAAATTCAACACATTTCTTATGCTCTAAACACTACCATGGTAATTTTGACCTTTACTTTGCTTAAATATATTTATATAAGAAGGAATTCAATATTCCTAAAACTATGACAAATCCAATGATAGGAGTACATTTCCACCTAATCGATCAATGTACTGTAGTTTTCTTTACGAGGAGATCAGTGTAGTTTTTGATACAGTGCACCAATTATCATGATCTCCCTATAATAAGAGTTCAACACATTAGTAGTAGTAAAATTATGGTTTTTGGTGCGGAAATGTTGCGTTTCTCTACGCTCTAGTAGTTTGGGGAAGAATTGTTTGTAGGGATGTTGCGTTTTCTCATTGTGTGGACATAGTGCGTTTTCCTCAAGTACTTTCTTCGTCCGAAAATACTTGTCATTAAAATAAACAAAACTAAGTACTATGTTTAAAATTAAAATACATCTAGATGTATTTTATTTTATTTATTTTGATGACAAGTATTTCCGAATGGAGGGAATACTACGCACTTCCACGTCTCTTTTGCTGTGAGCACGTATTTCCATCACAATACTCCTATTCCCCGGGACGGCACCGAAGCCACTGATTCACCACAATAAACGCCGAGTTGGAATTCCCTCACCTACTTAGTATTTACTACAGCACAATAAACACAGCCTTCCACCCCCGCGCTGTACTCTGTACTCAGCCAGGTGACTTCCTCGGAGCCCCCACACCGTCGACACCGAGTTTGGTTCTATGCGCACGGTGCGCCGTGGCGGTACGCGGCCAGGAGGCATGCACCAACCACCAACGCACAGTATAAGCTACGCTATGCATGCAGCATCATTTCGCGCACGAACTTCGCTTTGCTTTTGCTACTACTCCTACCTAGGAGTAGGAGTAGGTCCGTTGATCATTGCGCGCACTGTACCGCGCGGCGCGTCCGGCCAAACTGTGCTACGCGCCACATGGCCCACAATGTTTTACTACCCGTATATACTATACTTCTTCGTAAAAGCATCTCCAACTAGTCCTGGCCATGGGCAGCCCGGCCCGAAAATGCCCGACCCGGCCTGGCCCGACGCCGCTCCCGGGCCGGGCTCGGGCCTAGATTTTGAGCCTGAAGACCAGGCCGGGCCCATCGTTTTCGTATTTTTCTGAAGGACGGGCCGGGCTGGCCTGAGGCCCGACGGCTCGGGCTGGGCTCGGGCCCAGAAAACAGGCCCGACGGCCGGGCCGGGCTGGGCCGGGCTCGAGCCTAGGTTTTTTGTGTCGGGTTTGGCTAGGCCCGGCCCGAGGTATGGCCAGATATATCTCCAACAGACGCGCTAGATTAGCCGCACGCTGAAAAAAATGACTATATTGCGCGTGATTGAAATTGGGCTCCAGCGGACGCGCTAAAATCCCGCGCGCAGCAAAATAGGTTCAGCGTGCTAGGGAAAACGGCATCGCACACTGATTATTTGGTGCGCCTGCTGAAAAATCTGGGCTGCTGCTGATGGAACCGTGGGATTGGACACAGTGTGTTTTGCGCTTCTAGTAAAGCAAATACACAAGCCCAGCGCGCTAAAACGCTATTTCGGCGCTGAAAAAAATATAACGGGTCCCGCAATTGCGGGTCCGTTAAAGATGCTCTAAGCTTACCCGAAAAAAAAATGCTCTTAAGCTAGCGCAATGCCACGGAATCACAGATCTCAAAGCATGCAGCGCCCCTACTGACCGCCTCTTATTTTTTGGCGCGGAAGTGCCACTACTCTAGCTCTACCGACCTGATTGAGAAGATGCTTGGCCCTTGGCCCTTGCACATGGCTCCGATTCAATCTGGGCGCGCGCGACAAACAAACTCGCACGGCGCTCGACGCGCCCGTGATGTTTTTTAGTACGCTGCTGCTAACCACCAACCGCCTCGCCATCTAGAATCTTTAGATATTTTTCCTCAGAGATCATAATACGACGATGTCTCCTGCGCACATCAAAGGCGATGTAAAATATTTCCCTAATAAAACAGAAATGGTCAAGTAAAATATTCGCTCGTCACATCATAACATGTCTGGGTGGTGTAGTTGGTTATCACGCTAGTCTCACACACTAGTGGTCCCCAGTACGAACCTTGGCTCAGACAGGTACCTTTTTTTTTCTCTGCTTGTTTTAGATGCGAATATCCGGTTCTTTTCCCCCTCTTTTTTGAAGCGGATTCTTTTCCTTTTGCAAATTGCAGATGGTCGGATCGCACCAAAAAAATCGCAGGGTGCACAGCGTCGGCAATTCAAATAGTTCTTCGTACAGCTCAAAAAATATATATAGTTCGTAAAAGTAAGTTAAAAAAAAGTTGTCTATGAGGTCTTTTCTCGGTTTTCTTAAACATCTTTCCCTAATTTTTTCACTTTCCATTAAACAAGCCTAGGGCCAGCAAGTCAGTGCAACGGGCGGCGTTGCCCGTCACCAATTACCACGTGAGCTGGGTGACCGGCGGTGGCGGCAACGCATGGCGGTGCAACGGCGAGCTGCGGAGCGGGGAGACGTGGCGGCGTGGCCATGTGGGAAGGTGTGGTGGTGAGCCCTGGCATGGCGGCGGTGCGGGAACACGGGATGCACGAGGGGTTTCACCTGTGAACTTTCAGCGATTCCCTGCTAGTCAAATTATACGGGAAGGGCTATCTTTCAGTTAACATGAGGTGAGTTGGAGAATTACACGAGAACCCGTAAAAAAAATCAGGTCTACAGAGTTGTTAGAGGGTTGTTTTTGCCTCAACTAACCGTGTTTTTTTACGGATGCAGTGACTATTGGAGTTGCTCTAAATGGTACAATTTTTGTAGAAGGCCAAATGCCGTAGACAGAAGAAAATTAGCCCTTGCAACCGTTTTCTTAAAATAATAATAAATTACGGACATGTCATTGAAGAAATCACAAATGTGTTTCCTTCTGCGTCCAGCGATGACCCAATGTGAGCAAAGCTCATTGTCGGCTTTTGATCTTCAACTTACCGGAGCACCCTTGTTGAAACTCAAGAGTTTATAGAATCAACAACCAGGAAGTCGTTGATATACAACAGAACACGCATGCGACCGGAAAGTGACAGAGAAGGTAGGCACAAATCTCACAAATTCCCCGAGGAAGGCCAAAAGATAATCCCAACTTCGAAGAGACAGAGAAGGCAGGCACAAGTCTCACAAATTCTCCAACAAAGTCATATCCGACCGAGCTTCATCGCACTAAAATGAAACTAGAGAACGAAAACACGTTGAAGCTTCATACCTCCACGGGACGTTGCCGCCATGCAGATCATGCACCCGATGACCGACACCGTCCTTCGACTCGCCAACACCACTCTGAGAAAGGACATCAACATGAAAAAGAAAAACCGAAGCGCCATTGTTGCCATCGTGTCGGCTGCTCCAACTTCACTAGCGAACGAAGAATTCAAAGACCCTACGAGGAAAGACAACCGGGTCACCCATTCCCACCCTTCCGCAGTCCCACTGCCGTAGCGGTCGGCCGAGGCCAGCGAAGCCGCGGTGGCGCCAACAGGTCGAGGGTAAAAGCTAGCCGTCTCCTGGTCGCCTCCTCTCTAGAAAACCTAGGAAAACGACTGCTAAATGGCACTATTGCAGTTCATCGAACTATCCTTTTCATGTAATCGCACTTGTTTGTTTACTCGTCGCCGTGTGGAAGTTCGTTTCTTCGCAGTACTCAAGCCAGTCGTGCGGTGCCGAGCACTGGAGGTGCACGTACGTACACCACCAGCAGCATATTCTCTGGACTCCATTTCTAACCTGCAACACGTAGAGCACATTGGCAGCGTGGCTTCCATAGCCCGGAGTGCACAGACGCGCCACCCTCCCCGTCGCCGTCGCCGCCGCCACGCGTCCCGCCGGTCCACAGAGAGCGTCACATGTCGAAGCCGAGAATTATGAGAGCGCAATGACGTCAAGAGGTCGAGTCCAAAACAGCGACCAATGATCAAGACGAGCAGGACAGTGGGACGTGTCAGGGCGATGATCAGGTCAGGCCGTGCGAACAAAGCCGGACGTGTCGGGGCGAGATGCGTGAGGAGCCGAGGCCCAATCAGGCAGGCAACGATCGAGATCACGGAGGCGCGACGTGTCTAAACGAGACATGCCAGCACGTGACGTCCATCCAAAACTGGCCAATTGTTCCTCCTGTTTCTCTGAAGAAGACGATGCAACAACCGCGCAATGATTGTCCAGAAGAACAGCAGAGTTTTTCCTTTCGATGCTCACCCCAACCCACCACAGAATCCATGAATGGTGCTTAATTTCGGCTGTGCTTTTTCTAAGAAGTGTGCGGCCGCAAGGTCCATGAAAGGGTGTGATGATCCATCAACTTCACGCATGTGCATACAAAAGTGGCAGGGGACGCGCCCAACTTCGACGTGGCTTGCGAGTAGCCGCGGCGAAGCGAACCGCGTCCTGGGGTTGTGGTGAAGGACTGACCGACCGAGACAGATCACAAGAACATTCGTCACTATCACCAGCATGCAACAAGATGCAAGATCGTTGTCGCCGGCGAAGGTAAAGCCCTGATTAAACGTGAATTTTGTGCCCGGGGTGGGAGTAGAATTTGGGTGCGCATTATATTCTTATTACGTGTACGCATGCTAGGCATTTTCTAGAGAAAGCTAAAACATGGCAGCTTAAAACTTGTGACCATGTGTCAATCAAAGCGTGGTCTGGTGCAAATGGATTGGATAGCGTTTGGTTGATCGACCATAGTAGTTTGAACACTTGGCGGATCCTGAATTGATATGAATTGAATGTGGCCTCAAACAATTTTACATTTTATGTCAATTATCGGCATCATTGAAAATTAAACCATATATGGCCTTGGACAATATCCACAATCATTGCCACCCACATATTCCAGTCCAACGTGTCACGGGGAGCTTCGGCAACGTGCAACTCAACATCACCCGTGGCGGTGTCAACCCGATCTAGATATATGAGACGTCACAACTTGGTGGATCTTTACGATGCAACCTCCCCACCACCACGCTCACTCGTGCACGCACCATAATGGTGTTTTATTTTAGTTTGTGTTTTCTAAGAGGTCCGTGGACCAATGCGATTATTCATCAACTTCACACGTGCATACAAAAGTGGCAAAGGATGTGCCCAACATTGACGTGGCTTTCGAGTAGCCGCGCCGGAGCGAATTGCATCCCGGAAGTCTGGTAGAGGACTGAGACATATCATAATAACATTATCACTATCACCAGCATGCAACAAAGATGAAAGATCACAAACACCTTTAAGCCCTATTTCTACCTAGGGGGTAGTAGAATTTGAGTGCGTAGTATGTTCTTATTACGTGTACGGATGTTAGAAATTGGCCAAAGAAAACTAAAACATGGTAACTTAAACATGTGACCACAAAGTGTGGTGTGGTGCAAATGGATTGGATAGTTCTTGGTCGGTCGACCATAATGATCAACACTTATCGGATCCATAATTGATATCGGAAGATGTGGCATCTGGCAATTTTAAATTTGAATCGAATATTAGCGCCACTGGAGATTTAAACCCTACATCGCCTTCGACAATATCCTGATTAATTCACACCCACATCTTCCATTCCAGCGTGTCACGGGGAGCTTCACCAATGTGCAACTCAACATCACTATGTAAGTGTGGAGACGACCACCGCTAGATATGTGAGGTGTCAAGGCTCAGTGGATCCGCCAGAAATAGAAAAAGATCGTTGAGAGCCCGTTACCTTATTTGAACTGTAGATCACCAATAAGAATACATGTAAAGCTCTGATATAACGTGCATTTCGTGCCTGGGGGAATATTCTTATTGCGTGTACGCATGCTAGAATTTTGCGAGAGAAAACTAAAACATGGCAACTTAAACTTGTCACGTGTCAACCAAAGCATGGGGCAAAATGGATTGAATGGTTCCTGGTTGATCCAGCATAATAATTCAAACACTTGGCGGATATAGAATTGATATCCAATCAGATGTGGCGCCATGCAATTTTAAATATAAATCGATTATCGGCATCATCGAAATTTTGAAACCAGATATATCATCAGACAATATCCTGAATAATTCTCACCCACATCTTCCTATCCAACGTGTCACTAGGAGCTTCACCGATGTAAACGTAGATGTGTCATCCTGATCTAGATGTGTGAGATGTCACGGCTGTGCCAGAAATAGAAACAAATATCATCGAGAGCCCATTACCTTATTTGAACCGTAGATCACCAATGCAAACACGCAATAGATTAGCTGGGTCACACCGCTCAAAAAAAAAGCTGGGTCACGAGTTCAGGATGAACTACAAGTGTGACCTTCCAATTCTCCAGTGTACAACTGCACGCGGCATGCGGGGTAGTGCCACACTTGGCCTGAGAGCCCGATCTGAGCCGTTGGTCCATGAATCGGACGGCCAAAACTGCGTGCGGTCAGATAGTACGTACGAGTCTTGTTCCAACCGGACCGAGGCTCGCCAAATTCGAACCAAGCGCCCGTCTTCTCCTCGATCGATAGCGTCTGGGCTTCGTAGTCGGCGGCGAGCGGCGGCGATGGACGGCAGACCCGCGACGGCGGATGACGTGGTGGAGGCGATGCGGGAGTTCGTCTGGTTTCCGCCGCCGCGCCCCGCCTCCGAGTTCTTCTCCCGCTTCAGCGCCCCGCGGTCTTGCTCCAAGTGGATCAGCCGCCTCGAGTGCAACCTCTACTAGTACGATCCATCGCTCGATTCTCTGCCCGTTCCTTCGCCTATATCATCGACCGAATGATCAGCGCGGTAGATTGGTTGGGTACCTGTTTCGATTTGGGCTCGCGGGGAGACAGAGGGTTGATACGTCTTCGCAGGTGGTTCATAGTTTTCTTCGAAATCGGCTGGAAGAATAAGAAGTAAAAACCATTAACACTGTGGACTTTTAAGTTGGACGAACAGGCCGAATCCGGGCGTGATTTTTGTGTGCTGTTGGAAACTGAGAATAATGTTGCATCAATTGTGCACATTATGGTGTCACTGCTGGAAATATTAGCTAGGGATTATGTCAAAGAATCGATGTTTGTTTCACCAAAAAAAGTATTTAAAAACAATTGAGCCAAAGTGTAGCTACTGAACAGATACTCGAGTCATGACTTATTAACGACTCGAGTACAGAATATCTGAGCGTTGATTTTGAATATTTGATACGCTAGAATGGGATGCCTTACTGCCATTTACTTTTAACTGTGTACTGCCAGTTTGCAAATATGTATATTTGTGCCATTGTGCCGTCCCATATACCCCCCTTATTAATGCTCCTTTCCATCTGTTTTGATGTTTTGCAGCTATGGGACCAACTACTTCATCTTGATCCTATTGATAGGTACGCAATGGGACCTCTGCGTGTACCGGTGTTTTTGGCTTCTATAAGTTACACGAAGTTTTTGGGTTTCATATTTCTGTTCTCTTGTGTATGCAATATGCAGGGATGAGCTTCCTTCAGAAACCAGTTGCTATACTTACAGCTTTTGCAACTGGCCTCAGCATTGCATTTTTCAGTGACAGGTGTGTTTAAACTTTCTCACTGCTAATGTTATGCCTACAATGAGAAAACATGTCCCTCCCAACTAAAATGAGCACGGGGTTCTGTCCATCTTTTCAATCTCCAAGTATCTCTTATATTCCAGATGAAGGATTGACACGAGTACCTGAGCAATTTATTTGTAATACGCTCAATAGATGCGTATCACCATAGCAAGCTTTATCTCTTCTATCTAGCCCCGCGGCTCCCAATTGTTGTCACTTCTATTGCTCTATTCAACATTATTCAGTTATTCCTCTTTACAGTGGGGAAACAGTGATACCTCAGACTTCTACCAGGATGATTGTTACCGATTAGGTACTTTTGATGATTGTTACTGATTAGGTACTTTTGATGTTCGATATTGCAGTTTTGCTGTTACTTCCACCAACAAGGTTATAAGCATTGTCAGAAAATTTTCACCGGATTTAGCGGCCCAGATGAGACCATACATAAATGATTACCTTATTGCCTGGTTTTATTATTATTCCTTTACTCGGTTTCTTGGAGAGCTTTGTTTAGATTGTTGCCAATGGCATTTCAGCTCTGTCCGTCATGGCCGACCAAGTATGAAAGGATCAACTCATATTTGTGGCCGACCTCTGTCTATGTGGGTCTTTGCCCTGTTCCTTTTTGAAGGTTGGTAGAACACATATGATGCCATTTTTACCTTAGTTTTTGCAAAATTTCAGTTACAACAGAACCAGAAATGAACTGTTAATATGTTTGCAGTTAGCTGCATTTTCTGGGCGAGCTCCTGCAATTTCCTGATAGTTCCGTGGGAACTATACGTTGGTCTACTCGGTAAGGCCATCTAATTAGAGTTTCAGAATGTTTGCGTAAAACACTATTGCCCTAACAAGTTGAGTTTCTACCCTGCAGTAACCTTGATTCATGCCAGCTTCAGAGAACGTAATCTGAAAGGCCGTCTCAACAGATTCAGGAAGGAATTTCGAGAAGCATGGTGAAATTTCAGCGAAGCCTTAAACGTCTCTTCCGGTTCGTACCATGGGAGCTACCTTGTGGGTTTCTTGGCTCCTGTATAGTTGAAAGTTGAATCTGTGGCATGTTATAGATGTACAGTTAGTACCATTGCAGAGTTATGCTTGGAAAGTACTAGTAAGGTGCACCAGGGCACCACCCCCTGTTATGTTTTTCCATCTCTTTTGGAGGTGAAGGGGGGATGCAACTATAAACACATATTTGCATTCTAGTACCGTGCCAAGCCACTGGAGGAAATTATTATTATTAGCCTTCGATGTATCCTCATCATTTCTTACTTGTGATTATCTTACAGTAGAGCAAAAACATAATTGTCAAATTTGTTCCTCGGCTGGTTGCTATTATCAGTTCCCAACACTCTAGTGGTGCATCCAAATTCTGATGTCTCCTTTCAAATCTCTCCGTCGAAGAGCTCTTCGTAGGTTTTGTAAATGCTCTGAGGGTGCACAAACGAATCCCCTCTGATTTGCTTAACCTGTTCCAACATGAGCATTGAACAAGACACACTTGTATCAGTAACAATTCTACAATTGTATATAACAAAACACAACCAGGCGTATACTACAACAACCTTTGCTTAGACTACTAGTATGAGTTAACCAGAACTAGTTTCATGTTATGACATTTCGTATATGCGCATTTGCCAATGCCAACATTGTAGCAAGCAATCTTAACATTTTCTGCACCTCGGAGGCCCAGACAAATAAATGCGATGTTTGAAACTTGCCTGTTTTATTTCAGAAAGCTTGGCGCACAGTTCTTCAGGAATAGACCAGTCAAACAGAGCAATGTTCTCCTTCAACCTCGACTCATTAGCACTCTTGGGAAGCACACTCTGACCCTGCTGAAGACCCCAGCGCAGAGCGATCTGCGCCGGAGTTTTCCCCAGGCTCTCGGCTACTGATGTCACCACCGGGTTACTCGCGACATCTTTCATCCTGCCCAAGGGCGCATACGCCTGCAGACCAGAAGCATATGAGCACAACACTCAATTGTTACTTGCCAAGTGTGCTCAGAAACACACATGCAGATGCAGACTTACTGATAGATGAACCCCATTGGAGTGGCAAAACGCCCTCAGCTTCGCCTGTTGCCAGCCAAGGTGGCACTCGACCTGATCAACGGCCGGAGGGACACGGGCAATGGCAAGCAGATCACCTAGCTTCTTGGAGGAAAAATTGCTCACGCCGATGGCACGAGCCTTGCCTGAATCGTACAGCTGCTCCATCGCTTGCCAGGTCTTGGGTATGTCAGGGTGGACAAAGTTCTCGGGGCTTATTTCGGTGCCTTTCTTGACCTGGAATGGCCAATGTATCTACATAGATGTCCAGAACAGTCAGCCGTTAACAGCAGAAAGATGGCAATCTTTCAGTTATGGACTTCCGAATCCATGTAAAGGTGATCCAACTTACTAGGTATAGATCCACATAATCCAGCTGCAGATCTTTCAGTGTGCTGTCGATTGCGAGCGGAACGTCTTCGGGTGCGAGATCGCTGCACCTACAGAAGTAGCACACAGTTTTCTTCAAAATGCAGAAGAAGTGCAGAGTTCTTGGCTTCTTTAAATGCAGAAGAAGTGCAGGGTTTTGATTCTCTGGTTGCTACGATAGGAAGTGAAATGACTAGTTCGAAACAAATGCTAGCCTTGTGGAAGAAAATGGTAGGTACCATATCTTGGAAGTGATGAAGAGGTCCTCTCGCCTGACCACGCCATCGTCGAAGAGCCTCTTCAGAGCAACGCCAATCTAGTACAGGAACACGACGAGTCACTCCTCGTAATCTGCTTGTAGATCAAAGCCGTGTGCAAGCATGTGATTTACTGTTCATCTACAG
This sequence comes from Triticum dicoccoides, assembly GCF_002162155.2. Lineage (NCBI taxonomy): Eukaryota > Viridiplantae > Streptophyta > Magnoliopsida > Poales > Poaceae > Triticum > Triticum dicoccoides. The sequence continues at coordinate 612,168,936 of NC_041384.1, read as the reverse complement.
GGTTAACTGACGGACTAACCTCCTTCTCATTATGGTACAGCGGCGCGCAGTCGATGTGCCGGTACCCTGCCTGCCATCGCCGCAGCAAGCAGACTTAGAACAGCACGCACAGGTCTGAACTGGGGTTAAAAAGGGGATGGGGAGAGAGGGCTGGTACCTTGACGGCGGCGCTGAGCACGTCGGCGATGACCCCCGGGGCGGCCTTGTAGGTGCCGAGGCCCACGGAGGGGACGCGGGCGCCGGTGTTGAGCGTGAAATGAGCGGCGGCCATCCTCTTCTCCGGCCACCCCGCGGTCTCCGCCCGCGCGAGCGAGGCGAGGATGGGGATGGGGATGCGATCACGAGCTGAGGGGCACACCTGGAGTCCTCCAAAGCCGTTTCGTTTCGCCAAGCAACAAAAAGAACGCGAGGTTGAAGAGGAAGCGAACGTGATGGAAGCAATATCGCCCAAACGAGCCGGGATTTGTTTTGTTTTTTTTTGAAATTCACTTCTCACTTTATTAAACTAATGAAAGGATCTCGTCTGAAACAATACTTAGAATACAATCAGGGGGAACAAGGTCCCAAAACATCGAAACCATATTACTTATTCCTAGTTTAGCCAGCCCATGGGCAGCTCTATTCGCTGTTCTCCTCACCCAGGTGATCTTGCACTCAGCAAGCGAACTGCACATTGATTTCACTTCCTCTACAATTTGATCCATAGCTGATAAATTCCGCTTCTTTTCGTTTAGCATCCCAGCAACAGTCTGGCAGTCCGTTTCAAGGTGCAACTTCTGCACTCCCTTCTGAACAGCTTCCTGAACTGCTCGTCTGCATGCAAGCAGTTCAGCCACCTCCGCGCTGCATGTATCCGGGAAAAACACCGACGCTGCACCTCTGAAAACTCCATGTTCATCTCTAAAGATCACACCCCCTCCACCTCCCACCCCTGACCGCACCATAGCTCCATCTACATTGGCCTTCAGCCAACCATGCTCCGGGGGTTTCCAAGTATCCTTCAGCTGGCTACTTGCAACTGAACCATGGCCACCCATTACTCTTTGCCACTCCTCTAGTCGCATGACCACCGCTTTTGCAATCTGCTCCGGCTCCTCAATCTTCTTTCCTTCGCGTGTTTCATTCCGTGCTAACCATAGTGCGTAGATGCCCTGGATCATCATGGACTTTTCCTCGTCCGACGCCTCTGACAGCCACTGTAACATCCACTTCGCGAGCGAACTCTGGGTGCTCATAGATACAGGTGGGATCGCCACCCTTACACCCAATGCCGAGCCCAGCTCCTTCCAAAACATTGCCGAATGATAACAGGCCCAAAACCGATGATATAGCTTCTTCTCTCCCACATGCAGGGCAAAAAACGCCCGCCTTGATATGTCGCCGTAGAAGTTCCGAGCCCACCACCAGGCCATTCTTGATCAATCTCCAAACGTGGATCAGCGCTTTCCCAGGAGCTTTGGATCCCCACAGAGAGAGCCAACCTTGGTGGGTCGTGGTGGATGACGAAGAGCCTGGCTGTCCAGCTCTTGCCCTTTTCTTCTCCATACATAGATGATATGCAGACTTCACAGTAAATTCACCATTTTTTATAAAGTTCCAAGCAGGAAATCTACAGAGCCCTGTCCACCCACACAAATTTGCAGAATATCCTGGATATCATCCGGGGAAAACATGGTCACCAATTTAGCTTTATCCCATGCATCACCCTCCTCATTTAGTAAATCGCTAACACGTCTAGATCGTCCCACCCATCCGGTGCCGAGCCCAAGGAGATGCGGCCATGGGACCCGTGTGTCACCTGTGGGTGCCAAGTCGACGGCTCCTCTCGGCCTCTCCCCGACGCTGTCTATCCATGGAAAATCTAGCGAGCTTTGAGTGGAAACTTATCGCTACTTGCTACCAGAAGAGAAAAATCGAGCAATCAACTTGTAAACAAACGGCCCCAGTTTTATTACCATGTGAATCAACTTCGCTGGAGGAACGATCCATACAGAACAAACAATCCCAGTGACATGAAAAGCTATGATAAATTCATGCCTCCACCGGCAACACAAGATAGTTTCAGAAACTTAAGATACATGTCATCTCACTTCCTATGGTCCTATCACCTACGGGAGTAAACCGTGCGTCTATTCAATAGTTTCCAGGGTGACTGAACCCGTACATTTCTTAAGCGCATATGGTGATACATAACAAGTGACTGACACTGCTATCAACAAAGGAAAAACAAGTGACTGACAGTAATGAGACGCCCAACCCCCAACCACGACGGGGGCTGTCCTAGATTTCGCCATCCCAGAGCTCATCGTGGGTCTTGTAAACGCTGTCTTTGTTGACGATGAAGTTGCCCATAAGCAGCCTAGCCTGAAGAGCACAAGAAAAGGATGGCAAGTCAGAAATGACTAGGGCACTGCTGCACTCACGCTGGCGTGCTATGAATGAAACGCCTTGGCTGAAAATGCATATTGTAGTTCGCGGATGGTTAACGATGCCATCACTAGTCAGGATCAGGATTCAGAAGGCCATCATTGACGTGTACCCGTCTTTATGGATCTATAGGATTAGGAACCTGACGCTGTTTGTTTCAAACAACAGCTGAAGTGATAAACAACGTTGGTCTGATCAAGTCATGCAGCACCTAATAGCCACTACACGGTGAATTCAGTGTTAGTTTTGTTCTATAATATGTGAATGACAGCTGAAGTGACAAACAACGTTGGCCTGATTAAGCAATGCCGTAGCCACTAGACAGTTAATTCAGTGGTGGTTTTGTTCTATCTGTGTTTTCCTAGAGTAAAAGGTATTAAGTGTAGGTCCCTTAAAAGATCAGTACTCCTTTCATAAGGAAAGAAACAAAGGAAAATAGGGCTCCATTAACAGCGAATGGAATAGTAGCCCATTCAGTCCAAAACGAATAAGCAGTTTCTTATGTCATGTAAGTGACATTGGACCATTAATAATTAGAAACAACAAGCAATAGAATTTTCAAAAAATAAAAAAGAGTGGAACATAACCATTGGTTATATCTTGTGGCGAGTAGACCTAAACCTGTGCATCATCTCACTAGAATCCGTCACGCTGTGCTTCTGAACTAGTATATTATTGCTGCTTGTTATTGCGCGTGTGCTTCTAATTTTCTTTTAACAGGCATGATCCAAGGATAAAATAACATTTCTGTATGAGTATCTTGGCACTGAAGCTACCCAATACAAATTCAGAAATGCTACTTAATTATAAGTTCTATAAGAAATTTCCAATGGGGCATTAGAAAGCCAGTGTATACTGTATATGTTTCAAATTCGGTATCAAATAGCAGTGTAATCTTCTCCAAATCATATCAAGCAGCTCGTATATGATAATAGGCGACGGCTGAGGCACAAAACAGCTAAAAGTAGATGAAAAATGTCTATATGAAGTTGCATAACTCACCTGCTTAATCTCAGAGAACTTTGCAAGCAAGTCTTCTGGAATAGACCAGTCATAAACAGCAAGGTTCTGCTTTATCCGTTCTTCACTCACACTCTTTGGCAGTACACTGTGGCCCATCTGAATGTTCCAGCGCAACGCCACTTGTGCAGGAGTTTTGCCAAGCTTCTCTGCAATTGAGAGGACGACGGGTTCTTTGAGGACATTGCCATTCATCCATGTTGAACCAGGCGAACCTAGCGGTGAGTACGCCTGCAACATGCAGATGCTGAATCATAAGCACAAGCACAACTTCTGAAAGATAATGCTACAAACACCACTAGCAGTCACTTGACTGACGGAAATATAGAGTTAGATGGTAGACTTACAGAGAGGTGAACACCGGCCGACTGACAAAAGCTATGGAGTTTAGATTGCTGCCAACCAGGATGGCACTCCACCTGGTCAACAGCCGGAGGTATGCGAGCTACAGCAAGCAAGTCACCCAATTTCTTCGATGCGAAGTTACTCACACCAATTGCACGAGCTTTGCCGGCATCATGTAACTTCTCCATTGCTCCCCATGTAGCTGGGATGTCAGGTGGTAAGAAGTTTTCAGGGTTGCCAATGCTTGTTCCCTTCTTGACTCTAAATGGCCAATGGATCTACAAAAATATACATGCCATTAGTTTTTCATTTGACATTATTCTACAACAACATACGAAACCCTTTCAACAAACAATCATCTATATCAAAAGTTAGACAGAAGTATTACAAATAAACCCCAAATTATCCATAGACTTAGTAAGCAGAAGTCCACAATACAATGTCTGTCAATACCAGAATGGATGGATTTGATAAGGTTAACTGAACACTACTGATCGGAGTTGTTGAACAGGACAGAAATAACTGCCAGCATATCCAATGGGTGGTGATAGGAGGAAATCACATTTTCAATGATCCAGTCACTCTTCACATCACAATATTGGAATATAATTATCCAGCAGACTAGCACTGTAGCAGATGTAACATAGACAAACTTTGGACGCTGATGCATGATTTCACAATAATGTAAGTTGACCGTCGATTGAGGAACATTATCTTTTACTAAAAGAAATGAATGGAATATATGAAATAGCTACTTGTTATAAATTGATGCCAATGGTGGTCATGAGACACTGAAGACAGAGAAACCATAACTGAGCAAATAACGTGCTGAACTATGACTCATTAACAAGGAAGATCCATACAACTTACAAGGTAAAGATCCAAGTAGTCAAGCTGCAAGTCATTGAGGGAATCCCCAAGTGCCTCAGGCACATCTTCTGGGGCATGATGACCACACCTGAAAAAGCATACCCATTAAAGCAGCAATTAGTTGGACATGAAGCACTGAAGAGATATAACCACAGGGGTATCACCAGAAATTTGTCTTACCATAGCTTAGAGGTGATAAACAGATCTTCACGCTTGACTACACCCTCTTCAAATAGCTTCTTCAGAGCCAAACCCACCTGGACAATCGAAAGAGGGATACTATGCATTTGTTATTTGTAACACAACTTCAATGGAGAAAACTTGGGACATAAAGAATCTACTGGCATCTCGAATTGGTACACATACTCTAAAGTTATCCAAATTAGTTTTGTCTGGAAAAGTAGGTAGATCATGGACTCTTTCTAAAGCAGTTCACTACTATTCTAGTGAAAGACGGCAAGTAAAATAGACGGACAGAAAGCAAGCTGTCGTATGGCCATGAGTATGAATGGAGATTGGACAACTGAATACTCGGAATATTATGTTCTTTCTTCTTTTATCAGTGATGGTGCGTTGCAGGAAACAAGTAGGAAGTTCGAGCACGGATATCAGACGATAATGCAGGAGAGAATGGATCCAAAAGGTATGGAGAAACCGGATTAGTACCTCCTTCTCGTTGTTGTAGGCCCTGGCGCAGTCGATGTGCCGGTACCCCGCCTGCACGCACGATTTCAGTCACAAAATCAAATCAGGCAGAGGGAAAGCGCATAAGAGGAAACAGGAAAGGGGGCATTGTGGATTTGTAGGGAGAGAAAGAGAAGGAGATGGGACCTTGACGGCGGCGTAGACGGCCTCGCCGACGACGCCGGGGTCGGACTGCCAGGTGCCGAGCCCCACCGAGGGGATCTTGGCGCCGGTGTTGAGCACGAAGTGCGTCGCCATCTCCGCTCCCACTCACTCGCACGCACACGGAGGCAGTCGCTGCAGTCTCTCGCAGAGGACGCTGGAAGGAAGGGGACGGGGACGGGGACGGCGAGCAATGGGTGGTGCGCGGCGAGTTTATACTCACTCACTTTGTAGGCAGCGGAGCGGGTGCGGGCTGTCTCGGCACGGCCACAGCTGTGTGGTTCGTCACGGGGCTCCGTGGTTATGAGACTAGGCTAGTGCAGCGTGCGCCAAGTGGCGGGACGAGCCAGCTGCTGCGTCGGTCGGTGCCATTGCCATCGCTCTTTCACAGCCGCAGCGGCACGGCGTATTTTGCTTCACAGACCTCCACGCAGTCGCACGTTCACAATGCTTTTGTTTGTTCTCCGCCGTCCCACGCACACTGTTTGTTTGTCTGTTCATCATAGTAGTACTGTATAAAATTACGTGGTGCAGTCGCGTGCTTCTTCTTTTATTGACCTGGGTGCAGTCGTGCTTTGTGTATATGCATTAGCATTACGCCGGCCCCGATGAAACGCATGGTTTACCTACTGTGTCTCCGTCGTCACATGTGCCGCTTTGTTTTGCCGGATTCGATCGGTTGGCAGTAGTAGTATCTTTCTTTCTCCAGGCCGGCCGATGAAGGGAAGTGGAGAAACCATTTTGTCCACATCGTCCAGCAAAGTGCACTCTCCCTGAATCCCCGCCTCCGTGCTCCTTTTGGGCATGGAGCGCAAGCTACCGAACGCATGGCGCAGAATCGACCAACGATGAGCGCTGACTAGTGGGAGTGGCCGATCAAATCCAATAGTGGCTGAAGATGACATGAACAGCGACGCGATCCATGGCATATACGCCACGGGTTCAGACTCGCCGACCGACGCGAGGCTGGCACAAGGCCACGTCGACCTGACATGCAACGCACGCTGCAGTGTATCATCACTGCACTTCGCTAGCTGCTCCTACCACTACCAGGCAGGCTTGCGTTGTGCATTTGTAGGCATCTGAAATTCTGAATCGTAAGCAGTGACGTGTTGATTCAAGGGGTAATTAGGGCATGACCAATGGAGGCGAAAAAAAGACAAGTGCTCCATCAAACACATAGGCATGGGAGGATTGAGGCTATTGCTCACATGCGTTCAGTCCAATGGTGGCTATGGTGGTGCTGCCTCACACCCGTCATCCTTTGGTCCCCATGTGTTCATCTTTTTCATTCTTCCTCCCCTTCTTTTCCACTCCCTCCTTACTCTTTCCTTCTTTATCTGCTCTTCTTTATCTGCTGAAGAACCCGAAGAACCCGTCTCCTCTGCAAGCTTCACCTGGCGCATGCAAGCAGCGGTCCTGCTGCCACAGTGGCATCCGAGCCTAGTTGGCTTATGAAGCATCACCTTTGGGGCTACCCATTGGCCATGCCCTTAAAGGGCGCTCGCAAATGCCATTCCCACGTGCTGACGTTCGTACGTACGTCGCCATGTCTCCGCCGGGGGCCATCTCCGTGCGTGCCACTGCCACTTGCTTGGTCGCCTCGCCGGAGCTGACTGAGAGTGATCGGGGAGGAGCAGGGCGATGAGCGCAAACCCCCCTTTGTCATTATACACACGAAACCGGTGGCTTCGGGTTAGGATTCTTTGCAGTCCTGTACGGCGCAGTACAGTAACTGTCGTGTGGACCTGGACCTGCATGTCATCCGCACTATAGAACTGTACCGTACTGCAGAGGATCTCAACCCGATGGCTTGGAGCGAGAGCACCGTCTGCAGCATTTCAGCGTTGGAAACCGGCTACTTGCATGGACCCATAGGTGGGCAAAGCCAGGATGTAACCATAAGGGGGCGAAGGCGGCAACTACACAAACCATGCATATTAAGTCTCACATTAATTGTATGGCTACATATCTATGGTAATAGTCGCACATGTTATAATTTGTGTATGGGAAAACAACACATGTTTTACAGCCATCTGCTTAAATTTAGTTCTACGGTTACCTACACGATCATACAATTAACAAGTTGAATCCGGATATTTCAGTGAAAATGGTTCGAGGTTGAAGCAAATGACTTGGAAAAAACAATATGCTTTATTCTTTCTCTTGGATTTTTATCTAGAGAAGTGTAGGAAAACTGAAACCAAAAATAAATAAATTAGAACCATCTCTACTCTTATAAAAAAACCGAGTTGGTGATGATGGTGTTCCTGCCATCCTGCAATATGGACCGCCCGATCTATATCTGACGGATAGAAAGCAAACTATGACAATTTTGCAAAAAGATACCCGCACCCCTCTCCACATTTGCAGATAAGGACTTCCCTCATTCATCTTCGTCTCCCACGAGATAAACAGCTCGTATAAATGCATCTTGATGTTCCATGCAATGTATGGGCCTCTTGCTAGTCTAGTAAACACATGAGTATGTAGCTACTGAGTACTAACTAATGCATTAGACATTACCAAACCACAGCAGATCTTGAGAAATCATTAGTGGTGAGTTCCCTGGAAGATGCACGGGCTTGCTGCAAGCCAACAATGGGCAATCAGCCGCGGCCGTCGGGACGTCGCCATTTGCCCGTTCGAACGCAGAGAAGGAGACACAACCCTACCGGATCGTGCAACAATTTGATAATGTAATTTTATGCCTCTTGGGCTTGGGCCATGAGAAGTAAGGCTTCAAATCCAATAGCGGCAACATAATTCCTCTATCGTAGTTTGTTGGGGGTGGCCCATAGTGGTAAAAGGTTTATGATCACGTAAATAACAGTTAGTATGAACTATACCTGGCCATGGGCAGCCAGGCCCGGACGACCCGATCCGACGGTGCTCATGAGCCGGGCCTAGGCCTAGATTTTGAGCTCGAAGGCCGGGCCAGGCCACCATATTTGCGATTTAACAAAGAGGCCCGGTGGGCTTTTACACTGATGGGTAGGGCTTGAGCCTAATTTCTAGGCCCGACGCCTGGGCCGGGCCGGGTCCGGGCCTAGGTTTTTTGCGTTAGGCTTGGTTAGGCTCGGTCCCAAGCCCGACCCGGACCGAGGGATGGCCAAGTATAGTACAAACACATGACGGAATGTTTGATGTTTTTTTTGCGTGGCTAAAAAGAAGGGTATTACTCAAGAGCATAATAGTTCATCCCTACAAAGACTAGGAATGTTAACCGGCCCATAGCGGATCCATATATGCAACCATACGGTCTTCCATTCGACCAAAGTTCGCTAACACATGAATTACATTATTTTGCTCTCTACGGATATGAGCACCACACACTCTCTTTCACCCGAAAGTCTTTTCACCTCATGAGTCATCATGGCGTATAAGGACCAGCGAGGTGATCCTCTCCACTGCCACCTTGCTATCGCACTACAGGATGATCGGGAGCTCGGTCCATTGGTGCGCCAACGCCAACCCCTCCATATACAGCCCGCCAGTTCAGCATGTAAGGCATTAGGGCAAGACCACATACAACATGCCGAAAACATGATAGCACCATCATGGCCACATAAAATTATCGCGGTTCCTGCAATTCCATCCGTGGACATGGATCGATCCACATTTAGCTTTGCCCAATTCTCAGGTGGGGGTGCCATTTTGATTGTGGGGGCTTGGCGGCCTTCACATGCGTTAATGGTTGGGTTGCACCTCATCCTTCACCATCATCTTACCCTTCACAAGGT